>NC_081430.1:74355327-74676160 GCF_949786415.1 Peromyscus eremicus
AATTATGTGTAAACACAACACTGTGTAAACACGTGTGTTGTTCAGTAGCCAAGCAAGGGGCCCTACGTCCTACGTAATCCATGCACTGTGTGGTTTCACGCAATCTATGCACATGCCTGGTGTAGTATGTGAGCCCATACGTGCATGTGAGGGCGGGATCCATAAAAAGCGGGTCACAGACTCCTGAGCATACCCTCTCCTGTCTCCCCCTTCTCCTAATAAACTCTCATAGTGGGTTTTGGTGTGCCTTGTGACTTTTCCTGGAAGGGTAAACAGTGCCGCATAAAGCCACCAACTACCCTCAGGTCGTTCAGGTCAGGACCCCTAAGATGGGCTTGGGGGAGTCACTAGATCTCCTTGTTTCTCTTCCCAATGCGGCCCCATTGAATAAGTCTTTTTCTGCTTTTCACTATGGAAAAAAAAAATAAAGGGTTGGGGATTTAGCTCAGTGGTAGAGCGCTTGCCTAGCAAGCGCAAGGCCCTGGGTTCGGTCCTCAGCTCTGGGAAAGAAAAAAAAAAAAAAGGTAAAGAAGCCAATGAGCAAAAATGTGATGTTGAACTCTGGCTTCCACACACGTGTACATACATGTGTACTTGTATATAAGAACACGTAGACACACAAAAAAGAGGGAGGGAGGAGGGGATGAAGAGAGGGGAAGCAGAAAGGGAAGGGAGAAATATGGGAGGGGAGAACGGAGGGAGGAGGGACGGAGGGCGGAGGGCGCTAGCGTATCTGCGCTTGTTCGGATACAGCTCTGTGATTAGCACTGTGTGCCGAGTGCTCAGGAGGGGATGGGAACGGTTGCCAGTGGGCCGCTTTGTCTCCTGCATAGAACTCAGATCCCTTTAAAAACAGCTGCATAGAAAATCAACACACAGAACAAACGCAAGAAATATTAAACATTGGTTAGGTTCCTGACCTATGCTAGGTTATTTTAAAAAGCGCGTGCACACACATACACACACACACACACACACACACATACACACACACACACACACACACACACACGTATATACGTATTCATGTGCATGTGTATAAGAACATGTAGACACATAAGAAAAAGAAGGAAGGAAGGAGGGAGGGAGGAGGGGATGAAGAGAAGGGAAGCAGAAAGGAAAGGGAGGTGTGTATATATATATATATGTGTGTGTATAGATATATGTGTATGTATACACACACATATGTATATATATATATATATATATATATATATATATATATATATAGAGAGAGAGAGAGAGAGAGAGAGAGAGAGAGAGACAGAGAGAGAGAGAGAGAGAGAGAGAGAGAGAGAGAGAGAGAGAGAGAAGAGAGAGAGAGAGCAGAAAGAAGACTTGGTCTGACCAAGCTTATTCTTGATGAGGGGGTGTGGTCACCCATGTGTGCAGATGGCCAAAATGCCTAGAGAGGAAGATGGGATATGGATAGCTCCTTATAGTCCACAAGGGAAGCTGGGAAATGTAGTCTTTTAGTGGGAAACTATTGCTGGGTTTTGAGGTTTTTGGGGTTTTTTTTGTGTGTGTGTGTGGGGGGGGTCAGGAGACACATGTCAAGGGTCGGTTCTCTCCTGCCACCTTGTAGGACCTGAGACCTGAACTCAGATCATGAGATCTACACACTAGCACCTCTACCCACTGAACCATCTATCTTTTCTACCCTTATTTTATTTTTTATAATATTTTTTAAATTTTATGTGTATGGGCATTTTGTCTACATGCCTGTCTGTGTACCATGTGCATGCCTGGTTCCCTCACAGCCCCAGAAAAGGGCGTCAAATCTCCTGGAATTGGAGTCAAGGTTGGGAGTCAAGCATGGGTCCTCTGGGAGAACATCCAGTTGCTGGGAGATGTCTTTCTGTACGCTGTGAATATATGTTGTTCCCACTGGTTAATAAGTAAGCTGCTTTGGCCTATGGCAAGGCAGCTTAGAGGCAGGCGGGAAATCCAAGGAGAGAAACAGGAAAGAGAAAGGCAGAGTCTGGGAAGATTCCAGCCTGCCGCCCAAGGAACAATATGCTAGCAGACTGGTAAAGCCACAGAACACATGACAAAACATAGATCTATCTATCATCTATCTATTAATCTGAAACAGAGTTTCATGTAGCTCAGGCTGACCCTCACTATGTAGGCAAGGATGCCCTTGAATTCCTGCTTCCACCTCCTGAGTGCTGGGATTACAAGCCTGTTTGACCAGGCCCATCTTTTGGAGTATGGGGGATCGAATCCCCAGGGTTTCCTGTGCTCTACCGACTGAGCTCCACCCCCAGGTACTTCAAAATGCATTCAATTCGATTCTATGGCACTCTAAAAAGAAATAAAGACCATTCAATTTTACAAATAGAGAAACTGAATGCTGGAGAGACAGACAAAGGCCACATCCAGCTAGTAGTAGAGTCAGGTTTTAAATATGAATTTGGGCGCACCCAGAGTCTGTACTCCAGCCAGCAAATCACTGACTGGGTAGATGCACCTGCCACTGAGCCTGCCAACCTGAGTTAATGCCTGAGACAGACATGGTGGAAGGAGAGAAGCAGCGTCTGCAAGCTGTCCTCTGACCTCCACACATGCACCTCCTCCACCACACACACAAATAACCCCCTTAAACAAATACATGAAAATAAAAATTATTTTTTTTAAATAATAAATCTCCCTGCATAGCCCTGACTAGCTTGGAACCCACTACATAGATCAGATTAGCCTCAAACTCACAGAGATCCTCCTGCCTCTGCCGTTGAGTGCTGGGATTAAAGGTGTGCGCCATCAGGCATGGTTCCCAAAAATTGACAAGTAAACAATTCATTGGTGGGAGGGTTACGGCACAGTCTCAGATGCTGTCTGACGACTTTTTTAGCCCTTGAGTTGGTGGAAGCTGGGACTCTGTTAGTAGACCTCACCAAGAATTTTATATGACAGTCGAAGGATGTTAGGTCGAACACAGAGGTGAACAATAAATCGCTACTTGGGTGTGTCTCTGCACGGGTTACTGTTGCTGCAAAGAAACACCATGACCAAAGCAGCTTGGGGAGGAAGGAGTTATTTGGCTTATACTTCTGTATCATAGTTCATCACTGAGGGAAGTCAGGACAGGAACTCAAACTGAGCAGGAACCTGGAGGCAGGAGCTGATATAGAGGCCATGGAGGGATGCTGCTTACTGACTTGCTCCTCATGACTTGCTCAGTGTGCTTACTTATAGAACCCAGGACTGCCAGCCCAGAGATGGCACCAACCACCATGGACTGGGCCCTCCCCCATCAATCACTAGTTAAGAAAATGCCATACAGGCTTGCCTACAGCCCCATCTTATGAAGAGAGTTCACCAGGGGCCAGCCTCCCAGCAATACCACAAGCCACGGAGTAAGAAGGAAAGAAAGAAATATAGAATAAAGAAAGGTAAAAGCCCAGAGGAAAAAGACAGATGGAATAATTTAAGAAAAGCTAGCTAGAAACAAGTCAAGCTAAGGCCAGGCATTCAAAAGTAAGAATAAGTCTCCGAGTATTTATTTAGGATCTGGGTGGTGGGCCCCCAAAGTACAAAGCAATATTTACTGAAAAGCAGCTAGTTTGCGTGGTTACAAGAGATTTTTAAAAATCACTTAAGGTGATTGGGGCATGGTGGCACACACTTTTAATCCTAGCACTCGGGAGGCAGAGGCCAGCCTGGTCTATGAAGTGAGTTCCAGGACAGCCAGGCAGGGCTGTTACACAGAGAAACCCTGACTCAAAAAGCCCCCAAACCAAAAACCTTACAGTCTATTTTTATTTATGTGGCTGTGTATGTATCCCATGCATGCACAGGTACCTGAGGAGGCCAGAGGAGGGTGTCAAGGCCCCTGGAGCTGGAGTTATACATGGTAACAGGGTGCTGGGAACTGAACTTGAGTCTCCAGAAGAGCAGCAAGCACTCTTAGCTGCTGAACCATCTCTCCAGGCCTTTTAAAATTATTTTAAGCCATATGTGGTGGTACTCACCAGCGATCCCAGTACAGGGTTGCCAGTTTAAAGCTAGAGCTAGCTTTGATGACGTAGCAATCTGCTTCAAAAATCTAAAAAATTAATAAAAAAATTCTGACCTTTTTTCCCCCACGAAGAAATATTGTATTAGCAAAGGCAATCTTAATAGAATTGTTCCCATTATGATTCAAGTTGTTTAATATGTTTTTCCAATCTTCATAAAGGTTCAGAACTTGGTGGCCTGTGCCCATATAGAGACAGGAACAGACACACTGTTTTCTAGCTGACTGGAGTCTCTTTTTCCCAAGGCAGTATGGGAGTCCACACCAACCTGAGGGGTGAGAAATTTGCTCCTACTGTGCTCAGAAGCGCCTCACAGTACGTGGGGTTAGTGGTGTTTGAATGACATAAGCCAATTGTGCACACGTACCACAGGGATTACTGAGCACTTCCTGTGAATAAGTCCTTTTCTAGAATTTTCAGGGTAGGGAAGCAAAAGGGACCTCTGGGGTGGTGCTTTGGGGGCACCAGACTTCAAAGGGACTCGGTGAGGTCCACCTTCTCAGCCCCGATCACAAGGGCAGACAGAGCTATGGACCCTGGGACTGACGTCACTGGGAAGGCACACTCCAAAGCATCATTCCCAATGGCCATCTCCTTTTCTAAGTTCCGAAACCATGGTGACCACAGCTTCTTCCCTTCTGACTCCCTCCCCTCTCTGTAGGTCTGTATGCGAAGACCTGGTGGCCTCTATTGCTGCGTTCCTCCATTATATTCACCTGATTCCCTGGGGAAGGGAAATAACTCATCTCCCTCCACAGGCTGCAGGGCCACGGCCACCAGGGAGGGCTGGGGCCAGGACCGCAGCATGTTAGTGTTCATAAATGATCTGATGCTCCTGTGCATGCCTGGAGGAAGACAGTGTAGTCAGCCCAGGTATTTCCTGGCCATGCCCACACAGGTGCCTCCTCCCCTGTTCCCGCCTTCTGTGCCTGCCTCTTCATCCGGGAGATTGCTTTCCACGGAGTGGTTCCTCCGCCAGCACAAGCTCTATGGCTTGGCTCCCTGTCCATTAAACATGGCCGTTCTGGGTGAAACCTGCCCCCAAAGGTCTTGAGGGCGTCAGTGACTTGCTGTGAGTTTGTAGACCCTGCCTTCTGGTTTCTAAACTTGCCTACTCAGGGGAGAAAGCTGAGCAAACTTTGTGCCTTGCCATCCAGCACAGGATGTGGCCCTGGGAAACCAAACCTGCCCTCCCCACAACATGCAATTATCGTTTTAATATTTGGATGGTGCAATCCAGTGCCAGGTCTTTTGGAGCAGCCAGGACATTATCCCCGGTCCCCTCTTCCAAAACAAACCAAGAAGCCTTTATTCTTGAGGCCGACTTCCTCTGATGAGGTTTCCCTGCGCCTGTGGAGGCCTCTGTTGGCTCACCTCAGCCTCTAATTACAGCCCTCACTAGGCTCGTGTGTTTTGTGGTTTGAGCTGGAGTTGGACGTGAGGCGGATGCTCTAGCCTTGCTTGGGGAGCAGAGGCCTTTAAACACAGCCTTCCCTGTCGTTTCTACTCCTCCTAGCTTTGAGTCAGCCCGAGATTTACTGAAACACATCTGCAAAGAACAGAGGGAGCATGGGCTCCTCCCTCCCCAGTGTCCCGCCTCCACCCTGCCTCCATCAGATGATGGAGCCAATTTCCACTGTCAATGGTTCATCGGTTGGCAAGCCGGCCAAGGCCTATTGCCTGCCAATGAAGTTACCATGGGAGTTCACAGAGTAGAGGCTGCCTTCTGTTCCCAGGGAGACCCCTTGACTGTGCACTTGTATTATAGCCTCAGCACAGACCCATATGGCCTGTACAGAACAGGACAGCACTCATCCCAAGAGGAGGTGTGTGGGCATTAAATCTCTCACATGTTCAGTGGCTCAAGACCCGGAAACAAATGGAAAGAGCTGTTGAGCCACGCCCACTTCCACACCCCACACCTCGCATCAGGGTCTCATTGTGTCTCAGCCTGGCTAATCTCAACGGAGGTTCCCTCTTTTTAGATGACTCTGGCTTGTATCGAGTTGACCAAAAGCTACCCAATCAGTGATGAGCTATTTAGGTGGAAGGGATGGAAGACAGAAGAGCTGCTCACGCTTCTCGTCAAGGTAGGGGCATGCTGAGCACTTCCGGGCGCTTCCAGACTGTCTCCTCCAGTTCATTTAACCAAGGAAGACAATCTCAGGCTGGACATCTTCAAGAGCAGTTCTAGACTCCACAGGTAAAGAAGCCCTTAAACGTCATCACTCCCCACCCCCACCCCAGGCACGCACGAACAGGCACTGAAGTAAGACTACTGAGTGCAGAGGTTGGAGTGGGGTGGGCAGAGAGCTGGTGGGACAAACCGCTGAATGCCCAACGCAAGTCAGAATGGAAGGGCGCAAGGTAGGAGGAACCAGAATAGCGGCTGAGGGACGCTGATCGGTGTGGCTGGTGTGAGGTCAAAGAGATGGTTGTCGGGAAAGGGTAGGCAGCTGGAAGGGATGAATCAAGGGCTGTGACTCAGTGCTAGCTCCCAGCCCCATAACAAATACCTGAGATAACATTAAAAGAGGAAATGTTGGTTTGGGCTCATAGTCTTGGAGCATTCAGTTCAGGAGCCTATGGCTTTGGTGCATTGGGATATAAGACCATACAGCTGGGTATAAAAAGGAGAGGGGGTGGAGCCCTGACAGTGCAGTTCCCTGCTCTCAGTGCTTAAATTTCCCACTTTGCCCCACTTCTTAAAGGATCCTAACACCTTCAAGTAATGACAAACCAAGCATATGAATTAGTGTGTGTGTGTGTGTGTGTGTGTGTGTGTGTGTGTGTATGTGTGTGAATGTGCATGCCACTACATGCTTGTGGAGGTTACAGGACATCTAAGAGTCATTATCTCTTTCTACTTAGTGAGTCCTGGGGATTAAACTCCAGTTGTCAGGTTTGGCCGCAAGCACCTTTACTTGCTCAGCCGTCTCACTGGTCCTGAGGACCAACCTTTTAACCATGGGCCCTGGGACATTCTAAATCTAATTGTGGCATCCCCAGTCTGAGTTCTTTGAAGCAGCACACCGACCTCCCCATACCGCCTCAGCTACATGAGATTTCATCCTTAAAACTTGGTGGATGGAGGGCTGGAGAGATGGCTCCTTGGTTAAGAACACATATTGCCCTTGCAGAGAGGAGGATCCAGGTTTGGATTCCAACACCCACATGATGACTCACAATTATCCATAACTCCAGTTTCAGGGGATCTGAAGTCCCCTTTACATCTGTTCTGACCTCTGTGGACACCAGGCATGCACATAGTGCATGTGCATCCATGCAGGCGAAGCATGCATGCACGCACATAAAATAAAGTAATCTGAACAGTGATAGTAAATCGGTAAGTGGAAACAGCTCCAGGGCTTTGTGAGAGCGTGGCTTGACTCTCAGATTAGAGCTGAGGGAAGCTGGTTCACTGTAGGAAGCACAGCTCTTCTTGGGGAGAGTAGTAAATAATGGCAGTTGAGGGACCAGAAAGATGGCTCAGTGGTTAAGAGTGTGCACTGCTCTTGAAAAAGGGCCAGGATGCCTCCCCCCCAACCCATGGTAGATGGTTCACATCTACCTGTAATTCTAGCTCCAGGGCATCCAATACCCTCCTGGTTTTTGCCAGTACCTACACTCACATGCACATATTCACACTCATCATCACGCCCGTACTTTCACATGCATAATTAAATATAAAATAAAAATTTTTTTTAGAAAATGGCAAATGAACAAGGCGTGATGTTTCATTACCCCTGTGATCCCAGGACATGGGAGGTAGAGGCAGGAGGATCATGAGTTCAAAATAATCATTGGCTACACAAGACACTGGCAAGGGGGTGGGGGAGCTCTGGAGCTCAGATACTAAGAGCACTTGCTGTTTTTGCAGGGGACTGGGCTTGGTTCCCAGTACCCACACAGTTGCTAACAAATTCCTGTGACAAACTCCAGTTTCAGGGGATCTAACTGGCTCTTCTGGCCTCCATGGGCTCCTGCACCTCATGCATGTGTTGAACGTAAATTCACATAGACATACACATATAGACATAAAAAAATTAAAAATAATAAATAAATAAAAATTTAAATGACAGTTGAACATGTCATGCTATGTAGTCCAGGCTGGCCTTGACCTCTACTCCCTGCCTCAACCTCCTGAGATTACAGACTTTACCACTACACCAAGCTCAGAAACAGACCTCTGATACATGTGAAAATGTAAATCAATATTGAAATATTATGTTATATAAAATAAGTCAGATATAAAAGGAACGATGTGTTATGATTTCACTTATAGGAGCTGTCTCATAACTCACAAAGTTGCCGAAACAGAGTATAGATATGAAGTTACTGGAGGCAGAAGCCAGAGAATAATGGGGACTGATTGCCACTAAGTTTTTTGGGGTTTTTTTTTGTTTTTTGTTTTTTTTTCGAGACAGGGTTTCTCTGTGTAGTTTTGCGCCTTTCCTGGAACTCACTTGGTAGCCCAGGCTGGCCTCAAACTCACAGAGATCCACCTGGCTCTGCCTCCCTAGTGCTGGGATTAAAGGCGTGCGCCACCACCACCCGGCTGCCACTAAGTTTTTTGGTGGGAGATGGAAAGTTTGGGAAATAGAGTTGATGGTTCTCTACTGTGAATAAGTAATGTCATTTATACTTCGCCAGTTTTTTTTTTTTTTTTTAATGTGAGTCAGGCTTGGGGGTGCATTCCTGGAAGATCATAAGTTCCAGGTCAGCCTGGGCTACAATAGTGAATTCCAGGCCAGCCTGGCCTATGATGTACTAAGACCTTGTCTGAAAGAACAAAAGAAAAAGAGAACTCATGGAGGGACACTTGGTGTAGCTCCCTAAAGCTGCAGCCAGTTCACTGCCCTTCACACGGGTGCAGCTATTGTATGGTAGACCTGGCACAGGGTGGCAGTATGGTGGCCCTGGCACAGGGTGGCAAGACCAGAAGGGGTGTATGCAAAGCCTAGAGTCAGAAAGCCCCAGTTCGTGTAATGTTTTGGTAGAGGGGGAAAGCAGGAAAATTTTGAAATAAACCTTCACATTTGTGGCCAGTGGATTTTGATGAGATGGTCATGGCAGTCCGGGAGTTCATACCACCACTGAGAAAGAAGCAACTGGAGGCCAGCCTACGAGAGAGAGAACTTGGATTCCTACTTCACACAGTGCAGCAGAATTAAAGTAATGTCTGTTGCTGTAATAACATACTCTCAAATGAGCAACTGAAGGGAGAAACCATGCATTTCAACCCCCGGCTTGAGGCATTGACCATCATGTCTGGAAGTTCAAGGCAGCAGGAACCTGAAGTATCCGGTCATGTCGGCAGTCCGGAGAGAGCAATGAAACATGCTGGCATCAGCTTGCCTTCTCCACTCTTACACAATCCAGGATCCTCTGCCGAGGGAATGGTGCCACCCACAGTGGGCAGACAGGCCCACCTCAGTTAGTGAAATCAATATAATGCCCCACAGACATGCCCAGAGGTCCATCTCCCAAGTGAGTCCGGAGTCTGTCAAACTGACGACACTAACAACCACACGTATATTGTAAATCTAAATACAACAGCTGAAATTATGAATTCTCTAGAAGGAAACAGTCATAAATTTTTCTGATTTTGGTTTATGTAGTAGTGATTCCTATGATATGATTCTGAAGCACAAGCAACCAAAAAAAAAGTGATAAATAATAAATAAATAAATAAATAGGACTTATCCAAATAACAATTTTTTGAGGCTAGCATGGTCTACATAGTGAGTTTCAGGTCAGCCAGGGCTACATAGCAAGACCATCTCAAAACAAATGAAGGAAATAATAAAGTAACAAAATAACAACTTGTATATGTGTGTTTAAATGGGTACCATTGCTGTCTTTAGGGTGGAAAGTCCTGGCAAGATGGAGCAGAAATAGAAGTGTTTGTAGCCAAGTCTGATGAGTTAGATCCCCAGGACCCACATGGTAGAAGGCAAGAACCCACTTCTACAAGTTGTCCTCTGACCTCATACGTGAGCCATGGCCCATGAATCCCATTTATACAAACATACAAAGCCATTCAATGTACTTTAAAGTGGATATCAATGAAATTTGAAGACAACCAATAGAAATGAAGAAAATATTGGCAAAACAAATGCAGAACGGGACGTATATTAAGATATATGAAAAACCGTAACAACGATGGAAAGAAAAATAACCAATTTTAAAATGAGCAGGGATGGGGCTCAGGGGTATAGGAGGCTCTTAACACACTTGAGACCCTGGGTTCAATCCCCAACATGCACAGGTGCGCACACACACACACACACACACACACACACACACAACCTGTGCATAGCCGGAGAACAGTAGGAAGGTCACGTAAGCTTTGCGACACCCCCATGCTCTGGGCAGTCCCAAGTCTCTATTTGCCTTTGATCTTGGACGGCTGAGCCACTGCTGAACCGGAGCCAGCTTCCGGCTCCTCCCTCCGGCTTTCTGCTTTGATGATTTCCCTAAACTAACATCAGCTGTGACACAGGCCTGCCTCGGATCTCGGCTGAATGAAGGAGGGAGGAGGCAGAAGTACACACACACACACACACACACACACACACACACACACACACACACACAAACAGAGCCACTATAGAAGGTCCTGCTCTTCTCTTTGGCGTCACTGCAGGGTCGCCTAAGCGTACAGGGCGGAGCTGCTACACTGACTCCCTAAGAGGCACTTTAGCTATTTCTCCCAAACGCAGAAAAGACTCCCATGGAGGGTGACTAACGGTACCACGGGGAGTCATCATGCTGCACAGTGAAGGACCAGAGACCACGTAACACAGTGCCAGGCAGTGTTCTAGGCTCTTCCCTCCTGTTAACTTGTTTTACAGGACAGGCCTGCAGTGGGTAGCCATTCCAACCTCGATCTGGAAGTTCCAACCCCCATTGAGGCTTCAGTAACTGTCATGCCTACAAGGCGGGGCCAAGAGAGGACCTTGAAGACCTGAGATCGGGATGCGCCATCTCTCTTGTTTCCTGGACCCTGGACGCTGGAGGTAGACCGTGGGGAGTTCTCCAGAGAACACCGCCGGACTGCACTACGTCTTTCCCAGACCCTGCGACCTACCTATCCCTTCATTTGTAAGTTACGCCACTAAATAAATCTCCCTTTTAACTACGTGAAGTGGCCTTAATAATTTGACCAATACAGGCCAACTAGGTAGATACTGTTCACAAATCCTCAATGGTCTCATGATAAAAACCTGGAGTCAGATATTGAGGTAAAGGCTAGAAGATCAGAGAGACAAAGGAACAAGCCTCAGCCACTTCTCACCTCATGAATCCTCTGACTGGATATATATGTATATATATAAAAGAATATGTTATTAAAACATCTTAAATGCCATATTCTGTAGATCTCTGAAGTGTTTGAAGATGACTTGTTTATCTAAAATATCTGTTTGACCTTGAAAACATACCTAACCTGACAAGTTCCTTTGTAATAGGTGACTAACAACTAACCTGTTTTTCTTTATTATCCTAAATAGTTGGTACTAATAACTTTCTAGGACTAGCAATTTGCATTACATTGTTAAATTTAATGCATAGGTACATATACCTTGAACAAGAGTAGAAGTGTATGTACAGTATGTTCTAACAAAAATAATCTCAACTTTGTATCAATATACACAATTTGTATACAATATAAAAGAAATCCAGTCCAATGTAAAATATTTAAAACTAGTAGTTGCTTTTTAAAAGTAGATTCAAAACCTACCTTTTTATCTAATCATATCCATATTCTCCCTTTTTCTTTTTAGAGTAGATTCAATAATTTACCCTTTTATCTTATCATTTCTTTCTTCCTTTTTTTTTTTGTTTTTGTTTTTGTTTTTTGAGACAGGGTTTCTCTGTGTAGCTTAGGAGCCTTTCCTGGAACTCACTTTGTAGCCCAGGCTGGCCTCAAACTCACAGAAATCTGCCTGCCTCTGTCTCCCGAGTGCTGGGATTAAAGGTGTACACCACCACCACCACCACCACTGCCCAGCTTTTTTTTTTTTTTTTTTTTTTTAGGTTTTTTTGTCCATAACTCATTGAACAACCAAAAATTACCCTACCTCTTGGGAATGTGTGAGTCATTTTCTTAAGTTTACTTCCTGCTGTCTGAGGTCAAAGGCATCTTTAGGGGATCCTGAAAAGAAAAATTTGGGGTTAATTGTCAAGTCGTGAAAGAGGTAGCTGTATCATTTGTTGTCTAGTCTCAGCTTAATGGGAAAGTACAGGGCTTGTCTCAAGTCATAGCTATAGTAGTCTGTGAGGCTGGATCATCTCAGCTAGCCATCAAGATATTGTCCTGAGCAGTTTGTAGTCCAAAGCCAAACTTTGGGCGGTGTTTGTCAGCTTAATGGTGTTATTCCTGGTCATTGTGGGGCCCCATCATCCTTTTGGAGACTTCAAAGGTTGCTGTTAGGCGTGGTCATGGTTCACTGCAGAAAATCTTTTTCGTGGGACATTTTTTCTGGATGATTTGTCCTTTTTCTTCAGATGTCTCATTTGTCCAGTGTTCTTCAGATTGATT
Organism: Peromyscus eremicus; assembly: GCF_949786415.1. NCBI lineage: Eukaryota > Metazoa > Chordata > Mammalia > Rodentia > Cricetidae > Peromyscus > Peromyscus eremicus. The sequence goes on from NC_081430.1 coordinate 74,367,892, forward strand.
CCTTAGCCTTCATTCCCCTGAAAGACAAAAACAAAACGCTTCTCCAACCCTAACTCTGGGGAGGTTCCCTTTTGGCAAGTTATATCTGATCAAATGAAAAGCATTTGTTAGTCGTATAAGTTAGTTTAAATTGAATGGTCACGCTGATTGATGACCTGTCATCTCTTCTAATTAAGAGGTCTCTCTCGTTCAAATCCAACTGTTATCAATTTTGATGATACCCGTAGCTTTTCTTCTTCTGTGGAAACAAAAGCAAAACCTCATCCCCAACATAACACATATCCTGGTTTCCATTCTGAGGTCAGCACATTTTTAAAGTATATAGACTGATTTAATTCTGTAGTTTTTTTCTATTATCCAATGTCTCTCTGCAGCTGTTGTTCCTTTCTCATTAGCATTGAAAAATTTCAAAGTTAATAGAGCATTATATAATCTATTTCTGGGGGTTTTTGTTACCCCTTTCTGTTTATTTAGCATATCCTTTAGAGTTCAATTTGATCTTTCTATGACTGCTTGACCTGTAGGATTATGTGGTATACCTGTAATATGCTTTATATTGTAATAAGCAAAAAATGTTTCATTTTACCAGAGACATATGCTGGAGCATTTTCACTTTTAATTTGTGCAGGTATACTTATGATGGCCATAACTTCTAGCAAATGTGTGTTTACAGAATCAACCTTTTTGGAACTCAGAGCAGTTGCCCATTGAAATCGCAAATAGGCATCAATAGCGTGATGTACATATTTTAATTTTCCAAATTCTACAGAATGAAACGCATCTGTCTGCCAGATTTCATTCCTTTGAGTACCCTTTGGATTACTTCCTGTGGTAGAGTTAGGAATTATAGTGGAGCAGAAATTATAGTAGCTTTTACTAACGATGAAATTGACAAATTATGGGCAGAAAGTGAACCTTGGCAAAGAGCTTGCAGTAATTTTTTTGGAGAGATTAACAACAAATATCCCAAAAGCAAGAGAATTCAATTTATATAGAGAACTAAGTGGATCCTGCCTCACAATGTACAGAGAATGCCAGAATCTGGAGTCCCTACATTTTATACTGATGCAAATTGATCAGGAAAGGCAGATTACAAATTAGAAAATTTAAGTAAAGTGGTTCAAAGTCCTTATAATTCTGTCCAAAAGTTGGAATTATATGCTATTCTGATGGTATTAATGGATTTTACAGAACTTCTCAACATTGTTACTGACTCTCAGTATGCAGAAAGAGTTGTTTTACACATTGAAACTGCTGAATTTATCACTGATGAGTCAGAATTAACTTTGTTATTTATTCAGTTACAAGAAATAATCAGGAATAAGAATCATCCCTTATATATAACACACATCCAAATCCATGTGGGTCTGCCAAGCCCTCTAGCACAAGGTAATGATGAGATCAACTATTGATAGGAAATGTGCTGGAGGCCTCAGAATTTCATAAAAAAAATCATGTCAATAGTGAGGGTTTGAAAAAGGATTTTTCCATAACCTGGCAATAAGCCAAGGAAATCATAAGGAAATGTCCTACTTGTTCTTTATACAACACTTTGGACTCACCAAATTATGATAAATAATGGAGTGTTTTCTCTGAATTTGTCAAATGTTAATGCACTGGACATTGTTAATGTAATTCTTGACTGTATATTGTATATAGTTATTGTACTTACTGTATATAGTTCTTATATTAATTATAACCTTCTTTTATTATTCTAGACAAAAAAAGGGAAATGTGATATTTTGTTATACTCTAATAAAATTTGCCTGAAGATCAGAGGACAGAAACAGCCACTAGATTAAACATAGAGGTCAGGCAGTGGTGGCACACACCTTTAATCCTAGCACTCGGGAGGCAGAAATCTGTTTGGATCTCTGTGAGTTCAAGGCCACACTGGGCAACAAGAGATTGATCCAGTCCAGGAGAGAAACAGAGCCAGGCAGTGGTGGCACACACCTTTAATCCCAGTATTTAGGAAGGACACATGCCATTAATCCCAGCACTAGGAAGGTTGAGACAGGAAGTGAAATGGCTGGGTGGAGAAAGGTATATAAGGCGTGAGGAGACAAGAACTAGAGCCCCCTCAGCTGAGGACTCAAAGACATTCAGTCAGAGGATTTGTGGAATTGGGCTGCGGCTTGTTCCTTTGTCTCTCTGATCTTTCAGCATTTACCCCAATATCTGGCTCCGGGTTTTTATTATAAGACCATTTAGGATTCATGCAACAAGGTACTTTCATCTCTCCCATTTTATACTCAGGAAGCGAGAGCAGGAAGAGGTCAATTGGCGTTCCCCTGGGAGACAGTAAAGGCATTCTGGTCCAGGGTTGGGCCCCTGTCATCACCATCCATTTAGAATCTTGACAAGGTGGTATGTTACACAGCACAGTTTTACTGTGTCCCTGGGTACAAAAGCCACTTAAATCTGCCTTGTCGGGGGTTTTGGAAACCCACATAAAGCTGGGCCATTTCAGTTCTGGGGCTGAGGAGATTGGAAGTCTGAAAACTGTCCAGAGCCCTTCTCCAGAAAAGCAAATAGTTGCATATGTGACTCTTGGGGTTCGTGGGTCCCCTGAAGTCCACAACAGGTTTGAGAACTTAAAGAGAAAGGACTCAAGATGTCCAGCTGTGGCTGAGTCTGAAGAGGGAAGCTGGCCTGCTGGAGACAGCCTGGCCGTGAGGCCATGAGGGGCTGTGAGGCCAGGGCCAGACTCCCAAGGCTCCACTGCCCAGCTCTGCAGAGATGAATGTGCTCCCTTCCAGCTCTAAATCACCCCTTCCTTTGTCTTTACATATTTTTGCAAGAAAAGAAAGAAAGGCTTTATCGGGAATGATTCGCCAGCATAATATAAATCAAGAGATACTTAAACAGACCTAATTCTGCAGAATCCTAGAGACAGGGGGGCTATAAATATAAACTGTTTCCAGTGTTCCCCAACAGGAGGCATGGAAACTCAACTTCAGAGAAAAGAACAGATTGAAATCAACCACTGCTCAAGGTGGAGGCGGATTAAAAACCAAGCCACAGGATGCACAGTGTATTTCTTTTCAAGCTCTCTTTACCAATCTTGTCTTTATTCTATGGCAATTTCACACATGTATACGATGTGTCTTGGTCATATCTACCCCCAGCTCCAGCTCCATGCCTCCCTATGCCCCACACCTTCTAAAAGGTTCCCTTTCCCCCTTTATATGCCCCCCCACCAATACATACATCTAATTATATAGTTATACATACATATAATTACATGCATACAGCTGTCTGCTGGAACATTGATGCTGTTGCATGACTTGATCTTATGCAGGTGACCATAATTGTATTTTCTTTTTAAAGAGAAATAAATGGGGCTGGAAAGATGACTCAGAGGTTAAGAGCATTTACTGTTCTCCCAGAAGACCCCAGTTCGATTCCTAGCACCCACATTGCTCTCATGAACTGTCTTCAACTCCAATTCTGGAGAATCTGATGCCCTCGTCTGGCATTCATGTGGTACACACACATGCATTCAGGCAAAACACGCATACACATAAAATTTAAAAGAAAAAAATTTTAAGTAAAAAACTTGGAAAGTCTAACAAAAAAGTCAATCCCATTTCTCCCCGAGCCCTTTAGGGTTAACTTAGTTTTTCGTTGTTGTGGTTTTGGTTTGGTTATTTTTTGAGACAGGGCCTCACTATGTAGCCCTGGCTATCCCGGAACTCACTATGTAGACCAGGCTGGCCTCAAACTCACAAAGTTCTACCCACATTTGCCTTCTGAGTGCTGGACTAAAGGTGTGTGCCATCACACCTGAGTCTTTAAGGCTAACTTTGTTCTGTTATTACCACTTTTAAATAATATGTTTGATTTTTCTTGATCTGCTCTAATAGACAAGGATTTAGATATGTTATCACCCATGTGACCACCCCCTATTCCTTCCTGCCTTCCTTCATTTTCTTTTCTTTCTTTTCTTTTTTTTTTTTTTTTTTTTTTTTGAGACAGGGTCTCATGTAGTCCAGGTTAATTTCAGATTTACTATGTGTCTAAGGATGGTCTTGAACTCCTTGATCCCCCTGCTTCTGTCTTCTCAGTGCTAAGATTACAGGTATGTATCATCATGTCCAGTTTCCATGTGGTGCTATGGCATTGAACCCCAGGGATCTGTGCCAAGTGAGTCACATCCCTATCTACCCCATCAATTCCTTTATAGTTGAATTAACATCTGTTTATTATATCAGCAAATACTGTAACTTTGAAGTGTGAGTGCATGTGCACGCACACACAGACACACAGACACACAGACACACACAGACACAGACACACACACACACACACACACACACCTCTGTTCGTTTAACCTCTGAAATCTGTATGCAAAGTGGCATTTCCAGACACACATGTCGTTTGGTTCTCATTTGTTCCCTCCCTCCCTGCTCTTTGCACTCCTCCCTTTCCGTCATTCAACTTCAGACAGTCTCTCTTGTTTCTCTCCAGTAGAATAGAGGCTTGAGGAAGTCGTGCCTTGCCCAGGCCTCAGATGGGAAATGAGTTGGCTACAAGCTCGGGTCAGTTGCAAGCCCCTGAAACCTCTACACCACACAGTGCAACCTCCCTGGCCTGGAAAGCACGTATCCTGGCTCCCCTTGCAGAAGTGGGGTCACCCGCTATTTTTATAGCTGTTACTATATACAGTGAACAGTTGCCCCAGAACTGCACTGTGCTAGGGACCTGAGCACCTGTTCTCTGGTTCTGAAGGAACATTTTATAGATGGGTTGCGGAGTGCTAGAAGTCTGAGCCTTTTGAGTTCCCTTATCCTCTGGCTGCCTAGGGCAGGGCTGAAAGAGTCCCGCTAGTGTATTTGATGGTAATAAGGATTGTTAGGGGGAAGCCAGCTCAGAGGTTTCCTCTTCAACGCTGTCACCCCATAGAAATAAAACCGAATAAAGGCATTGAAGTGAGCGGCTATTTGTTCAATGTCCCGCCCTGATCATGGGAAGACATGGCAGGTCTTCCGGGATTTATCTCATTGTCTCCCTCTACTGAGACACTGTGGAGGACCGGATTTGTTCTCAATGCTCCTTGGTGGTTTAAATCTCACATCAGATCTGGGCCCCACTGAGATACTTGTCTCTCAGCCTTTTCAGTTATCCTACTATTTGTCAGAACTATTTGTCAGAGTCTGCAGCCCCCGCGTTACGATCTGCAGAATGGTATGCCGGGAAATGCTCAACAGTGTTCTCTCCTTGGGGCGGACAACATCACGTTCGCCAGTCTTGCTGGGTTAAGCACTTTCGTTGTAGATGATTTCCAGGGCCCATCCTGACTTCACTGAGCAGAGTCAAGAAGAGAGGAGCAGAGAGGTAGTTCATGACCCAGTGTCTCCACGGATGGCTGCTGCGACAGAAACAGCCTTGAAGCATAGGTAAAAGTCAAATATATTAACATAGTTAGGAAACAGTGAACATCTTAGTAGTTATTACTTTAAAAATTAGTTACTTGAAAACTAAGCACAGTGGCACATGCTTGTAACCCAGCATTTGGGAGATGAAAGCAGGAAGATCACAAGGTGGAAGTCAGTAGCAAGTTTGAGGCTAGACTATAGTATATAAGTTAGTCTGTCTGTCTGTCTGTCTGTCTGCCTGTCTCTCTCTCTCCAAACAAACAAACAAAGACAAAAAATTGTTTGTGTGTTTGTCTTTTATTTTTCTGACCTTGAGTTTGGATCTAGGGCCTCACTCATACCAAGCATGTACTCTACCTCTGAGCTACCCCTAGCCTCTATAATTTCACTTTTAATAGTGGCTGTGTTCAACAACTTGCTCCCCAAATCTCTTTAGACTTCACAGCCAGCTCTCAAGGGCAGATACCCAGGAGCTCCAGCATTCCACTGTGCCTGTGTCTAACTTAGCAGCCTGTTGCTTAAACGAAGTGAGGAGGCTAGGCAGGTCTAAAGCAGCGACTAGTCTGGAAATGGTAAAATGTGGGCTCCGATCACAAGAAGAGAGCTGTCCGCCCAGGGCAAGCCCCAGCCTCTAAACTAATAGGTTTTCTGGCCCCCCTCCCCATAATAGGTTTCTCTGCACACAGTAAGCCACATCAAGCCCAACCGAAAAAGTATAACAACAGGTTTATTTAAGCAAAGCAACTCCCGGGTGGGTTCACCAGTCCCAGAGATTAAAGCTGGAGAAGCCACGTCCCACCCCCTCCCCTCTACCTCTCCTGCCCCCTTTACCCCCCTACCCAGTCCCACCCCACCCCCAACTAAAGCAGGGAGATTATATAGGTTGTAGGTGAGGGGGTGATGACGTGTCCCCCACAAGCTGGGTTTGTGCCCAAATGTGGTCAAAAGCTGAGCACTTTAGGCAGGGACTCCGGCTGCTGGCAACTCTAGTGGAGGAGCTGCCGAAGCCACCTGGAATGTGCCAAGAATGGGCTTTTTGGTGCCTTCCCTTTGTTTGGAGATTCTCTGAGTGGGCGGGGTTTGGAGAGACAGGAACAGGGTTTCTCAGACTGTGCAGAAGCAAGCCAGAGGTTTCAACTGAACATAAACGATTTAAGGATTGTATTTTGGGGAGTTATGGTTGGGATTTTGCTATGTTTAGGTGGATTTTTTTGTTTTTTGTTTGTTTGCTTGTTTTTAGGATATGATGTACTAGTTGGGGTTCTCAAGAGGAACAGAACCAATAGAATTGAATATATATATGGTTTTCAAGACAGGATTTCTCTGTGTAGTTTTGCTGCCTGTCCTGGATCTCGCTCTGTAGACCAGGCTGGCCTCAAACTCACAGAGATCCACCTGGCTCTGCCTCCCAAGTGCTGGAATTAAAGGCATGTGCCACCACCGCCCAGCAGAATTGAATATATTTTTAAAGTGGGTTTATTGCTGGGCATGGTATTCTACACCATTAATCCCAACACTCAGGAGACACAAGCAGGTGGATCTCTATGAGTTTGAGGCCAGCCTGGTCTACATATAGAGTCCCAGGTACATCAAAGCTGCATGGAAGATCTTGTCTCAAAAAAGGGGAGAGGGGCTATTAGACAGACTGTCTGGGTAGTCTGCCGAAGTCTGATTAACACTGGAGAGGCTAAGAACCTGCTACTTGCTCAGTCCGTGAGGCTGAATGTCTCCACAGTCCTAATCTGGTGCTGTAGGCTTGAGTTTTCTTAGAGCTGCTGGCCTTCAGTCTACACTGGAAGCCTGAAGAAGCTGGTTCTGGTGTCAGTGAAGGAATGCTGCTGTAGCATCAACAAAAGGGTGAGCTTGCCGGTAAGAGCGAAGGCAAGCAGGCAAAAAAGAGCTAAGTTGTCTTTTCTTCTATGTCCTTTTGTCTGGGCTACCACCAGAAGGTGCTGTCCATGTTTAGGGTGGGTTTTCCCACCCCAACTGATCAAGAGAGTCCCTCACAGGAGTGCGCAGTGATCTGCCTTTTAGTTCATTCCAGATCCAGTCAAGTTGACAGCCAAGATTAGCCATCACACAGGGTCTCATGCAGCCCAAGCTGGCCTCAACCTTGGTAGACAGTGGAAGCTGCCTTCAAACTCCTGATCTTCCTGCCTCCACCTTCCAAGTGCTGTGATCACAGGCACACAGCACCACACCTGGCTCAGAGGCAAGTGTTGTTAGGATGAAATTCGATGCGGTACAGATGCACAAGGAACAGCACAGGTCTTGGCCTGTCTGTGACTGTCTCATTGCTCTCATTGGGAGGTGTGTCCCAAATCCATGTGTTAGGAGCCTGCTGTCCAGTGCAGTGGGGTTGGGAGGCTGAACTAATGGCAGACGTTTAGGTGATGATGCCTGGCTGCTTTCCTTGACCTGTAGAAGGCCATCTGCCTGCACAGTCTTGTCAGAGCATTCTCTCTGTCTGCATTGACTCCGCCCGTGAGGAACGGTCTTGTTCTTGACCTTGAACTTGTTCTGTAGCTGAAGACGGTCTTGAACTCCTGATCTTCCTCCCTGACATCCCAATTGCAGGTTTTATAGCAAGTGCTACTACAATTAGTCTATTTGGTGGTGATGATCGAACCCAGGGCTTCATGTGTGCGAGGCAGGCTACTCTACAAACTGAGCTCCAGCCCCAATCCTTCTATAAGGACACAGATCATACTGGAGCAAGGTTCACACCAGTGTGACTTCATCTTAATTAATGACTGAAACACCCCTATTTCCAAATAAGATCAATGTCTGTGGTCCCTGGAGGTTAGAGAATTAGTATATGAAAATGGAGTAAGGGGCACAATTCAAGCCATTAACACCGAGTCTTAGGTGCTCTAGTCTCTAAATGCCCTGACCCTGCTGCCTAGCACTCACTCAAGTGAGGGCGGCCTCACCTGGCTATGTCTTCTCTCTCTCTCTCTCTCTCTCTCTCTCTCTCTCTCTCTCTCTCTGTCTCTCTCTCTGTCTGTCTCTGTCTGTCTGTCTGTCTGTCTGTCTGTCTCTCTCTCTCTCTCTCTGTCTCTCCCTTTGGTTTTTCGAGACAGGGTTTCTCCGTGTAGTTTTGGTGCCTGTCCTGGAACTCTCTCTGTAGACCAGGCTGGCTGCGAACTCACAGAGATCTGCCTGCCTCTGCCTCCCGAGTGCTGGGATTATAGGCTTGTGCCACCACCACCCGGCTTATGTTGCTCTCTTATGTCACTGGTCCCTCTGGTCATTTGGTCTGTATGGATGCTCTTTGTCCTGAATGTTTTTGAGAACTCACAGATACGGATTGTCAGCTGTAGATATGCAATACCTATGATTATATGTATGTATATGTGGTGATGACAGATGTATATATTAATATGATGTAGTTTCAAAGCAATATAAACTTACTAATATGCTAACAGTACATGTCACATAAAATACATGCTCACAGATAGACATTTTAAGGGATGAAATGAAAATGTGGAAATTGTACCAGCTTTGTCCTGTGTCCCTTTGGTGTTGTCTTGGATACACTCCACTTTGAAGACCACTTCCCACTCCTATGTTCTAACAAAGACTTTTTTTGTAGAGGAATTTGTAAGCTGAAAGAGAGCAATGACCTAGTTATTCTCAACAGCCTGTCCCTTACCCTAAAGCACAGAAACCTGTTCCTGAAACGGGTGGAGGCCCACAGAGCACCCTGATTTAAATAGAAAGAAAAACACACCAGTCCGGTGTACTCCAAAGCGCCATGCCCATTCTGCGGCAACCAAACACAACGGACAGGCCCTCTTTTTCCAGGCCCGAGAGCAGGCACCCTGCCTCTCCGCGGTCAGCGCACAGCTTGTTCTCGGTTCTCATGGGAACACCCACCGACATGCCAATGCTTGTCATCCCTACCCTACTTGGAACATCAGCACAGGCTAGCATGTCCTTCATGTCAACGAGGGAGGCAGATGGGTGCCAAGCTTGCAAGAGGAGCCAGGAGCTGCCTGTAGTACAAAGCAAAATGTGAGGTTCTGCATGCCAGGAAGTGCGATCCAAATCCGGGTTTAGCTCTGATGACCATGCATCCCATGCTTGAACACACCCCCACTCTTGAATAGCGTGACTCTGCTAGTCTGCCTGGAAGTCCTCATGTCAGAACACTAGTTCTGATTGTAGGTAGATACAGAATAAGGCATCCTTGTAAGTACAGCATGGCTCACACAAGGTATTTGAGAACCCAGGACGTCCAGGGAGTCGAATGCATGATCCTGTTTGTATGTTTTGGTAAAGACTTAAGACAAGGGTTGGGGATTTAGCTCAGTGGTAGAGCGCTTGCCTAGCAAGCACAAGGCCCTGGGTTTGGTCCTCAGCTCCAGAGGGGGCGGCGGGAAGACTTGAGACAAAAACTAGGGGCCTTTGAAGAGTTCCACTGACTAGTCACTTACCCAAGGTCTATTACATGGGTTTGTTCTGGCAGTAACCTCAGTGTGGCCAAGGAGAAACAGCAAGTTGTTGGTTCCTAGTTCGTGGAGGGTTTGGGGGCAAGTTAATTATATTTAGCCCTCTCTGCCTGCTGATAACATGGTCTGATGTGTATCAATACACAGTGTTGAGTAAAGCTAGCTGACAATAAAGTTGAGGCTTACTAAAATAACGTTTCCCCCAACATTTTGGAGCATCTTCTGCCTGCCTGATGCCTGTCCCATCAACCAGTAAGTAACTCAGAGGGATGATTGAAGGTGCCTGACTGGAAAGCTGCCTAGACATGTATAACATTCTAATTTATAATTAATATGGGGTGGGTGTGGGAGAGGAAGAAGGAGAGGCGATTATAGTTCAAGGCTAGCCTAGACTATACAGAGAGACCCTGTCTCAGCAAATGCGGTAGTTTGAATAAGATCGGCCCCCACAGACTCATATGTTTGACTGCTTAGGGAGTGGCATTAGGAGGTGTGGCCTTGTTGGAGAAGGTATGGCCTTGTTAGAGGAAGTGTGTCATTGAGGGTGGGCTTTGGGGTTTCAGAAGCCCAAGCCAGACAAGAGTGTCTCTCTCTCTCTTCCTGCTGCTTGTGAATCTGGATGTAGAACTCTCAGCTCCTTCTCCAGCACCATGTCTGCCTGTATGCCGCCATGCTTCCCACCATACTGATAATGGACTAAACCTCTGGAACTGTAAGCCACCCCATTAAATGCTTTCCTTTATAAGAGTTGCCATGAGCCGGGCAGTGGTGGCTCATGCCTTTAATCCCAGCACTCCGGAGGCAGAGACAGGCGGATCTCTGTGAGTTCGAGGACAGCCTGGGCTACGGATTGAATTCCAGGAGAGGCACCAAAACTACACAGAGAAACCCTGTCTCGAAAAATCAAAAAACAAACAAAAACTTAGGTTTCCAAACACCCTAATTGTGCTAAAAACCCCATCCAATGACTGAGGGATCTGGATGCAGAGATCCATGGCTAGGCCCCGGGTGGATCTCTGGGAGTCCAATTAGCAAGAATGAGGAGGGTTTATATGAGCGAGAATTGTTGAGACCAAGGTTGGATAGAGCACAGGGACAAATAGCCAAACGAACGGAAACACATGAACTATGAACCAATGGCTGAGGGGTCACCAACTGGATCAGGCCCTCTGAATGGGTGAGACAGTTGATTGGCTCGATCTGTTTGGGAGGCATCCAGGCAGTGGGACTGAGTCCTGTGCTCATTGCATGACTTGGCTGTTTGAAACCTGGGGCCTATGCAGGATCGCTTGGCTCGGCCTGGGAGGAGGGGACTGGACCTGCCTGGACTGAGTCTACCAGGTTGATCTCAGTCCTCGGGGGAGTCTTTGCCCTGGAGGAGGTGGGAATGGGGGGCGGGCTGGGGGGAAGGGGAGGGGGGCGGGAGGGTGAGAACAAGGGAATCCGTGGCTGATATGTAGAACCGAATTGTATTGTAAAATAAAAAAATAAAAAAAAAAAAAAGAAGAGTTGCCGTGGTCATGGTGTCTCCTCACAGCAATAGAACATTGACTAAGATGGCAAACAAAACACAAATAATTGATTAGTGTGCGATTTGCATATAAACTGGGAGGTAGCATTAGAAAAGTCACCAGACAGTTCCTCGATGTATTAATGTCCACTTGGTGGTCACAGCACCTCCTGGCTCCCTCCCTTGTTGCCATGGTCTTATGCACAATTTCAGTGCGGGTTATCACATTTACATTTACAGTAGGAAGCTCTCTTAACACCTGATTGTCTTCAAAATTGAAAGAGTATATTGCCCACCCTAGAACTCCAGGTGGCCTGACAGGGGGTGGAAATAAGCATTTGTCTGAAGCTTGTGTTTGGAAGGGACACATTTTTCACACGTAGCTGAGCCAATAGCTCCCTATTGGGCCTCAGGCACGGACTTGGTGAGGCCTCTCTTGGTCCTGAAATGTCTTTCTCATAGCCATCAACTGTTACCTTTAGTTACTCGTTGCCAGGACTATCCTTTCCAGAAGTGTGATTGGTTCTTTCATGAGATGGACAGGCCCAGGCTGGACCAATGCCCACGTGTGCACAGTGATGCCCTTCAAGAAACTGGAGAGGGAAACTGGCACATAAGTGATGGGGAGGTGAATGGGGTTGAACTGACCCTCCTGGGGGTGTTTCTGCACGAGCAGATCTGTGGGGAGCATCACATGGGAGTTTGGGCCTGGTGGCGAATGTCTTTAACTGCAGCACTCAGGAAGCAGGAGCAGGGAGATCTTTGTGAGTTCAAGGCCAGCCTGGTCTATGTAGTGGGTTCCAGGACAGCTAGGGCTATGTAGAAAGACCCTGTCTCAAAAACAAACAAACAAACAAACAAGCAAAAAACCCGAAAAAAAGTCAATAAAAATAAAGTCATGTATAAATGGTCAAAAATTTTATGCCGAGGACCGGGGATGTATCTCAACAGTCCAGTACTTACCTAGTATTCACAAGGTCATGGGTTCAATCCTCAGCACACACAAAAGATGCAGACTGGTGCTATGGTCTTCTACTCTGACAAATTTTTCTCACATCTCCAGGCATCTGTGCAGACCTTGGTGGACTCTGCTGCTGCTGTGGGAAACACTGCCACCTGCTGGACCTCTTTATAACGTCAGCAAACTCTGTTCCCCAAACACCAATCTTCCCCTCCACAAAGGACTCAATCTGATTGGCTTTCAGTGTGGCTTCCAGGAGAATGTATACATATTCAGCTAGAAGTTAATTTCAACGTTGGAGATCACTGTTTTCTTGTTTTGTTTTTGTTTTTGATTTTTCAAGACAGGGTTTCTCTGTGTAGCCTTGACTCTCCTGGAACTTGCTTTGTAGAACAGGCTGGGCCTTGAACTCACTGCCTCTGCCTCCCAAATGCTGGGATTAAAGGTATATGCCACCACCACCACCACCACCACCACCACCCCGGCAAGATTCCTGTATTAAATGAAAAAGTTAACTTCCTTCCTGAAATGGTATTTCTGTCTTACAGTTATATTGTCTCCACACAAATGAAAATAACGATGCACAGGTTTGAAATCTCAACACTCAGGAGGCAGAAGGATCACAAGGTCAAGTCCAGCCTGGGCTATATAGCAAGACTATCTCAAAAAAACAAAGAAATGGGGCTGGAGAGATGGCTCGGGAGTTAAGACAGCCTGCGGCTCATACAGCGGCCCTGAGTGCATTTCCTAGCACCCACATGGTGGCTCACAACTGCTTGTACTTCCACAAAATCCAACACCCTCTTCTGACCTCCCTGGGTATCTACATGCAGGGGCACATCATATCGGAAGATATACACATAAATAAAAATCAATACATCTTTTTTTTTTTTTAAAGAAACAAATGCACCCAACAAGACAACATTAGAGGCGATGAGTAAAATGCTTTCCTCGATTTCTCCTTGATGGCTACAAGACACGGGGCAAGCTTTAATTTAGCAGTAACATCTACTCTGCATTTCTGTAAGGACTTAAAACACGTGGCATCTGAGTGCTTGATAAAATGCTGCTCTTATTCTTGACTTGGTTCTAAAATTCTCTGAAATCCTTTAATCCCAGCACTCGGGAGGCAGGGGCAGGTGGATCTCTGTGAGTTCGAGGCCAGCCTGGTCTACAGAGCGAGCTCTAGGACAGGCTCCAAAGCTACACAGAGAAACCCTGTCTTGAAAACAAACAAACGTGCCGTGCGGTGGTGGTGCACGCCTTTAATCCCAGCACTGGGGAGACAGAGGCAGGCAGATCTTTGTGAGTTTGAGGCCAGCCTGGTCTACAGAGCGAGAGATCCAGGAAAGGCATAAAGCTACACAGAGAAACCCTGTCTCGAAAAACAAAAACAAACAAACAAAAAAAAGAAAACAAACAAACCAAAAATTCTCTGAAATCTAAAACATGGTAACATATTGACCTATTATGAACCCAAATAATCCCCTTTGTTCTCCCTGATGGGGGTCCAGTCCTAAGACAGGCACAGACCGTGGGGATATTATGTCCCAGTCGTACCCTGCCTGTTGTTATTCTAGAATAATCATGCTCCATCACTCTTGGTTTCCCGAAAACAAACACAAAACAGAACAGAATAGCTGCACACCCTGTAGCACACACTAAGAACTCTGACCAGAATGTTCGTGCCTGGAAGACCCACAGTGGGACAGCAGAGGAGGAAAATGCCTTCAGCACTTCCATTTCTGGTCTAAGAATTTGGGTTTAGTACTGATTAAAGCTCAAATGTGATTCTGCAGCGGATGAGGGAAAGAAACATAGAGACAGAGCAGGTCAAACAGGAACTAGACTGGTCACTGGAATTGTGAGGGTGGGGGAGTGGGGAGGCCTGGGGAGTTCGTTCTCTCTTTCAACCACGTGAGTCCCAGCAATCACTTGGGTCAGGTGTGGCAGCCGGGAGAGAGAAGGACTTCTGTTAGCAAGCTCTGTGAACCAAACATCTGCCAAGAAGATGTCAAGTGAAGAGGAGGCTGGAGATGGGGAAAGCCGTGAGAAAGGGAGAAGGAAGTTCTCCAGGAAGCGCCACTCCCCCCCCCCATTTCCTTTGCCCCCACTCTGTGCTGAACTTGAAGTGGGAACATGGATGATGACTGGAAAGGCAAACTCAGGCCTTCTGTGAGGTTCAGACAATGGAATATTCTGTTCCAGACGCAAGCTTGCACCCGAACATCTGGCCTTGACGTGAGAACATTCACACTCAACTTTCTCGTTTGTCTGCAGAGGCACAATTTATGCAGAACGCACAGTGGAAACAGGTGTTTTCAGATGCTGGCTGAAAAGACGTTCCATTTTGGAGTATTCTGACTCTGGAAGCCGTCGAAACAAACCCTGCAGGCATCGGCCCAAATATAAACGGGGTCTGTGTAAAACAGAAAACAGGAGCGGTCTGATCACTACCCAAACAGCTGGCTGTGTTTTGTACGCTCATAAATGGGCGTTGTTGACGGATTGAAGATGGCCCTCCAATTCAGCCAATCAGAGCTCAGCGGTACTCAAGGCAGGGAATCTGTTCGGTGAGGGTCCTGTCTGCCTCTGCTTTATAAGAAAATTAGATCCATCTAGAAAGTGGATCACTAGTGTTTGGTAACAGCAACTAAATAAAACCTAGACAAAAACATTACAAGAGCAAAAAAAAAAAATGTAAACTGTATCATTCAAAACATGAGGCAGCTGGTGGCAGCAGGGTCTGGATGGATCGCAGTGTGTGTGGTAGGCTTTGGGGGTCACAGTGAAAAAGGAAGTGGCTTTGGGTAGAGAGCATGGCTACCAGATCTTACAGCATGTGCTGTGTGCTGCATGTCCATGCTAGACTGAAACTCAAAGACACTCAAGCATAATCTGGGTCGGTTTCCTGTCTGCTATGGGTGGAGTTCTAGGGCATTCCAAGGTGAAACAGTACATATGTTTTTAACGACCCAGAGACCAGACAATTATACAAAGCGACAGACTTTTTTTAATATCAGTTTTAAAGACTTCAATTTTTTTAATGTTCAAACCATTCACTTTATTTTTATAATTATAACTTTTACTTTTTGACATTATTATATTCTTATATCATTTCCCCCTTCTTTTTCCTCCTTCCAAACCTACCCACTTACCCTCTCGCTCTCTTTCAAACGGATGGTTTCTTTTTCCTTAATTTGTTGTTGACGGAGGCGTGTGTGTGTGTGTGTGTGTGTGTGTGTGTGTATTCTTAAATATATAAATACAAGGTGCTCAGCTATATAATGTTACTTGTATGTGTAAGTTTTCAGGGCTGACCATTTGGTAGTGGATAACCAGTCAGTGTGCTCTTCCCATGGGGAAGACTATTTCTCCAATTCTCAGCGCTCCTTGGTTGCCTGTGGTTCTTCATTTAGTACTGAGGCCTCCATCGCTCCCTCCATTCCATGTAAGCGTGTCTATTGATATTGTCCTCGTTCAGATCATGTTTTGGGAGCCATGTTGATGAGACTTCATGGGTGTCGCTTCTCTGACACTTGTAGGAGACACAATCTCTCAGCAAACTCCCTGATCCTCCGACAGCCTTTCTGCCTCCCCTTCCACCATGTTCCCTGAGCCTTGGGTGCAGGGTATAGACTTCATTTTTAAATAGTCGTTTTAGATTCACAGTAAAACTGAGTAGAAAACAGAGAGTTCCCACGTGCCCCTGGCCCAGCAAGCACAGCTTCTCCTTCACCCACATTCTCCACCAGAGAGGTAGATGCGTTAATTACAATCAGTGGACCTCAAACACACAACCTTATCACTAATGTCCAGTTTACACTGGTGTTTATTTATTTAGTGTGTGTACATGGGCCACAGCTCCAGTGTGGAGATCAGAGGACAACTTTAAGGAATCAGCTTTCTCCTTCCTTCATGTGAGCTCCCAAGGACTCAGGTCATCAGGCTTGGCTGATGGCTCCCTGATGTTACATGGCTTTTGACAAAATTGCACACACATGTCCACCATCACAATACCATACAGAATAGTTTGGAGGCTTGTGCGGCAGTACACACCTATAATCCCCAGCACTTGGGAGGTAGAGGCAGGAGGTTAGGAGTTCAAGGCCAGCCTTGGCTACATAGCAAGTTTGAGGCCAGCCTGGGCTACATGAGACTCTCTCAAAATAAGCAACATAACAAAATCCAAAAAAGCAAGCAAACAAAAAATAACAAAACCAGGGGCTGGAGAGATGGCTCAGAGGTTAAGAGCACCGACTGCTCTTCCAGAGGTCCTGAGTTCAATTCCCAGCAACCACATGGTGGCTCACAACCATCCGTAATGAGATCTGGTGCCCTCTTCTGGCCTGCAAGGACATATGCAGACAGAACACTGTATACATAATAAATAAATAAATCTTTAAAAAAAAAAAAGATTACGTTTAAAAAAAAAAATAAAAAAAATAAAAAAAAAATAACAAAACCAGCCTGGTGGTGGTGGTGGTGCACACCTTTAATCCCAGCACTCAGGAGGCAGAGGCAGGCGGATCTCTGAGTTCGAGGCCAGCCTGGTCTACAGAGTGAGTTCTAGGACAGCCAGGGCTGCACAGAGAAGCTCTGTCAAAAGACCAAAAATAAATGAACAAATGACAAGAGCAAACCAGAACTTCCCTTGCCTGAAAACCCTTGTGCTCTTTGCTTCTCGCCCCTCCTTAATGGCCTTTCTTACTGTCTTTAGATTGAGTTTGGGGACTGAACCCAGGCTGGCCTCCTACTCATCATGCTCCTGCCTCTGAATGAGCTATCACACCTACTTCCCCCATGTCTTTTCATGTCTTCACAGCACATTTACTTTACTGCAGAGCAATATTCCACGATACAGATCGCACCACAGTTTATCAGTTTGACTTTCGTTATTTTGTCTTTTTTTTTTCCTGGAGCTGAGGACCGAACCCAGGACCTTGCGCTTGCTAGGCAAGCACTCTACCGCTGAGCCAAATCCCCAACCCCCAGTTTGACTTTCACTGCAGTATTTTCAAATGAAAGTATATTGGAGGAATGGACGCTGGCTCTAGACCTGATGAGCTTCACGGCTCCTTGTAGTATTGTGAGGCGCCAGGGAAAGCCATGGATCCTTTTATAAAAGATATTTTTATTCATTCTTTGAGAATTTCACACAATGTATTTTGGTCATATCTACTCCCAACTCCTCCCCTAACTCATCCCAGATCCATCTCTCACCCCACTAACCCCCTAACTTCATGTCCTTTTTAAAAACAACCCATCAAGTCTAATTTGTACTGTCCATGTGCTCCTGGGTGTGGGCATCCCCTGGGGCATGATGGACAAGAATTTCACTATGTATCCCTAAGTCTTCATCCTCTTGTCCCAGACTCTCTCCTGAGTGCTAGGATTACAGGTGTGTGCCACCACACCCAACTAAATTACGGGTTTTTAAACTACCACAATTAAAAACATTCGATGTCAGTGAAAACGTAGATAAATAAGATGTCCCTAGATAGACCCACGCATAGGTAGTCACCTGACTTCCAGCCAAGGTTCTATGCCAGGCATTGGGAAGAAATATGATCAACACACAGGGCTGATCCCCTGAGTATTCACACGTTCCCTATAAAACTCTGAACGCAAAAAACAAGGCCAGATCAATCACAGACCTAAAGGTAAAAAGTGAAAATATGACTTCTAAAAGGTAACACAAATCGTCTTCATGAGCTTGGAAGAGCCATACACAAAAAGTACTAGCCATTAAAGACGAAAAATATTGCATAGTTCATTAAAATGTATAACTTCTGTTAATCACCAAGTGGTGGTGGCATAAACCTTTAACCCCAGCACTTGAAAAACCAAAATAAATAAATAAATAGATAGATAAATATTAAATAAAAAAAACAGAGGTTTTTTGTTTATTTGTTTGTTTGTTTGGTTGGTTGGTTGGTTTTTCCAGACAGGGTTTCTCTGTGTAGTCCTGGCTGTCCTGGAACTCCCCCTCTAGACCAAGCTGGCCTCAAACTCAGAGATCCATCTGCCTCTGATTCCTCCCAAGTGCTGGGATTAAAGATGTACACCACCCGTGCTTGTTTGTTTCTTTTCTTTCTTTCTTTCTTTCTTTCTTTCTTTCTTTCTTTCTTTCTTTCTTTCTTTCTATCCTTTTCTTTAAGACAAGGTCTCATTGTATGTCCCAGACACTCCTCAAGTTCTCTGTCTTTTTTTTTTTTTTTTTTTTTTTTTGGTGGTAGTGGTGGTGTGGTGGGGTGGGGTTGAGACAGAGTTTCTCTGTGTAACCCTGTCTGCCTGGAACTTGCTGTGTGGACCAGGCTGGCCTCGAACCTGCCTTTGCCTCCCTAGTGCTGGAATTAAAGGTGTGCACCACCACCACCAGGTCAAAAATACGTTTAAGAGAAGGAATGGAAATCTACCAGATGTAAGACTACAGCTGCATGAAAGTAGTTAACATACAAAAAAATGTACAAACACTTTCTTCAAGTCAGTAAGAAAAAGACAACCTGTCCAAAAGAACAAAAGCCGTGACTTGGACAGGGGACATTTCAAGATAGAATGTCAAAGTGGCCAGTGAGTGCATAAAAAAAGTGTTCAGTAGCGTTAGTAACCAGGGACAAGCAAATTAACCACAAGGAATATCACTGCACCATACCAGAATGGCTAAAGGAACAGGGCAGACAGCCAGGCGTTGCCAAGTGTTTGGAGCAGTTGAAAGTCTCACGAACTACTTGTGGTGGGGAGGGCATGTCAAAGTCTAGGACCACTTTAGAAAACTGTTTGGCAGTATGTGTTGATGCTTTATATATGGGCACCTTATGACCCAGCAATTCTATTCCTAGGTACATACTCAATAGAAATGTACACAGAGGTTAACCAAAGGATGTGTTCACAATCACTTTTTGTCGTTGTTGTTTGGTTTTTGAGACAGGGTTTCTCTGTGTAGCCTTGGCTATCCTGGAACTCACTCTGTAGACCAGGCTGGCCTCAAACTCACAGAGATCCACTTGCCTCTGCCTCCCGAGTGCTGGGATTTGTGTGTATGGGTGCTTTGCCTGCATGTCTGTTTATGTGCCACATCTGTGCCTGGTGCCCTTGGAGGCCAGAAGAGGGCATCAGACCTCCTGAAACTGGAGTTAACAGATGGTTGTAAACTGCCATTCGGGTGTTGGGACTTGAACCCAGGTCCTATGGTGGAGCAGCCAGTGCTCTTAACTATTGAACCATCTCTCCGGTCTCTGGGGTAGAATGGCACCGGCATTAATTACCCGAGGTCACACACAGGGCCATACACAGTTGCATGATAACAGTGGGTAATGTGGGAGTATGCAGGAAAAGCTTATTAGCTGAGGCTGGAGTTTGAATGGTGGGTAGGGTTTGTATGTTACATGACTGAGATCCTGCCAAGTTGGCACAGAGGCATGCAGCTGATGCTGTTGGTGGAGAAACAGCCCAGCTCCTGCAGCAGACAGGTAATGAGGGCCAGCTTCCATGGGTGCTGTGAAAAAGCATTGGGGGGGGGGGGGGAATAACAATTCCTTTCTCAAAATAAAAGCTCTGCCACCCATGATCCAAAATTAGGTAAGGACTCAGCCTTCCATTCAGGGAAGTTTCTCTGGAGATGTATGTGATTCCTTTCCGCTGACAACACGACTTATTGTCTCTTCTCTGTATAATTACAGTATCTGCTCTTGAGAGAATTTATGGGGCTTGATGAATAGCTTAACTTTTTTTTTCTTTTAAACTCCCAGATGTTCTGACCAGATTCCAACTTCCTGAGTTCCCAGTGCTTCACAGAGCTTCTGGTGAATTTCTCGTCCTCCCCGGGACATTCCGATTTCCCACTGAGAAATAAGAAAACAACGCTGCTTCCCTGAGGGCGGTGTGCTCCATCCCTGAGCACTGGAATCTCCATTTTAGGAAAACTGTTTACCAGGGTGTAAGACTCTGAAAGGAAATGCTCCTGTGAGTCTCCCAGGAAATAAGACCCCCCCTGCTCCAAAAGGACTGACCACAGGGATCTGCTGCTGTCCCTCAGTTTCTGGGAGGCTAGTTCTGATTAAACACTAGCTTGAAATGAAAGCATGTGTGTACAAAAGTCAAGGAGGGAAGTAACAGAGGAAAGAGTGCCCTGAGCCACCACAGACCTGTTCCCCAGCTTCAATAGTTTATCATTGTTATCAATATTTTACCCACTGTTTCCACGTCTCACCTCTCCTCGTTTGTTCTATTTTCTTCAATAGAGCTGAGATTGGCAAACCATAATTCCCTGGGCCAAATGAAGCCTGCTTCCTGTTTTGTAAATAAAGTTTTATTGGAATATAGCCATGTCTACTCACGTGCATATCATCTATACGTGCTTTTGCACAATTACCACAAGGCTAAAGAACTGTGGCAAACTGTGGCCCTTTCCAGAAAAAGCTTGCCAACTCCCACGCTCAAATTTTAAAGTGACTAGTACTCATGACATCATCTCACAAACAAATATTTCAGTATCAGTCTCTGACAGATAAGGACTTTAAGAAGGCTTGACCATATAGAACTAACACTCAACAAAATATATAGTCACATCTAATACCAAATCTGTGTCTAAAATTCAATTCCATAGTGGAAATGTATTCTCGCAGTTGACTTTTTCATACCATGATCTAAATAAGGTCCACATATTATGCTCCATTAACATGTTTTCAGTATTTCTGAATCCAGTCACGCCTCCTGAACACCCTTTCTTCTCTTTTTCCCTCTCTTTTCTTTTCTCCCTGCTGAGGATCAAACCCAGGCCTTTGAAGGTGTTTGTGAGTGCTCTCTCACTGAGCTGTACATACAGCACTTCGTTTTGTGACAGGATTTCACTATGGATAGCCTAGGCCAACCTCAAACTAACTTTAGCCTACCAAGGGCCGGGATTCCAGGCACACATCACAATGCCTACTTGGCTTTTGCTTTCTTTTTGTTACATCTATGTCTTGAAGAAACTGAATTCCAATTGGGATATGACTTTGTTCTCACTGTGTACTCAACATGGTCACAATGCAACTAAATTTAAAAAAAAAAAAAATCATTTTTAAGAGACCAGCTGTGCTGCCCAGGCTGTTGCCAGACTCCTGGGTCTAAGTTTTCTTCCTGCCTTAGCCTACGGAGTAACTGTGACTAGAGGCACACACCTAGGATTTAGAAGGGAAATCAAGGCACAGCTACTGAACTGAAGAGGCAGGATGAGTCCTCCTCACTCCATCCCAGAGAGTTCCTGGCTTTGGGCCAGTGCATTCTTCAGGGGAAATACCTGGAAAGGAGGAAGAAGACTGCAGGGGTACTGGACCCTAGTGACAGCAGCAATGCCTGCAGGGGACAGTGGCATTTCAAAAATAAGCAACACTCACAGCACTCTGAGAGCACAGTCAGCTCTTACTTAAATAAACCCATCTCCTTTCCTTTCATTTACAAACGCTTTTTACTTTCCTATTTGGGGGGGATGGTAGCCTCACACAAGTTCCAGGTAGATCTTGCTTTGGCATTAGAATCAAGAGCCAGTGAAACCTGGGCATGACTGTGTCCTTATTGTACCCATGACTGGGATGGCTTGGTTACATCTGTGTAACCCCAATAAAGCTGGCTGTGTGATGCCCAGGGTGTAGTGAACGACTCCAAAACTTAAAGATTTACAAGCAGAGTTAGCATTTGCCATCTCACACAATTCTGGCATTTTGGGAGTGGCTCAGTTGAGCAGTTCTGGCTCAAGAGTGTCAGGATATTACCACAGGATGTCAGTTAGAGCAATTAGGATCCACTTCTTGGCTGGGGCCAAAGGATGTCCTCACAGACTTGACGAGTTACTCTGGCTGTGGTGGGAGGCTTGCTTGCTATGGCATGGACTTCTCCATAAGGCTGTTCGAGTCTCCTTAAAACACAGCAACAGACTCCCCTGAGGGCAGGTGACCCCATAGACCAAGGTGGAGGTGTGATGAGAATGATAGCCTCAGAATCCCCCCACCCCCTTTCTGCAAGCACCCGGTCGCAACACCCCACCTTCCAGTTCAATGCAGAAGGAGAGTGTGCGAGAGCAGGACACTAGCAAGCAAATTCATCAGGGCTTTCTTAGATGCTAGCTTTAGAAGTCTGATATTGCACTCAAAAGAAATAGCAGCCTGCTATTTAGAGCAAGGGAAAATCAACAGAAGGCTTCTCAGAAGTCTCTAGACGAGGTACGGTAAGAAGGAACTACATGGCAAAGTGCCCCATAATAGTTCTGCCCACACCGACCAGTTTCCCAGTTTCCACTCCTCACAGCAATTGCCCCTCAAAAGTCTCCTTTCTGGGCGTGTGAAAATCTGAGGCTGCCCTCCTCATCGTGACCTCCACTGCGGTCTCTGGGATCACTTGTTCTGAGGTAAGCCTGTCTGTCACTGTGTTGTGAGGAGACTCAGATAGTCCTCAGCCTCCCACCACAGCCCGCATAGCTTGACAAGCATGTGAGTAGGTCCACGAAGCGGATCTTCATGACTCAGTGGGTAAAGATGCTTGAGGCTCAGTCTGATGGCCCTGATTGCTGAGATCCACACAATGGAAGAAGAGCAAGGCCTCTCATAAGGTGTTCACACACACCATGGTGCACATACAGACATACAGACAAACATTCACCATGGTACACACACACACACACACACACACACACACCATGGTGAGCACACACATATCACAGTGAGCATATACACGTACACATGCTATGGTGAGCACACATACATGCACACACATATGCATACACACACATGCATACACACACACAAACACACACACACACACACACACACACACACACACCACGGTGTACACACAGACATACAGACAGACATACACCATGGAACACACACACACATATACACATACACCACAGGGAACACACATACATACATACTAACTAAACTAAACTTGCTCTTAAACCTGGAGACCTAAGTTCAATCCGCAGACCCACATGCTGTAAGGAAAGAAGCAATTTTTTTTTTTTTTTTTTTTTTTTTGAGACAGTGTTTCTCTGTGTAGCCTTGGCTATCCTGGAACTCACTCTGTAGACCAGGCTGGCCTGGAACTCACAGAGATCCGACTGCCTCTGCTTCCTGAGTGCTGGGATTAAAGGTGTGTGCCACCACTGCCCTGCAAAGAGAACTGATTTTTTCCTTTGACCTCCACACATGGACCATGGCATGCATGCACCCGCACACATACATACATCATCAATCAATACATCAATGTAAAATTTATAATAATAATAATAATAATAATAATAATAATAATAACAAAGCACAGTGACAGGGTCTATCAGGCTGCTTCTAGGGAAGGTTGTTAGTGTGCACCAGACACCCAGAGGGAGAACACTGAGGAAGCCCTGCACACCGCAAGTGCACAGCTAAGGTGACTCATAGGAAGGAGCTCAGGTGGGGGTGGAGTGGGGAGTGGCGGTGTCTTTGAGGGGGTTGACTAAGGAAAAGACAAAATGTGGTAGGAAAAAAAAAAAGAGGGTGCCAGGTGGCGGTGGCCCACACCTTTAACCCCAGCACTTGGGGAGCAGAGGCAGGCAGATATCTATGAGTTCAAGGCCAGCCTGGGCTACCGAGTTCCAGGGCAGCCAGGGCTATGCAGAGAAAGCCTGTCTTGAAAAAGCAAGAAGCAAAAAAAAAAAAAAAAAAGGCAACTAACCAAATAAAGGCAAGCTGCTGTATTCATGTTAACATCAAAACAGAAGGTCAGCAGCTGTGGATCTGCCTCAGTCTGTCGACCCAAACCGGAGCTGGGTAAATCTCTGGAGAATGCAGGTTCCTTCACAGGCTGCGAATACTGTGCTCACCACCCCACCCCCCACCCCCACTCCAAGCCTGGCTGTCCTGGGATCACGTAGGCTCATCTGGATACTAATCCTTAAACAGAAATTTAAAAATCACCCAGGGAAAGCAGGAAGCGACGCTTCTCTCTGAGGAAGCAACTGATGGGAGACTTTCTAAAATAAGCCACACGGTTCAGCCCCAGGATTTGTGACATTTTTCCCCATCACGGCTCGTGCCCCACCCACCTTGTTCAATAGCACAAAATAGTACTTTCAGCTTGCAGGAGCATAAGGCTGAGTAACTGCTAAGATACTTCAAAAAAAGGAAATGAGGGGAAAAGTGTCTTTCTGCGGCCAGTGTGTTTCCCAAACAAAGTCTGCGTGGCTGAGACAAAGAGGAGCATGTTATGGAAATAAGGTCTGTAGGACTCAGCTAGCATAGGGCTGGTGTGCGGTGGTTTGAATTTCAGACTGCTGTGTACACATTCGTGTCTTTCCACAGGGCATTTAACCGCTTAAGAGTCTTCCTTTTCTCTTCTGGAAATTGAGAAGGTTGCCCTAGAAACGTCTGTGGGCTGCCTGGTCTGAGGCCTGAGTCCAGGAGAAACGCTGTGGGGTTGAGATCAAGCTGCAGCTCCCATTTGGTTCAAGCATTTCGAGGCCGGTGTGAAGTGTTCTGTCTGGCAAGGCAGTATGACTGATGAGTGGAAATAGAAGCCCCTGCAGAGGAAGCGTCCTGTGGAAGGTGTTAACCAAATGAGCTTGCCTTCCGGTGGATCGGATCAGCCTGATTAAACACAGGACAGAAAGGAATCTAAGTTCGGATCCCAGCCCCTCACCCTGCAGCTTACAGCTGCCTGTAACTCCAGCTCCAGCCAGGGAACTGGATTCCCTCTCTGGCCTCTGAGGGCACCTGCACGCATGGCCCTACATTCACACAGACAGACACACGAACGCACAAATAAAAATAAAATAAATATTTAAAGTAAAAACAAAACAAATAAAACCCCCAAAGCAGAGCCCCCCCCTTCCTGCCCCCAGACAACCAGAGGGGCTAGCAGGAATTGTATTTCTATGGGTAGATCTAAGAGAACCAACAGCAAAGACTCAACATCTGTTCTCCCACATTCCATGCAGCGGTGATGGCTAGTTTTAATTAGCAACTTGACACAATCTCAAATCACTCTGGGAAGAGAGTCTCAGAGCAGCAGATCAGGTTGGCCTGTGGCATGTCTGTCAGGGTTGTCTTGATTACATTAATTAAAGTGGGAAGATCCACCCGGTTGTGACTAAGTAAGGGTAGAGACGGGGCTGAGCACAAGAAACACGCACTCCCTCTGCTCTTGACCGTGGGTGTGTTATGATGAGCTGCTTCAAGTATCAGAGCGGCAGGAAAAAGGATAGGGAGGGGACACCAGGCACTGGAGACAAGTGTCAGGGGATCCTCTCATGGGTCGGGAGTCTTTGTTGGGGGATAATGAAAGGTTTTAGGTATACGTAATCATAACGATTACAAAACATGGTGAACATATTTAGTGACTGTGAATTGTGCACCTATAAATGATTAAAATAATAAATGCTACATTGGTTTTTTTTTTTTTTTAACCACAATTTTATGCACCTGTTTGTTTATTCTGAGCTGGCTTGGAACTCCTGTTAAGTCTCACACCTCATCCCACCTGAGCACTGGGATTTCAGTCACATGCCCCCCACTTTTGGCATTTTACCACAACTTGTTTGTTTGTTTGTTTTGAGACAGTGTCTGTCCAGCCTTGGGCTGTCCTGGAACTCACTATGTAGACCAGGCTGGCTTTGAACTCGTAGAGATCTAGAGTGCAGTCTTCATACTTTTGGGGCAGAGGACGGGCAGGGAGAGGGAGAGCTAAATCTGCAGATAAGTCTGTCAGAAGTCACCAAAAAAAGAGAATTGCCGTTTTTAACAGTGTTCAGTGCTCAGTATGGATAGACTAAGAAGGACAATCTGTTCATTTGGCATTCTTCAATTGCTTTCAACAGTAGTTTGGTTTTCATCAAAATAGCAGTCTTGTACTTTTTGTTTTTATTTGTCTGTTTGCTTGCTTGCTTATTTATTTTTTTATTTTTTTATTTATTTGAAACTGGGTTTCTCTGGGTAGCCCTGGCTGTCCTGAAACTTGCTCTGTAGACCAATTCACAGAGATCCGCCTGCCTCTGCCTCCGGAGTGCTGGGATTAAAGGCGTGCGCCACCACCAACAGGCTTTATCACAACTTTTATAACAAGAATTGTGAGCTGCTCAGTTTTGTGCTTCTGTTAAAATTTTGGTTTTGGTTTTGAGTCAGAGTCTCGGGCTAGCTCAGACTCTCGGTCTTCCTGCCCGTGTAGATGCCTCTGCTTTCTCCCATCGGTCTTTGTCTACCAGTTTCCTTTGGCTCGTCAGCTGCACGCTTTCAGTGCGTCCGGCCGGCTGGCCGTTCTTCCCCAATGCCCAGCTCCTTGCTCTCTTGCCTACTTTTGAAGGCTGTGTGAGGTCTTCCCTCCTCTCTGAGTGGCTTACTGAGGAATTCCTTCCAACCACTCAAGGCCACTCCTGGGAGAAGGCTACAGAACACGGCCTTTCTGCCGGATGCATTCCCAGAGCTCCTCTTACACATTGTCCTCCATCGAGCTGGACCACTATCCATAGTCTTAAAGGATTTGTTGAGGGACGGAATTCCCAGAAGTTGTAGTTTTCTTTCTCAATGCACAATCCCAAGTGCTTGGTTAAAAGTCGCTCGGCATCTACCAGTAACGATCCTAATAGATGTCACCAGCCTCAGAATATGACACATCCACAAGACAGACTACAGAATCGCTTCTGTAGCATTCCTGCCAAAAATACAAAAATCATGAGGAAGCTATTAGATGAATTCAAACTGGGGCGCGCGCACACACACACACACACACACACACACACACACACACACACACACACGTGCTCTGCAGAATGTCAAGGTCATGAAAGACAGGAAGGCTTGAAGGGCTCTTCTAACTGAAGGAGACTAAAGTCAGCTGCAGCCAGATGCAGGCTGCAGCCTGGGATCCCAGCTGGAAGGTCGGGAGTGTATGAACAGTGACGTGTGAATGCGGTTCATGGAGTAGAGGGTACGCTTGAGTCAGCGTCCAGTTCTTGCCGTGGTGGTTGTGCTGTGGCTGAGTGGGAAATCACAGACAAATAGTATCAGCAAGTCCCTCTGCCTTTGAATGTGGGATAAGGCTGAGATAGGCAGAACAGGCTTTGAAATCCACTGAACTTGGACCAGCATTGAAGGCCAAGGCTGTTTCATCTATGTGGTCAAGTTTATCCTGTACCCACTTCAGAGGATGTTTTAAGAGTTCAGTGAGATTATATATATATATATATATATATATATATGGCTCAGTCTGGTTCCTGGTCCAGAGCAAGCTTTTCTCAACCTCTTGGCATCTTCTTTACCCATACATTATATAAAGTAGCTCTCCAGATTTGTGGCTGAGATCCCTGCAGGTCCCCTCCAGGTTGTTCTGTATCGAGGAGGATAATGTCACCATCACCGTGAGCATGAGCATTGTCTCTGGAAACAGCCACTGGCAAGAATTATTTCCTTCATCCTGCAGCCGGAGTCCTAGACTAAAGTGCTGAAGTGTGAAAGAAATTTCCCCGTCCGGGTTCTTCACTCATAGTGTGGCCCTCTGGTTCCTTGTGGCGTTCGCTTAATCTGGAGCCAGAGGGGGGCTTTCTCAACCGCTTCCTTTGAAAAGATCTGGGAGGCAGCCAGCAATGCCAGGCCTTTCTGTTTCCCTCAAGATGTTGGGGGCTAGATGGATGTCACTATGAAGAAGGAAAAGGACATCCATCCAAGCCAGAGTGATGTGGTTTGGGCCCTCCTCTGTCTGATTTACTGCAAGTTCAAGATAAGTAGGGTATGGTGGTGCACATCTGTAACCTCAGTACTGGAGAGGTGGAGGCAGGAGGATTGCTGTGAATTCAAGATCAGCCTGGGCAACAGAAGTGAGATACTGTCTCAGAAAGAAAAGCGAACTGAAGTAAGACTTGGAACACATCTGTTTACTCATCTGTAATTTGGCTTCTGATGGGTAGGACCACACCAAGGACAACTGACGGTTCTCTGTTCCATGACGTCTGAGGCTTCGAGTGGAAGAGGCTGATGGAGGCTGGTGACTGAGTCTACGGCTCCTGAAAGTCAGGGACTGATGATGTTTCCGGCTGGGGGCCTCACTGCTGTTTCCAGAAGTACACAGCCAGAAAGAAGGAAGCAGGAGGGGGCTGGGTTGCATTTTATGACCCACGTGTATTAGTCTGAGTTCTTCAGAGAAACAGAACCAAAAGAGAAGGGGAGGGGTAGCAGCCGGAGGTGGGGGGTGGGGAGGATGGGGGGAGTGGGGGGATGGAGCAGGGAGGAAGAGAGAGGGGAGAGGGAACAAGAGCAAGATTCACTTTAAGGAACTGGTTCGTGTTACAGACCTTCAGTGTGAGCTGGCAGGCAGAGACTGTTGGCAGGCTCGAACCTCCTCAGGGAATTCCTTCCACTGACAGAATGGATGAGGACCATGGAGTTGGCTTTTTTTTTTTTTTTTTTTTTTTTTTTAACTCTTTGCTCTTTGGGGGCCTGCCACCAAGCTTCCAAATAAATACACGGAGACGTATTCTTACCTAGGAATGCCTGGCCTTAGTTTGGCTTATTTCTAGCCAGCTTTTCTTGACCTAAATGATCCCATCTACCTTTCGCCTCTAGGCTTTTACGTTTCTCTGTTCTATACTCCCTTCTTTCCTTCTTTCCCATGGCTGGTTGTGTGGCTGGGTGGCTGGCCCCTGGTGTCCTCCTCTCCTCCTTTTCTCGCTCCTCCTTCTTCTCTCCTTCTCTCTGCCTGCCAGCCCTGCCTGTTTCTCTCTCCTGCCTAGCTATTGGCTGTTCAGCTCTTTATTAGACCAATCAGGTGTCCCCCACTACACACACAGTTTGGATTTTTTCGAGACAGGGTTTCTCTGTGTAGTTTTTGGAGCCTGTCCTCACTCTGTAGACCAGGCTGGCCTCAAACTCACAGAGATCCACCTGCCTCCGCCTCCCAAGTGCTGGGATTGAAGGCGTGCGCCAACCACTGCCCGACCCGATCAGGTGTTTTAGACAGGCAAAGTAACACAGCTTTACAGAGCTAAACAAATGCAACATAAAAGAATGCAACACATCATTGCATCATTAAACAAATAGCATAAAAGAACGTAACACATCTTTAACTAATAATATTCCACAACAGGCCCACCCATATTATGAATCTGTTTTACTTTTTTTTTTTTTTTTTGGTTTTTCGAGACAGGGTTTCTCTGTGTAGCTTTGCGCCTCTCCTGGAACTCACTTGGTAGCCCAGGCTGGCCTCGAACTCACGGAGATCCGCCTGGCTCTGCCTCCCGAGTGCTGGGATTAAAGGCGTGCGCCACCACCGCCCGGCTTCTGTTTTACTTTTAAAAAAAAGTCTGCAGATGTCAATGTTCATTTCACCTCAAAATACCCTCATGGAAGCATCCAGTTGTGGTCCATCCATAAAGTTAACTATTTCACCTGGCTTCAGCAGCTGTATATCATAATTGTGCCAATTTCTATTACCAGGGCCAATTATAAAGGTCGACTCCACATTTGGGAGAGGGGGTATAGATGATTCCTTTTCTCAAAGCAGAAATGGCAGAGTCACGTTGTAACGAGTGATGCAGAATGGAGCATATGGGGTGTGACATCTCTGGGAAATGCTATCTGTCACTCATGCCCAGCAGTAGCATAAGAAGGTGTTTATAATGAAATTTTAAGTCTTCTTTTCTTTTTTCTTGTTTTGGTTTTTTGAGATAGGGTTTCTCTGTATAGCCCTGGTTGTACTGGAACTCGTTCTGTTGACCAGGCCGGCTTTGAACTCTCAGATATCCGCAATATTATGTCTTTCATATGAGTTTCCAGTCGGGCTGCACAGAAAACAAAGGGGAGCAGTTGGAGATCCCGTGGCTATACACAGGGTCCCTTCAAATGAGAGCACTGTGAGTCTAGACTGCTAAGGAACTGCTGTGGGCCAGGAGGAGCACCCTCACCCCAAAACTGATGATTCTGCAACATCTTTCACAAGATGAGGTCAGTGCTCCCTGACCCACATCAGAGCTGGGCAAGAAACAAAGTGTTTGTGTGTGTGTGTGTAATGTGGAATTCGATTTTAAGGCTCGGAGCATCATAGTTAGATATACAAATACCATAGGGCAATTGCTAGGCCAGCGCTTTACCACTGAGCTAAATCCCCAACCCCTCATAGGGCAATTCTTGCAGAACTTTCCTAACTGTTGCGGAAGGACTCAGATGTCCTGTCTCTCCCATTAAAAGCCCACAGCAGCCTCCTCACGGCTGAGCCAGGGTGCGCATGTGCTGGGTGGTAACATCGAAAAGCCCCCGTGGATTTCTAAAACGCTTCCACCGTGAGCCACTGCAAAAGGGAAGGAAATGAAAGTTCTGAAGATTCCCGTGGAGAAAACAGAGATCTGGCGAGGATGAGCAGGAACCAGCCAAGGACATAACAGCTGGAAGGCAAAATGCTCCAGGCCACATCTGCTAGGAAGGAATGCCTGAGTGTGGTGAGGAAGGAGTCCTACCGTCCCAGAGACCTCAGAAGAAGTCCCAACCTGCGGCCTCAGGAATCCTGCACCAGCCGGGAGCAGTTGATCAGAGGAGACCCTCTCCAACACCTGTTGGCCTGTGTTCCATGGGACCCTCAGCTTGTTGGCATTTCCCACGCCAAGGGCGAAGCTTGGGAAAAGGAGCTAGAGGCCATATACTGTTCCTTTATGTCACTGTACCCTAGTATTTGGTCCTCTTAAGGACCAACTTCTTTTTTTTTTTTTTTCAAGACAGGATTTCTCTGTGTAGCTCTGACCATCCTGGAACTCACTCTGTAGACTGGGCTAGCTTCGAACTCACAGAGATCCGCCTGAGTCTGCCTCCTGCATGCTGGGATTAAAAGTATGCGCCATTACTACCGGGCAAAGCCAAACTTTAATTAGAAACTTTAAGTGCAAAAAAACCAAAACAAAACAAAAATGACAACAAATAAATAAATAGGTAGATAAATAAATAAATAAATAAATAAATAAATAAATAAATAAAACCAGCCTGCCAAGTATGATAGTATGCCTTTAATCTCAGCACTCAGGAGGCAAAAGCAGGCAGATCTCTGTGAGTTCAAGGCTAGCCTGGTCTATATAGTGAGTTCTAGGACAGCCAGAACTACATAGTGAAACCCTGTCTCAAAAAGACAAAAACCAACCAAACAAACAAAATTAGCAGCTTTAACCTTCTGAGGCCAAACCAATGTTTCATGTCACTGGGAGATAGCTAGCATTTTCAGAGTGTCTCTTCTCCCTTTGATAGCTGGAACAATTCATTGCTGCTTTAAATGATGGGAGATACTTTTATGATGAATACTGGGAACAGATGTAGGGCACTGTAGCCGCACAGGTCTCAGGATGGAGATGGGAGGGCCAGGAAGAAGGGAATCAATTCTCTTTGGCCTTAAAGAGATGTGTGGCCTGGAACCCTTCACAAGAAGCAACAGAGAGCACGTCAGCATGAGGGGTTGGTTCTTCAATTGACACCTTTGGCTGGGGTGTGTAGCTCAGTAGTAGAGCACAGTATATGATTAGCATCCACAGGGTCCTGGCTTCAATCACAAACACTGAAAATAAATAATCACTCTCGGGCTGGAGAGATGGCTCAGCAGTTAAGAGCACTGGCTGCTCTTCTAAAGGTCCTGAGTTCAATTCCCAGCAACCACATGGCGGCTCACAACCATCTATAACGAGATCTGGTGCCCTCTTCTGGCATGTAGGTATACATGCAGGCAGAACACTGTATACATAATAAATAAATAAATCTTAAAAAAAATAATAATCACTTTCATGCTTTATGCTCCAATTTCTACTCACGTTTCCATGTCTAAATATTTCCATAAATTACTTCAAAGATTGCCAGAGCTCCTGGGTAGAGTTGTTGTGCCCTCATATGGTGGGAACTTTCTGGAAACCACTCAATTAGAAGACTTCGATGTTAGTTGATTGGGATTGTTTTGTTTGTTACGGCTGATATTTCCAGAGTGTCTTTGCATTTATCCCAGAACCCCATCTGTGCTTTTCAGTTTTTTGTTAACTTGACACAAACTAGAGTCATCTGGGAAGGTGAACTCTCAGTTGAGAAATGCTTCTATCAGATTGGTGGAGGCGAGTCCGTGGGGCATGTTCTCAATTAATGATTGATGTGGGTGGTGTTACCTCTGGGCAGTGGTCCTGGGTTGTATGAGAAAGCATGCTGAGCAAACCAGTGAGCAGTGTTCCTCTGTGGCCTCTGCTTCAGGTCCTGTCTCTGGGTTCCTGCCTTGAGTTCCTGCCCTGACTGCTCTTCCAGTGGACTATAAGCTGTAAGATGAATTAAACTCTTTTCTCTCCAAATTCCTTTTCCTTGTCTGCTTCTCCCCAGGATGATCATGGACTAACCCTCTAAAACTGTAAGAAGCCCTCAATTAGATGTTTTCTTTTATAAGAGTTGCTTTGGTCATGGTATCTCTTCACCGCAATAGAACATGATGAAGGCAATGTCCAAGAGAACTGAAAACATGTCCACTCAAGCCCTCACCCACGCATGTTTATCTCAGCATAATCCATCAAAGCTACCAAGCAGAAACAACCCAAATGTCCATCAGCTGATGAATGAATGAGTAAAATGTGCTGTGTGGATACAGTGGGATGCTATTTGGAAATAAGAAGTAAGGTGGTGCTAGTACATACCACAAACATGAACAGACTTTTGAAATGTTGTGCCAAAGGAAAATAAGCCAGATGCAAAATATCACTTTTTTTTCTTTGAGACGGGGTTTCTCTGTGTAGCCCTGGCTGTCCTGGAACTCATTTTGTAGACCAGGCTAGCCTGGAACTCACAAAGATCTGCCTGCCTCTGCCTCCCAAGTGCTGGGATTAAAGGTGTGCGCCACCAGCAACAACTAATATCACATATTTTATGACTGCATTTTCATGCAGCTTCCAAACACACAACTATGTAAAGATAGAAAGTAAGAGTACTGGTTGCCAGAGACTCGGGGAAGGAGGTACCAGGGAGAGACAGGAGGTAGTAGGGAGTGACTGCTGGTGACTATTGGCCTCTTTGTGATGATGGAAATGCTTAAGAACCTGAGTGTGGTGATGTTGGTATGACAGACTGAACGTATTCAAAACATTGACTTATAAACTTTAAAATGATGAATTTCATATCCTATGAATTGTCTCCTAGTTAAGAAAAGAAAACAAAACAAAACACTGCCATATGTGTGTAGATATTGGATGACTGAGTGAGTGACTCATCTCTGGAAAAGATAGCTAATCAGCGGCTCTGGATCTGCTCCCAGTCTTCCTGGATTCTCCTGCTAGCTCTGGCTAGTGAGGAAAGTTTGCTTTAAAGGTTGCAGTGTTGGCACCCGGTGTGAGAAAAGGGTGTGGCTGTGCTTTATCTGTGCCTCTGTAAGGGCTGCCAACATCCCCTGGATTTGGTCCACCACTGACACTTTTATTAACCTTCAGAGAGGAAGTCAGAGGTGAAGATGGCCACCTCTGCCCCAAAAATGACTTCTGGGAGTGTCAGACTAACAAAAAGACCTTACATAATTTTAACCGGTGTGTGCGTGTGTGCATGTGAGTGTGTGCGCGCGCGCGCGCGCGCGCGCGCGCGTGTGTGTGTGTGTGTGTGTGTGTGTGTGTGTGTGTGTGTGTGTGTGTATGCGTCTGTTACACGTCCCAGTTAGAATCCTGCTTTACTTTATTGGAGGTTTCTTTCACACATTTACCTAAGACACTGAAGGAAACATGCTGGTCCTCTGCTCTAAGCCGCCAAGCACACCCAACAGAATAGCTGTGTACAAATCCAGGCCTGGAATTACAGATATAAGGATGGGGGTGGATGCTCCCATGTGGATGTATTCAGAGGGGCCTTGTTTGATTGGTTGACACTTTTAGGGCTTATCTATTTGAATGTCTCTGCTCTGAGGCAGGGTGGAGAGGATGGATCTGTGGTATGTATCCTCCCTGAGAAGCAAAGAAACCATGAGAGAGTCTTGGGAAAAAGACAGACAGGGTCCTTTGAGATGGCTCAGTGGATAAAGGCACCTGTCTACAAGCTTGAGGACCTGAGTTCTCTCTTTGGACCCACATGGTGGAAAGAGACAACCAATTCCCACACAAGTGGTCCTCTGATGTCCATGTGAGTCCATGTGTGTGTGCACGTGTGAATGTTTGTGAGTACGTGTGTATGTGTGTTAGCTGATGTTTCTATTGCTGTGAAGAGACACCATGACCATGGCAACTCTTATAAAGGAAAATATTTAATTGGGGTGGCTTACAGTTTCAGAGGTTCAGTCCATTATCATTATGACAGGACATGGCGGTGTGCAGGCAGACATGGTGCTGGAGAAGGAGCTGAGAGTTCTACATCTTGAGCAGCAGGCAACAGGAAGTGAACTGTCTACCACACTGAGTGTAGCTTGAGCCAAGAAGACCTCAAAGCCCACCCCCACAGTGACACACTTCCTCCTACTAGACCACACCCACTCCAACAAGGCCACACCTCCTAATAGTGCCACTCCCTTTGGGGGTCATTTTCTTTGAAACCACCACAGTGGGAGTGAGTGTGTGTGTTTGTGAGTGTGAGTATATATGTGAGTGTGTGTAGGTGTGATGATTTGAGACAGGTTGTTATATAACCCAGGATGACTTCAAACTCCTATGTCTCTCCCTGCTTTAGTCTCCCAAATGCTGGGTGGGTGCTCAGGAGCTACAAATAGACACTCTGGAATCTGAGCAGAGAGGAAGCTTGGGAGTATGTCCCCACATCCTCTGGTTATTACAGACAAAAAAATAAAATAAAATAAAATAAATTCCTGAGGTCTGGAGAGAATAAGTAAAATCACGCTGTCTGCAAGCACAATGTGGGTGTCCTGGTTCCCACAGCATGGGTGTCCTGGTTCCCACAGCATTTAGACATTGTTCTTAAGCCCATTTTGCAGATGATGAAACCAAGCTCAGAGTGGGTAACTTGTTCCCAATCACATGGCTGTTAAGTAACAGAGCCAGGGTTTGAAGCCTAGACTGATGGACTCCAGATCTCAAGATTTCTGGGCTCTAGAAATTCACCCCCCCTTTTTTTTTCAAGACAAGATAGCCCTGGCTATTCTGGAACTCACTCTATATACCAGGCTGGCCTCAAACTCACGAAGATGTACCTGCCTCTTTGCCTTCCGAGATTAAATGTGTGTGCCACCACTGCCTGAATTTTCCTTTTTCAGTCAACTCTACTTTCTCCCCAGGACTCCTCTGAAATGAAAGTCTGTGTTCCATCCCAGACAGCATCGAAAAGAAGGTTTCTACAGAATGGCTGGGAATGCCAACAGCAAGGGCACCTGAAACGCTGAACCTAGGAGACAGGGAGACCACAGGTTCCAGCAGCTTCTGGAATTTGCAGGTGCTGTTTGGTAGGAGGTAAAACTGCACAGGTATATAACTGTCATCATAGAGCCTTCATCCAGTAACTGATGGAAGCAGATGCAGAGATCCACAGCCAAGCACCAGGCCAAGCTCCAGAAGTCCAGTCGAAGGGAGGGAAGAGAGATTATAATGAGCAAGGGGCATCAAGGTCATGATGGGGAAATCTACAGAGACAACTGAACCAAGCTTGTAGGGATTCACAAACTTTAGACCGACAGTTATGGAGCCTGCATGGGACCGGACTAGGCCCTCTGCATATAGGAGACAGTTGTAGCTTGGTCTGTTTGAGGGTCCCTGGCAGTAAGATCAGGATCTATCCCTGGTGGATGAGCTGGCTTTTTGGAGCCCATCACCTGTGGTGGGACCCCTTGCTCAGCCTTGATGCAGGGGGAGGGGCTTGGTCCTGCCTCCCATGGGAGCCCTTACCTTTTGGAAGAGAGAATGGGGGTGGGTTGGCAGGGAGTGGGGAGAGAGCAGGAGGAAGAATGAGAGGGGAATCTGTGGTTGGTATGTAAAATGAATAAAAAAAATTTCTTAAGGAAAAAAAGAAAAAAGGAACTGCACAGGTATGGAGACCAGCATCCTAGGCAGGTCACCTGGACATATTTCCCCGAGGCCTCCCTGGGGGAGGGGGAGGGTTTAGGTTCTGCAGATAGAGATTTGATTGGAGTGGGAAGGGGGTTTAGAGAGGGACACTCCCTGGTGTTACAGCCCAGGAAACTAGGTCTGAGCAGAGGGCACGTGAAGTCACGTCTGCAAGCACATTGTGGCTGATGGACTCCCACACCATCTTGAAAATGAGCCCTTTTCTCAGTTAACAAGCCAAGTCTCTCAATCGGGATAACTGACCCATCCTCACATGAACAGGGACCTAGACTCAGCTCCCTCAGGTGCACCACAGGCTGCACATAAACATCTAAGCATGTGGAATAGAGGTGTTCTTGTAGCTCTTGTAGGATGAATGGATGATGCCTGTTTGTTTCCCACACCCGCCCGGGTCTAAAAGTGTTGGAGAGCAGAGAGCCTGGAGAGATGGAGAGATGGAGAGATGGAGAGATGGCTCAGGACCAGGGCTCGTTTCCTAGCACCTACATGATAACTCACACCTTCTTTCTTTTCTTTTTCTTTTTTTTTTTTTTTTTTTTTTTTGGTTTTTCAAGACAGGGTTTCTCTGTGTAGCTTTGCGCCTGTCCTGGAACTCGCTTTGGAGACCAGGCTGGCCTCGAACTCACAGAGATCCGCCTGGCTCTGCCTCCCGAGTGCTGGGATTAAAGGCGTGCGTGCGCCGCCGCCGCCGCCGCCGCCGCCGCCGCCGCCGCCGCCCGGCTCAAACCTTCTTTCTTAACTCCAGTTCCAGGGGATCCAACACCCTCTTCTGACCTCTGTGGGTACCATGCACACACACGGTGCACATGCAAAGCCCACAACCCCATGAAATAAAACAATCTTAAAAAAGAATCATATGGGGCTTGTGTTAAGATGAGTGCTCCCAATTCAATAGTGGTGGCGCACGCCTTTAATTCCAGTGCTCGGGAGGTAGATGCAGGAGGGTTTCTGTGAGTTCGAGGCCAGCCAGAGCTGTCCTCAAAAAAATGAAATCCTGTCTCAAAAAAATGAAAAACCAACAGAACAAAACAGACAAAAAAATAAATAGATAAACAAACAAACAAAAAAAAATTCCTGAGTTCTGGAGAGCAAGAATAAGCAAAAAATATGGGTCTACCATGATATAGTGTTCTCACTTTTGGTCCAGATAACCTCAACCTGCTTCCAGCCTGCCTCCCTTTCCTGGAGTAAATGATGGTCTCCTTAGATTGAGTGAGGGTTTTACTCTTGTTTCCATAGGAATCTCTGAGCACTTATTTAGCGCCCCGGCTTCTCTCTCAGCGTCCTCTAGGGGGCAGAAGCGAGCCACTTGTCCATTCTTTGGGGCTGATCCTTGAGACTTGCCCAAACTGGTGTGAGAAAACAAACGCCCGGAGACAACCAGAAAAGCAGCAGAAAGCATGTGCTTTCTCTTTAGGTTGAAATACGATCTAAGGGCCATCGAGGTGGCTCAGAGGGTAAAGGCATCTGCTATCAAGCCCGACAAACCTGGGTTCAATCCCTGGGCCCCATGTGGTGAAGGAGAGAACTGACTACTAAGAGTTATCCTCTAACCTGTGTTTGTTAGCATGTGTGTGCCCCGTCCCCAGCACAATTAATAAATAAAACGTGTAAGAAATGAAAACAATGTGATCTAGGGCTGGGGGTGGTGGCACATACATTTAATCCCAGCACTTGGGAGGCAAGGGTAGGCAGATCTCTGTGAATGTGAGGCTAGCCTGATGTACATTGTAGCTCTAGGCCAGCCAGACAGTGAGACCCTGTCTCAAAAGAGAAGAGAGAGAGAGAGAGAGAGAGAGAGAGAGAGAGAGAGAGAGAGAGAGAGAGAGAAAATCCTTTCAGACACAAAGTATTGGTAGGAACTCAGGCTAATTCAGTCTCCAATGTCAAACAAATGTCAGAAGAGTGCATCCCAGCAGGCTACATACTCTGTCTCAAGGCAAGAAAAGAAAAAAGAGAGAAAGATCAAACACAGCGTAAATAGCCTATAGAAGTGGTTCTCAACCTGTGGGTCATGACCCCTCTGTAGGTTGAACAACCCTTTCACAGGGGTCACCTAAGACCATCTACATATCAGATATTTACATTATGATTCATAACAGTAGCAAAATTACAGTTATGAAGTAGCAACAAAAATAATTTTATGGTTGGGGTCAGCACACATGAGGAACTGTATTAAGGGGTCACAGCATTAGGGAGGCTGAGAACCACTGGCCTAAGGTCTCTCTGTCAAGAAGTCAATAGCCCCGAGAAAAAGTTATCAAAGAGGGAGCCAGTATCCTCAAGCTATATCTTCTACCCTTTGCTACTCTCCCTCCCCTGGGTCTCTGCTCTTCTCTCCTAGACCAAGTTGCCTCTCTGGCAGAAACCCAAGGAGACCTCTTCCCAGATTGTGGCCCTTTGAAACGCCTGTGGTAGATGAAGAAGGGCTGTGTCCCTCCTGTGGGACAGTCAGTTGCAAGTGTTTTTAACACATGTAGCAAGGCGGATGCCCTCGAGGTCCTCACTGGTCAAACTGTGCCTTGTCCCTGAGCACAAACTCTGTTTCCTCTTGTCTTATCTCTCCTCTTTACTTCGTTACCATTGTGGAGGCAACACTCTTTGGGGAGGGTGAGACCCAGTCCTTGTCCTGAAGATTCGGAATCTGTCAGGAACGAGATTCCAGTGGTGGGGCTTCTTGCTTCCTCCTCACCAAGGAGAGAAAAAACTCAACCAACAACAAACCCCAAATTAACTGAGCAAATGCTGCTGGAGGCTGATGGGCAGGAGCAAGGTGGGGCTGAGGCAAACAAGATCTCAGGATATAGCCCGGTGGAGGTGAGACATGCCTTTGATCCCAGAAATCATGAGACAGAGGCAGGTGGATCTCTGAGTTCGAGGCCAGCCTAGTCTACAGAGTGAGTTCCAGGACAGCAAGGGCTACACAAAGAAACTCTGTTAGAGAAAATAAAACAAAAACAAAAACAAACTCAAGATGTTTCAGGGCACAGATACGAAGATGACAGACAGCGAAGGATGAGGAGAGGAACACATGTGTGCCAAAGAGAGGCCATGCTTGAATGGGTGGTGTACATGGATGGGATTCCTTAGTCACTAGGCTGCTGGGGCAGGTGAAGTGGAGGAGAAGAAAGCATGTGTCAGGAGTGATCTGAAGGCAGAGTTTTAGTGTTCCCTAAGGTGAAGGGAAATACCTCCAGAAGAAAAGAAAATGTGGGGCTAGGCATGTATCTTAGTTGCATGGGATTTCCCAGCACCCCATAAAACTGGGTGTGTGGATGTGACTGAAATATGAGCACTCAGGAGTGGAAGCTTGGGGGATCAGAAGTTCAGGTCATCTTCTGCTATATAAAGAGATGAAGACCAGCTTGGGCTATATGTGGCTCTGTCTCAGGAAGAAGGAGGAGGAGGAGGAAGAGGAGGAAGAAAAAGAAAAAAGGAGAGAGAGAGAGAGAGAGAGAGAGAGAGAGAGAGAGAGAGAGAGAGAGAGAAATGGTAAATGTAGCAGAGAACTGGCAAGACCGAACGCTAACTCCACAGTTCTATACCATATTCTGACCCTGGGGACTGTCGTCATACGAATAGGTCTAGGCAGGGCTTGGGGGAGGCTGCCCCCGATCCAGGACTTGTCCATATAAAGCAATTGGCAGAGAAGGCTGAGTGGAAAAAGAGGAGGAAGCTGAGGCAGTTAAGGAAGTGTGTTTAAACTTTTAGTATCAAGAGCTCCATAATCTACGATTTCGTGTCCATCATCGCATCCTGGGAAAAGCAAACGACCGAGTCAGAAATCCGATCAATGGCCTCCGGATTGGGTGGCTGCGGCAGCGATCCTAACCCCCCCCCCCTTTGGGTGATGGAACTATTTCAGATGTTTATTGGGGTGAAGGCGATCCAAGTGCACACACTTGTCAAAACACATTAAAGTGTGCACTTTGAAAGGGTTTTACTGTATGTAAATTATAACTCATAAACCCGACTCAAATAAAGCTGCAGGAGTTTTCTAACATCACATGCCAAGAGCTGAGCTGATTCTGAAGAGGGAGAACTCTTTATCTCCAGAGTGGACGCAAACTTCACATGTGTGCCTTTGCGTCGGTAGGAAGTGGGAGAGAGGTGTGCACATTTGTTTAATATAACATCTTAACTAGTATTTTATCATATTAATACACACATTTGTTGTTGTTGTTTTTTGTTTTATTTTGTTTTGTTTTGTTTTTTGGTGGGGGCGGGTGTGTAACAATTCTGGCTATTCTGTAACTCGCTTTGTAAGCCAGGCTGGCCTCGAACTCACAGAGATCCGCCTGCCTCAGCCTCCTGTGTGCTGGGTTCAAAGGCGTGCACCACCATTGCCTGGCTACATGTTACTTTTTTTGAGACAAGGTCATATGTAGTCCAGACCAGCCTCCACCTCACTATATAGCTGAGGATGACCTTGAACTCCTAATCTTGATCCCTTCTCCTAAGTGCCGGGAGTGAGGGTGTGTCCTAACACACTGGGTCTTTACTGGGAGAATTTAAGCTTGACAATTAAAGAGAACCAGTCTCTTCTACTGTAAATTGGTTCAAGAGTCCTGCTTTTCTGGACAGATAAGTAAACCTCTGCCTGGGTTACCTCTTCTCTGTCTTTTTTCTCTGGCTTGCCCTTCCTGGGTTTAACTCTAGGCCGTGGAGGAGATGGCAGGTTTGGGTGCTCCCCCTCCCCTGTGATCTCCCGCAGACCTCTGTGGCATCCATGAGGCGTCCCTCTCACACCTGATCTACTGGTAGCCACAGTTAGGAGGCGCCAGACGGTTCTCATGGCTCCTGGGTTGTGTTAGTTCTGCAAACTGAACCCACAGGGGTCCCACTCACTTCCCATTCCCCTCCAGGCCAGAGCTCTTGGCAGGTCCCAGCTCTTAACTCACACCCACCTCTGCATTCCTCGGGACCTCTGCATTAGGGACTTTTGGGTTTCTCCTGGGCCATACTTGAGCCAGGGGAAGTTTGGGTAGGGTTGGAGGATTTCTAACGTCTCTCTTCCAGACTGGTCACACCACGCAGCCCTCTCACTTTGGGCAGGCACTCCAGGGGCACGAAGAAGCACATACAAGAGGAGCGGCTGTTCTATGATGCTGTTGGTGTGCGACACAAATCGCTTTTGTCTTCAGGAGGCTGTCAACCTCTGTGGAAGTTCCTGCTCTTCTCACCCCACTCCAGGCTTTAACACTGGCTGATCACATGTGTGCTGTGGGATGGTCCTTCTGTACACTGTGAATATGTGTTTCTCTCACTGGTTGATAATAAAGCTGTTTTGGCCTATGGCAAGGCAGGATAAGATTGTACAATCACACCGAGGACTGAGATAAAGAAGGGCGGAGTCGGGGAAAGACCACCAGCTGCCCAAGAAGCAGGATGCTGGAGGAACAGTAAAGCCTCGGCCATGAGGCAAAACATAGATGAATAGAAATGGGTTAATCTAAATGTAAGAGCTAGTTAGTAGTAAGCCTGAGCCATCGTGTGGTATATAAGCCTCTGTGTGGTAATTTGGGAAGCAGCTACCGGGTATTTGGGATCGGGAGGATGGGACAGAAAGGCTCTGCCTCAGTTTACACATGTGTCTTGTCTCCACACAGCTCCCTCCCAGCCCCAGGGGGTCTGTTGATCCTCTGCCTTCCAGCTGCTTCCTTCTGTCATATTGCCTACCTTTCCTTTGCCTAGAACCATAGCCCAAGAAGACATAGCTTACTGATGATGAATATGCCTTTGAGAGGGACTCAAAGAGTCTTTCCCTTTCCTGGAGCTTTAAGAATGATAGCTGAGCATGATGGTGCATGCCTTTAATCCCTGCACTTGGGACACAGGGGCAGGTGTGTCTCTGTGAGTTCCAAGGCAACCTAGTCTACGTAGGGAGTTCCAGGACAGCCAGGGCTACATAATAAAGAGACTGTGTCTTTAAAAAACAAACAAACAAACAAAAAACCTAAGGGGGGGGGGATGAGACAGCCCTTTCCAAGAGAGTGTTTGAGTTGGTCTGTTGAGGGACAGGCTCTAAAACGGCACTTGGTTCCCAACCTAGAAGGACTTCTTTTCACTTTAGGTAATAAATCTCACTCCACTTTCTCGTCCCCAAGCCTGTTCCTCCTCTATGTTGCAAATCCACCCAAAGCACCCATGCCAGAAGTTGAGAGCTCTGAGCTTGGAGTGGTAGTGCATGTCTACAAACCTGGAGTCACCATGAGTTCCAGGCCATTCTGAACTACGCACA
Source organism: Peromyscus eremicus (assembly GCF_949786415.1). NCBI lineage: Eukaryota > Metazoa > Chordata > Mammalia > Rodentia > Cricetidae > Peromyscus > Peromyscus eremicus. Next base: position 74,410,425 of record NC_081430.1, read on the forward strand.
TAAGTTCAGGGTTAGGCTGGGCTACATAGCAAGACCTGTCTCAAAACAAAACAAAGTACCACCTAAAAAAGAAGTTGAGACCCTTCATGGACCCCTTCGTCTTATTTTGCCTTTCACACCTTATCTGTCCCCGGTTTTTTCTCCTCACACATCTTAGTCCCTGTTCTATAGCTGTGAAGAGACCATGACCAAGGCAACTATCATAAGAGAAAGCACTTAACTGGGGCTTGTTTGCTCGCAGTTTCAGAAGTACAGTCTATTATCATCATGGCTGGAAGCATGGCATCCGGCAAACACCGGAGCAGTAGCCAGGAGCTACATCCTGACTGTAGTCAGAGAGAGAGACTCCGGGCTGGGCAAGGCCCACCCCCAGGGACACACTTCCTCCAGCAAGGCCACACCTCCTAAATCCTTTTAATCCTTTCAAATAGTGCCACTCCCTGGTACTAAGCATCCAAATATATGAGCCTATAGGGGCCATTCTCCATTCTTATCCAAACCACCACTCACCGGAAGTCTTTTTTTGTTTTTGTTTTGTTTTCCAGACAGGGTTTCTCTGTGTAGCCTTGGCTATCCTGGAACGCGCTATGTGGATCAGGCTGGCCTCTGACTCACAGAGATTCTCCTGCCTCTGCCTCCTGAGTGCTGGGATCAAAGGCGTGCGCCGCCACCCAGCATGCACTGGAAGTCTTGCACTGCCTCTTCTCCCTCCTTAGCTTTACACTTCCGTCTTTCTTGGTGGCTGAGGTCATGTTTTGATGGGTCTTTCTGTCTCAGAGAAGCTGTCTTGCTTCCTAACCCTCCACCATCTGCTAACCAGAGGGATGGTTCCAAACTCACAGGGAAAGTAGCCAGACTTGAATCTGCATCCACATCTACCCAAAAAGGTTGGCCAAGCAGCGGCTCCACCCCTGGAGGGTACTTGAGGTCAGGCCCACAGACTTCCCCTTGTGGTTCCTCCTCTGGCTTCTCCTCCTTGCTGGTGCTGACCGGGAATGTTTTGCTCAGATTAAACCTGGACTTATTAATTTGGCCTGATCTGATTTACTGCATCGGTGGAGAGGCTTAATATCAGGGTATGGAAACTTTTCAACGCTTAAACCCTCTCTAGGTCTAGAGTCCCCATACCTGTGTGCCACGGGCTCTGCCTGACTAGAAGTTCCTCTCTTTCTCCTTCATGGGCAGTCTCTGCTCCAATCACCTTGGTTGACTTACAGATGCTTAACTTTGGCATGCCTGCCGGTCCTCACCTCTGCCTTTGCACACCATTCTGTTCAGTCCAAAGAATGATGAGAGCCACATTCGTGGCTTTGGATGAGTAAGCTTCCTAAACATATAACAAACAAAAGTAAAAGAATGAAAAGCGCCGGGCAGTGGTGGGTGGCACACGCCTTTAATCCCAGCACTCGGGAGGCAGAGGCCCGGTGGATCTCTGTGAGTTCGAGGCCAGCCTGGACTACCAAGTGAGTTCCAGGAAAGGCGCAAAACTACACAGAGAAACCCTGTCTCGAAAAACCAAAAAAAAAAAAAAAAAAAAAGAATGAAAAGCGAGTTGCAGATAGGCAGCAAAATACCACCAAAGCAGGCACTGTAAACATCCAGCGGAGACAACTGAGTACCCCCGACTGAGAGAGTAAACATCATCAAAGGCGACCTCATCAAAGAGCCGGCTTACAACCTCCCGCAGAAATTGACTGGGGAAGTTGAAGCAGTCAGCTGGAGCTCCTAATTGAGCTTTCTCTCCACGGCTAAACTTCTGGCTTCCTGTTCCCACTGTAGACACTTTCATACCCTGGAGTAAAGAACAGTTTACCACCTTTCTGTTCTCAGGAATGCAGTGTGGTTAATACCCTCAGCTACTTGCTTTTCTTTCTCTTGGTGACAGAGTTGTGGGGAGCGGGGAGGGATGGGCTTGGGGGCAGCCTGACCCAGGACATGGAGTTTAGAGGAGAGGAAAGTTTCCTTGCTCCTGGAGTCTGCTCTCAACAAGCTTAAATAGCACATGGCAATTTTCCAACGTAACTCCCTTTACACGCATGCTGTTCCCTCTGCCTCTGATGTCTCTTCTTTTCCTGTCAGTCAACATTCACTCAGATTTCTTTCTAGTCCCTGCAGCAAGAACGCCACCTCCAGTTGACGCAGTATCAACTTGCCGCCCTGGGACACTTGCCCCCAGAATTGCTTGGCGCCAGCCATAGGCAGAGGGTACCTTAGTTTTCCTAGCAGGTGGCACAGCCGGTCCAGTGAATGGGTGACGACAAGCACCAGCCCAGGAGTTAGAAGAGACCTTGACATCGCTTGGTTCCGTGTATTCTTCAGGACTCTGAGAAATTCACTTGGTCAGCCTCACGTCATAACTGGTGACATGGCTAGGCCTAGTCTTCGGACGCCAAAGCTCCGTCACTCACTGCTCTGCAGGGCCCTTAGACACAGCAGAAAGAGCCAGGTAGGTCACAGGGAGCTGGGCATGCCGGCCAGGTGTGGACAGGGGTCAGTGAGAAGACTCTAGAGGCAGTAACTTAGCTCAGGGCCTGGGTTAAACTTAGTGTCAAGCTGGAAAATGGGTCAAGTCCACAATGGGCTTTTTGTGAAACCCCTTGTTTCTCTGCCTGTGTGACTCTAATGATGTACACAGGGTGAGCATGAGCTGCCGGCACCTGGAGCCACGGTAACAATGGGGTGGAACACATTTAAATCCAGGCCCCACTTTCTGCTGGTTTGTTTGAGGCCCAGCCGATTTATCTAGGCTGCTCTCAATCCCGATGTCGCGGGGATCATTTCGCTGTTCGTTTTCTTTCGAACAAAATGTATGTTTTTGTGGTCTAGGAAGCAGATGTTCTGATTTATTAAAGGCTTACCCTTTCACCTCCTGGAACCTGAGTGTGGAGTGACAGAGACATTCTGGACCCTGGAGTCACACAGGTGAAGACTGAACCCTGGCAGTGAGACTTCCTAGGGTCAAGCTATGTCACGGCCCTAAGCATCAAGAACAGAGGCCACCTCCGTGTTCCCCACGGCTGCCTCGGGAATAAACGCAAACACAAGAGTGAGCGCTGGCCACAGATCGGACCAACCTGGTCCAGGAGCCACAGAGCCAGGTTCTGATTCTTGTTCCACTTCTTGCAAGATGTGTGACCTTGCAGAGTTCCTAGTATCTGTGTGGTGCTTGGGACAGTAGTGGGGAGATAGAAAAACTGTGAGTTCCTTCCTTCTGCCTTTTCCAGAGGGAGCCCACTGTTCCGCTCCTCTGTATTACCCAAGACACAAGATCACTTTCTCTTGGTTACTGGAGACATCAGATGTCCGCTCCCCTTGACCCTTTCCATGTAGACCACTCTTCTATCCCTCATCCTCCATGTCCTCCATCCCAATGATCAACACCTCAGGAGTGATCAAATACAAGCCCAACCCAGGTAGGTTCAGGACAGCATGGTCTCCTGCTTGGCTCAATGCCAAGAGCTTTGTTCATCCAGCACTGTGGCCTGGGCCATGGCTCCTGAATCCTCCCTGAGGCCTGTTTGGACCTGCTGGAATAGCTCTTAAGTTCATTATAGTCTCAGCTTACTTGCTAGATTCTCAGCTCTGCGAGCCAACTTCAGCCTGTCTGTCTGCGACACCTCCGCCCCAACCCCCACCTCCCATCCCCACCTCCACTCCTCCCCCAAACCCCCACTCCTCACCCCCAAACTCAGGCTCTGAGAAGCTCTGGTCCTGGAACAGGTGAAAGGGTAGAGGTAGAGCAGGGGTCAGACCCTGAGTTCAGAAAAACAAGAGCAAGAATTCTGCTGCTGATAAACTGAACACAGAGACCTCAAAACCTGCAGCTCCAGATCCTGTGTATCTTCAAAACCTCCCACCAGTGACAGCTCCAAGCTCAGGATCCCAGACATACAAGGCCCAGAGTTCACTTAGGCCCACTCCCTTACTGACTTGAGGGTGTCTGTGCTCTAGACAGCCTTGGCTCACCATTGCCCCATAGCCTGGGGCCAGCAATTCAGCTTCGAGAACTCTGGTCCCAGGTGTCTAGTCTCCTCACCGTGTAATCATAAGCTTGCACAGTTACCCTGCCCACATCGGCCACAAGCTCCTCCAGGCTCAGCATCCTCATGGTTGCTCACAGGATTCCCATTCTGTCCAGGATGGCCCGTCTCCTCTCATGTCAGGAGGAAAGCCAGAAATATCTAGGGAGTAGCACTGTGTGCCCACTGTGGGCAGGATGGGGACATGGGTACCACACCTGGTCTCATGGAGCTGACCACAGAGGGGAGGGGTAGACATGTTCACACTTGCAGGCCACCACCCCAGAATATCCTGTCTCCCTCTGCATTAATGTCTAGCCATTAGGGTGATGAAAGAGCATGAGGTTTCTTTCTGAGGTCATGAACACGCTCCTGATTGACCAGTGACGCCATGCAACTCTGTGACTATTCTAAAAACCACAGACTCACATACTTCAAGTGGGTGAACTAGACGGTACATAAATTAGTTCTCAAAAAATTGTCTACACGTTTGAAAGTTTAGGGGCTGGTGAGATGGTTCAATGGATAGCATGCTTGCCACTGAGCCTGATGACCTGAGTTCAATCCTCAGGTGCCACATGAGGGAAGAAGGACAGACCGATTCCTGCAGGTTGTCCTCTGGCCTCCTCTGGCCACACACTCAGGAACAGGTGGAATGAAGGAGGTAGAGCAGGGGCCAGCCCCTGAACGTCACTGGTGGGAGGTTTCGAGGAGACACGGCATCTGGGTTTACAGACCTTTGCTGTTTTCTGCACTCAGTTTGACATCAGCAGGATTCCTGCTTCTGTTCTGAACTGGAGGCTGGCCCCTGCTCTACCTCCCTCCTGTCACCTATTCCAGAGCCAGAACTCTGAGTGTATGGTCACATGACAACCTGTAGTAAACGATCCCCCTCGCCGCCCCCACACAAATGAACTCAACAGATGTAATTAAAATGTTCTTAAAAGTTTGTGCCAGGCATGGAGGATCACACGTGCAATCCCAGCAACTGAGAAGGTCAGGCAAGAGGATCACCTCAAGTTCGAAGCCGGTTTTGGCTATATAGTGAACTTTAGGATAGCCTGGGCTATCAGGTGAGACTCTGTCTCAAATCAGTTGACCAATTAATAGTCGAGTAATGAGTAAAATATGCTCTTTCTTCATACCTTAAAAAACAGTCTTTCCTAATCTCCCTGGAAGGCTGGGATTGAAGTTGGGGTTTTGGCATGCACAGAGTCTCATGTCCCACTGGACAGCACAGGCAGACTAGGTTGTGTCCCTTTCCATCTTCCCCGGGGTGTTCTGAACCTTGAGGGTCACAAGTCCCAGATTCATCCACAGACTGCCTTTGCCATCCTGGGGTCTCGGAGTGTGTACCCTAACAGTGAGGTATGGTCCTAAGAATTTAGGCCTAGGCTGGATACCATCACAGATCCAAGTGAGCTAGAGTTGTTTGCAGAGAATTCTGGGTATTGATTGGTCCAGGGCAATGCTATCCTACAGAATATTCTGGGGTGTTGGAGATGTTCTCTTTCCTTGATGTCCAGTATAGTAGTCATTAGTAGCCCCTTGACATTTGGCCAATGCACCTGAGGAAATTAATGAATAAATAGATTAGTTTGTGTATTGAGATACAGTCTCACTACGTGCCCCTGGCTGAAGTTGAACTATTTCCTGAGGTGATCCTCCTACCTTAGCTCCCAAGCAGCAGGAACTATAGGTATGCACCACTGTGATCATCTGGAACTTAATTTTAATTTAAATATTTAACATTACATGTAAGTGGTCATCCGTGGTTAGTGGCTACAGCATAAGACAATGTCATCTACAAGGTGGTGGTGGTGGGGGTCTCTCCCAGCACAGTCTGGCATCTTTGCTGGCTCCACTGTTGGGGAGGGGCCTGGCTAAAGAAGGCAGAAGACAGTGGAGAGGGAGATATAACTGCTCTCAGAGGAAACTGCCATATAAGGCAGCATGCTCTTGGTGTCTGGACCCTCCAATTGCCGAGGAGAGGGAGGCAGATGTCTGGGGGCTGGAGGAGGGGAGCGATTTGAGGCATCCCTCAGACAGGCCCTCCTGAGATTTTCACAAGAACCTGTTTCTCATAAGAGACCCGCTTCGGTAACTAGGGTCTGCTAGGACTCTGGGTCTCGGCAGAGTGAGAAGACGCTGTTATTTTTTCTTCTGAGGCCATGTGAACAGGGCAGGCCGAGCACATAGTTTCCATGGCATAATCTGACTATAAAGCCCTGTGTGTCTGTGGGGGAGGGATAAGGAGAGGCCCTTGGCCCAGCCTGGCTCAGGACTGGGCAGGAGCCCAGCAGGCACCTTCCCTCCCGATTCCTGCAGGGTCTGGAGCCACAGGAAGGAGAGGCTGTGCCTGGCTTCCTAGGGCTTTTGGAAGCTCATGTGGTTGACTGATTGGGAGGAGGGTGTTGGCTCTTCCAGACGCCTAGACAGGAGGTAGTGGGAAGATAATCTCCAGAGAACTGGGCCAGGCAGAGGCTCAGAGAGAACTCTGGGAGACAAAGTGGAGGCAGGCAAAGGAGGCCCTCCTTGTGTACACTTCATGACCCTCTCCCAGTGACAGAGACGCGGCCAAGGGACAATTCCTAGGAAGGGGGGGAAAGTGACAGGGTCATTGTCTGGAACGATTTTAGGCAGTGCCCAAAATATCTTTACCTCCCAGTAAAGATTCTTGCTGGAGAGAAGGTTCCTCTATGGAAGAGGTCTCTCTCTCCTCACCTCCTAAAACTGGCTTCTTGGATAGAAGACCAGAAACGGGGTACAGGCTACCTTTAGTAATGAGGATGTACAGATTCCCCCCTAGGCCAATGGTTCTCAGCCTTCCTAATGCTGCGACCCTTTAAGATAGTTCTTCATGTTGTGGTGACTCCCCCTCCCCCCATCATAGATATTTTCATGGCTACTTCATAACTGTAATTTTGCTGCTGTTATAAACTGTAATGTAAAAGATCTGAAATGCAGCACCCAAAGGGGTCATGGACCCACAGGTTGAGAACCACTGTACTGTTTTGTTTTTCTTCCCACATGTGGAGCAGAACAGACTCCAGACCAGATATCAGTGTACTCAATCTCCAACCCGCCCTGTCTTCAGTGTGAGGGAAACTATGCCTTATCTTCAGTTCTGCCCTAAATCGTTAGTGGTAACTACCTCCAGGAAAGACTTTAACCCAGGCACCGTCCTGGGTATGGGTGTGGGAGTCTCTCCACAGCACTGGAACGGCCCCCTAGTTCTGACTTATCCAAGTTGCCCCAAAGCGTCTGCCTCAGCCTACGTCTCTTTGCTGTCCTGACTCCTCAAGGCAGCTGAGGCTGGAGGGTTCTAGGGACCCTGTCCCCTGAGAGTGGCTGTCTCTTTATAAATTTGCTGTAATGTACTGGGTGGAAGCCCCAGGCTGTGGAGGTTACCCAAGACAATCAGGCCTTTCTGAGAGGCGAGCTATGCCACAAGCCTCTGGACGCAGCTGACAGACACAATGGCCTCTGTCTCCGCCAGGGCAGAAAGGCGTATTATTGCAGGTCTGGTGACTCCGGCTGCACTGACTGAGATGTTTATGGTCTGCACATCCCCCCCAGAGGTACCTCCCTAGCCAGGAGTTAGGGCCAGAGGCCGGGCAGGGCCAGGGCTTACGGCTCAGGGTGTCCTTCCTCTTAGGCCTCCACCTGGCCCTCCCTCTCAGGCTGGTCTTCTGATTGTCCATTCCCACCGGCCTTTCCCCTGGACCATATCTTATTCTTGTCAGACTTTTTGTTTTCTAGAGATTCATTTTTATGTTATGTATATGGGTGGTTTTGATTATATGTCTGTATACCACATGTGTAGAATTGCCTTCAGAGGCCAGAAGAGGGCACTGGATCCTCTAGAACTGGAGTTACAGGTGCTTGTTAACGTCCATGTGAGGGCTGGGAACCAAACCCTGGTCCTCTGCAAGAGCAGCAAGTGCTCTTAACCACTGAGTCATCTCTCCAGCCCCACTCTTTTTGTTTGTTAAAGATACATTTTTATGCCAAGCAGTGGTGGCACACACTTTTAGTCCCAGCACTCAGGAGGCAGAGGCAGATCTTTGTGAGTTCAAGGCCAGCCTGGTCTACAGAGCGAGTTCAAGGACAGCCAGGGCTACACAAAGAGAAAGTAGGTCTTGAAAACAAATAAACAAAACAAAACAAGATGCATTTTTAATGTGTGTGTGTGTGTGTGTGTGTGTGTGTGTGTGTGTGTGTGTGTATGCATGGCACATGTGTTTGGGTGCCCAAGGAGGCCAGCAAAGGGCATTGGATCTCTTGAAGCTGATGGTAGTTGTGACCCACCCAACATGAATACTGGGATATAAAGAACTTGGGTCCTCTGGCAGCTCTTAACCACTGAGCCATCTTTCTGGCCCATCTTTAGCCTTTTTGGCGGCTAGTATTTAAACTACCTGAGAAAGCACAGGCTGGTGCCTGGCCCAAAGGCTCCCCCCAGGATGACCTTTCTTTTCCCTTTCCCCTCCACCATCTCCTGTTTGGACTCTGCAAGTTGGAGGAATTTGGTCATGAGGAATTTTGACAAAGACCCTGAAAATGGCTTTGTTCTTAGTAACAACCATGGCATGGGTTATTAAGTCCTCAGCATGCGCTGGCACACAGCCAGCTGCTCCCAATAGTCCCACAGTTCAGCTCACTACCGGACAAGCCCAGAACGGGAGGTCTGGAACTTGATGGCAAGGTCAAGTGGTGGAGCCCGAGTCAAGCTCAGAATGCATTTTTATCGTGGTATTCTAATGTCTCCACTGCTTTTCCCAGACTCCAAACCTGGGGTGCTTACAGCAATACATGTTGACTGTCTCATAGAACCAGACAGCAAAAGTTCAATGTCAAAGATAGGATATGGGTGGATCCTTCTGAGTATGTGGGAAAATCTTCCCCTGGCCTATTCCTGGGTATTTGTTGGCATACTGATGCCCCTCACCTACCAATACCCAACTCTTCTGGTCTAGAAAGTTGAGAGAGGCCCTACCTGTGCATGGGAAGGTTGTTGGGCCTGGGCCTGAGGCATACCAGCGTCAGCAGGCCCAGGCACAGGACTGCCTGTCCAGTTTCTCCGAATCTCAGGCCTTCTCTCCAGGCATCCAAGCTTAGCTCTACCCCGCACCTGACCAGCCTTCTTTCTATGACCCACATAGGCTCCCGTACAACTTTCCGTCATATCTTTTCCTCATCACAGTGGTTGGGTTCCTCCAGGTAGACTTCCCAAGACCTTAGGGCATACGCTTAGACATGCTTTGTTCATGAGGTTACACATTCCGTTGCTCATGTGTACTTTTATAGACAGTCCTTGTTTGCTCGTTTGTGTGTGTACTGGGTTTAGAACCCCCGGGGCGGGGGGGGGGGGCTGCACATACTAGCAAACTGTTTACCACTGAAATACAATACCAGCTGACCTCTGGCTTCTGATGGTCGGGCTTGGAGTTTCCAGTTTTACAATGCTACAAAAGTAATTCTCTTTCAGTAAAATCTAAACTTAGAAATGTGATTACTGCACACCTGCCAAAAGGCTTGGGGGGGGGGCGGTCCTAGGCTCTGTGCAGGGAAGGGACCTACTACTTTGTTTTGCTAAATGGATATGCTGTCAAGTTGCCTTCGAAATATTTATTGCACCCACAGATTAGTGCTGCTCTCAGCCTTGGCCAGAAAAGCTTCTCTTTGCACTGGGTGACAGTTAATGCGAATACTTGTTCTGGTCAAATCTCTGGGAATTAGTTAACTGTTGAGTGCTTAGCCCTACACAGAACGTTGATATCACCCTCTATGGTGGTTTGAGGGAGAATGGACCCCCAGAGTCAACTATTTGGTAGGATACTTGGTCCCCACTTGGTGGAACTTTTTAGGAAGGATTAGGAAGTGTTGGAGGAGGTGTGTCACTGGGGTGGACTTTGAGATTTCAAAAGACTTGTGCCATTCTGAGTCCTCTCTCTGCCTTGTGGTTGTGTCTCAAGCTCTAAGCTCTTAGGTACTGCTCTAGCATCATTCTGCCTGCCTGTGTGCTGCCCTACTTCCTGCCGATGACTGATCATGGACTTTACTCTGAAACTTTAAACTCCAAATAAACTCTTCCTTATTATAAGTTGCCTTGGTCATGGTGTCTCTTCCCAGCAGTAGAAAAGTAACTAAGACACACTTCTCGAAGGCTCAAGGAACATCAAGAAAGTGGGGGCAGAAAAAAACATAAGATCTGGGGGATGGGAGTGAGTGCTGCTACGTGCTGTCTTCTAGACATGATGTAGTCATGCTAATGAGTTCACAGCAGCTGTGGTTACCAGTATAGGATCTGCACACGACCAGCCCTCTCAACATCCGTGGAAGAAGAAGGGACTCATCCCTAACCCTCCCCAAGGAGCTATTGGCAGTTAATGGTTGCTGAGGATGAGGAGTCATTTTCTTAACCTCTGGTAAGCTGCTCTTGCTCAATAACCTCCCACCCATGCAAATGCAAGCAATCCTGATTAAACACAGTGAGTCACAACCCAACAAAACATAGGACAGGAGAGTGGGTGGGGGCTGGGAAGAGGGGGTTCAGTGGGAGTGGGGGGAATGAGAAAGAATAATGAAGGTGAAAATGACCACAATACATTATATACATGTGTGAAATTGTCAAATAATAATTTTTAAAAGTTTTTCTCTATTTGTATTTTACGAGTATGGGTGTTTTGCCTGCCTTTATGTCTGTATACCGTGTGTGTATACAGTGGCTTCAGAAGCCGGAAGAGTGTGTGGGATCCTCTGGGACTGGAGTTCCAGACAGTTGTGAGCACCATGTGGATGCTCTGCAGGTCATCTGCAAGAGCAGTAAGTGTTCTTAACTGCTCAGCTATCCCAAAATATTTTTTTTAAGATTTATTGCTTTATTTTATGTATATGAGTGCTCTATCTGCATGTACGCCCAGAAGAGGGCATCAGATCCCACTATAGATGGTTGTGAGCTACCATGTGGTTGCTGGGAATTGAAGTCAGGACCTCTGGAAGAGCAGCTGGTGCTCTTAACTGCTGAGACATCTCTCCAGTCCCCCCAAATATATAGATACATATTTTAAGTATGTGCAGTACTGTAATCTCTCTTGTGAAGCTGGGCAGTAGCACACTGAGCCACAACTCCCAGTCAGCCAGGACCACCAGGGGAAGCAATCAGTGCCCTGTATGCGGGGCAGCCACCCACCAACCCCATAGTTCCACAGAGTTTTCTTGAGTGTGAGCAGCAGGAAATATTAGATAGAAGGATTTAGATTGTGGCGATAAACAGATAGAAAATACAGGATAGTCTCGAGAGGGCCTGGAACCTATTCCAATGGGCCCGACTGTCTCTGCCCTAAGGTATTTATAGAAATGCCAAGGGGTGGAGCAAAAGCCCTCCCCCCAGCACAGCCAAGTGCAGACCATCTCAGACACCTGCACTCAGGCCTGTGGTCCAATCATTCCCCTCTATGCCGACCTGCTGGGTAAAGCCACTAGGAACCTGAAAACGGGCTCCCACACCTGTACCATAGGCTGTGCCGCAAAGTGTCGTAGACTAGGGCATTAGATAACTTTTGACTTTATGATATTTTCAACTTACCATGGTGTAGCAGGATGTGATTTCATTCTAACCATGAAGCATCTGTTCTTTAACATGGTCACACTCATAATACACTTTCCCATGGCTTCATACTCAGACGTGTGCTTTAAGGGAGGAGGGGTACATTTTGACTCAGGGTTCAGAGGGCGGAGTCCAGATGGTGGGAAAGGTGTGGAGACTAGGGTGGATCCGTCATTAATAGTGAGAGCTTTCTTCATAGCTTGATCACAACACGTGTGTAAATGGAGGCGGAGTTTTCTTGTCCTGACCACCTGGTCCCAAATAAACATGCAGAAGCTTATATTAATTACAAAGTGCCCAGCCAATAGCTCAGGCTTATTATTTAACTAGCTCTTGCTTTCAAATTAACCCATTTTTATTAATCTATATATTGCCACGTGGCCTGTGGCTTTACTGGTCCTCTGGCATCTTGCTTCTTGGGTGGTTCGCTCATGTCTCTCAGACCCTGCCCTTCTTCAGACCAATCAATCCTCAGTTTTATTGTCCTGCCTAACTTTATCCTGCCTTGCCAAACAGCTTTATTATTAACTAATGAGACTAATACGTATTCACAGAATACAGAAGGATCATCCCGCACATTCAACATATACATACCTAACACAGGGTCTGAAACTTCCGGTTTCTGCCTTAACCTTCCTAGTGCCATGATTACAGGCCTGTGCCGATACCCTACCCAGCCCAGATCCTTGGATTCATTTTCTTTTCTTTTCTTTCTTTTCTTTTCTTTCTTTCTTTCTTTCTTTCTTTCTTTCTTTCTTTCTTTCTTTCTTTCTTTTTTTAATTTGAGACAGGGTTTCTTTGTGTGGCTTTGACTGTTCTGGAACTCAGTCTGTAGACCAGTTTGGCCTTGAACTCACAGAGATCCACCTCTGCCTCCTGAGTGTTGAGATTAAAGGTATGCGCCACCACTGCCTGGCTGAGATTCTATATTTCTAATAGGAGACATTTTCACATACACAGGACACACACTATTCTCCCTTTTTCCAGAGATGGCCGTGTACACTAAAAACTGTCCTGTGCCTTACTTCCCTCTCCCATTGCCTATGATTCTTGGAGAATGATTCATAGCAGCAGGACCAAAGGTTTCCTCACTGTTTTATGGCCACATTGAATTTCATGTTGTGAAAGGACGTACATAATTTATAAAACCAGTTCTTGATGGTAACATGTTTAGGTTATTTTGAATTTTTTTTCTATTTCAAACAAAGCTTCAGGGAAAATTTTTAATGGTCATTATTCCCTGTAAATGTGATTTTGCCCATTAATACTATAAGTATCATAAAATAGACTGAATCAGGTAGCCACCACCGAAGGGGTGCAAAAGACAAACTCTAGACCCTTAATGCACTCACTAACCGTTAAAAGTATGACATGCCTCCATCTTAGTTCCTCTCAACAACTTCATCATAAAAACCGACATCACATCACGGAGTCAAAATGTTTTCAGAGTGGAAGCCCATGATGATTAAGCTAAACCCAAACTCCTGGGGTTCAAGATGGCCACACAAGTGACACACAATGACAGGGAAATGTCACCAAACACAAACAGACACCTTAAATAAGCACTCTAGTTTCACTCAGACTCAGCTATCTTAACAATCATGGATTTTGGAGGTCCCAAAGCTAGCGTGCATATTTTTAACTTTCCAGTCATTTCTCTTCAGATAACAGTGTGTGGGTTGTGATGATTGCCCAGGTTGCCTTTGAGATAGACTCTCTTGGGCTTTGCACAAAGACATGTTGATCATTTGAGAAAAGTTCGGGCCCAAAGTGTAATACAGGGCTACGTTGGCCTGCTACCCACTAAAGCAGATTTGGGGGGGCTGTTTCTCCCTGCTCTGTGTCTACTTGCCTGCTCAAACATCTCTAGTTCTTCAGTCTTATGCTAGGACACAAACCAAGCCATGAGGCCAGGATATGATGCCAGTAGTAGGGGAGACTCCATAGTTTCAGACAAAGTCTAAGAGCCCTTTGGTAAAAAACAGCCACGGGTGGGAATCTAACAGTTCCTGGGCTGTCATGCCCACTAGCTCACCAGGATGTGTGCACACAAGATCTTTTGAAACCAAGGCTATATGGTATGTATGACTCATGGCGATTATCAAATTTTATTGCCCTTGGAAAAATTGATAAAAGTCTGTTGTTCCCCTTGCTAAGCCAGCAACCTGGTCCATTCTGGTTAGTGCTAGTTGATTGGAGGGGACCAGCTACAGTTGAAGAATCCATAGAAGACACGGGCTAGGCATGTTCTTAATGTGCCGCTTGGTCTTGTTTCTACTGTTTCCAGGCCTAGAGATCCCCCCCATCTGGTATCAGCTCTCCCACTTCTGGGTCTTTCGTTTTTAATTTCTACAACCTCAGACAGCCAGAAGTCTGATGAGCATTATGACATATATCGGGAGGCGGGGCAGCAGGGTGTCCTAGCCCCCAAAACCAACCCAAAGAGAGGCGACTGTTCCCAGGCTTCTTGGTTGGATTCGGTGAGCTCTGCGGCTGTCCGGATGTGAAGGACGGGGAACAGTTACAGACCCACTGAAGAGAGAGGCATTTGCGAGGCCGAGAGATGTCATCTGAGCGTCCCTGTGCTTCATTTAGCCCCAAATGTTGCCAGACACATAGGCCCGTCACATGCAAGCGCTGGCGGGGGAGGGGACAGCAGAGACCAACAAGCAGGTCCCCCACCCTTCTGCAGGTATAAAGACCCAGAGCAAAGCCTTGACACCTGATATGAGCAGCGGCGGAAAAAGCAAGGGCGGAACAAACATTCCCAGGCTTAAGCCGATCCCGGAATTTAGAAGCAGAGGAGGGCACCCGCCTTGACTCCCAGGGTCGTCTTGCTTTGCTTCTCCACCGCTCACTCTCCTCCCTCACCGGCTCTGGGCAGGTGGAGACCTGTAGGAGAGATGCTGATACCCACGGCACACCTAGAAACACAGTGGCCTTTCAGGATTTGCCGCTGCCGCGTGACGTCAGCCGCAGCAAGTGATTGGAGCGCTGGCTGCGCTGTTTTATGGGGCTGATGGGAGGGTAAGCGAAGAAATAAGGAAAGGTTGGCAGCCACCTGCCGCCCTTCCCAGCATGGCTGTCTAGAGTGCTGGGAAAGCAGGGGAGAGCTGGCCTTAGTGGATGCCCCTGCCTGGTGCTCCTGGTGTTCTGTGCTTCTGAGCAGGCTCGCCCTTCCTGACACACAGGAAGAGGGCGATCTGATAAAACGGGTGGCCCTCCTGGGAATACACGTAAAGAGTTTTGCTTCACAGCGAAGGAGGGACCTGCTAATTAGAGAGGCAGAAAGACGGTGGTGAACGTTTATTTGGGTGGATCACAAGGGACCGTCCCACACCGCAGCATTTCGTCTTGTTTAGGAAGGCCTTGTCTATAATCTCAGCCTTGAGTTTATTGCTGTTTTCACTGTGAGGAATCCGCGTAAATTAAACACCTGTCCCTCACCTTCATCAAGAGCTTGTAGAGCCTGCTGCTCGCTGTACTCAGTAGAAGGACAGGCCCTGGCACTGGATCCATAGACAGGGAACGATATTGGCAGGGTCACTCCTACTTAGGTAAACACTATGCTTTTCAGTTTCTAAAACTCACCTATTGTCAATAAGGTAGAGGGATAAAACGTTATCAACTGTAATAAACGTAGATATTGAGCTGACTGAAGTTAGTGGTAGAGGGATGTGGGATGTTGGTAGAGGGCTTTCCTGGCATGCAAGAAAGCCTGGGTTTGATCCCCAGAAATGCATAAACCGGGGTTGGTTGCGCATGCTTGTAATCCTAGCCCTTGGGAGGAGAAGGTAAGTGCTCCCCTTCTACAAGTGAGGAGGCAGATCCAACCACTTTCAAGTGTGGTGTGGGCACACTGTTTACACTCACAGTGACAAACAATCAAATGCCTAAATATTATAATCTAAACTAAATATAAAATAAACTAAAAGTAAAAGATCGGGGGGGGGGGGCTGGAGAGTTGACTCAGAGGGTAAAAGCACTGGCTGTTCTTCCAGAGGACCTGGATTTGGCGCCCAGCATCCACATGGTGGCTTACATAGGTCTGTAACTCCCATTGCAGGACATCTGATACCTTCTTCTGGCATTTGCAGGTACCAACTACTCACGTGATACACAGACATACATGCAGGCAAAACACTCATACATGTAAATTTTTTAAATATAAATACATTTTTTTTTTTTTGGCCAGGTGTGGTGGCGCACGCCTTTAATCCCAGCACTTGGGAGGCAGAGGCAGGCCGATCTCTGAATTTGAGGCTAGCCTGGTCTACAAAGTGAGTTCCAGGACAGCCAGGGCCAACCAACCAACCAACCAACCAACAACAACAAAAAAACCCCTGGAACTCTGTTCTCACTGAGGGCTGATTTCCCAATCTCCACCTCCCAACAACTCTGGGAAACCATCCTACTTTCTGCTTCTTTGGGTTTGATTGCTTTCCTTTCCTCACACAGATGGGATCCTGCAATGTCTGTCTTTCGTAACCTGCTTATTTCACTTAGTGTAATGACCCCCATGTCCCTAAGGTTCACCCATGTTGAAGCATGGTGTTGAAGCACCGGAGTTCTTCATTTCATCGGGAATGATATTCTATTGTATGTACAGCTGTGATTGTTTGGATTGGCTCCTCCTCTGGGCTGTTGTGAATAACGCTGTAATATGTGTGGGTGTGCAAGCTTAATGTGCTTATTCTAAAAGGACACTCAGGGGCTGGGGATGTAGCTTAACTGGCAGAGTGCTTGCCCCGCATACAGGAAGCCCCAGCACTGTATAAACCTGGTGTGGTGCCACATACTGAGGTCTAGGCACTGGGGAGGTGAACAAAGGAGGATCAGAAGTTCAAGGTTATCTGCAGCTACCTAAGGAATTGGAGACCAGCTTTCCCTACATGAGACCCCGTTTAAAACAAAACGGTGGGAACTTACCTGAAGAGATAGCTCCATAGTTAAGAGTCTGTGTTGCATGATTACAAGGCCAGAGACTAGATCACACCAGACTAGGCCAGAGACTAGTACACCCACACCACAAACTCGACATTTTGCAAATGCCTTTAACACCAGCTCCAAGAGGAGCAGACACGGGGCTGCTGGAGCTGGCTGGCTTTCAGCCAACCAAGGAAACACAAGCCTCGGGTTCAGGGAGAGACCCTGCCTCAAAGAAATAGGTGGAGAGATTGAGGAGGACAGGGATAGAAGCCCTCTTCTGGCTTGTGCCCATGTGCAAATACGTACACAGACACATGCAAATAAACAATTCTTTAGAAGAAAATACTCTGAACTCGAATATGGTGGCCCATGCATGTAATGGTAGCACTCACAGGACAGGTGCAAAGGGATCATAGTTTTAAAGCTAGTCTGGGTCAAATAGTGAGATTCTGTACAAAAAAAACAGACGAACAAACCAAACACCAGCAGCAGCACCTATAGAGCCCAGAACTTGTGGGAAGTCCCTCATGAGCTGGGACATGACCCCTTTCCCACCTTCATCTTCTTGATAGCCAGTCACCCTGAGCCAGCAAAGCCCACCCTCTTGAGATGGTTGGTTCTGGAAGCTTGAAGCAGTTTGATATGGGAGTCATGGGGTATCATGGGGCAGAGGTGCACTGAAAAGACCAAGCTGGCATAAGCCCGGCATGTGTCCTCTTTGTGATCCATGGGTCTTTGTTTTTGTGATTCTCTCTCTCTCTCTCTCTCTCTCCTCCTCTCTCTCTCTCTCTCTCTCTCTCTCTCTCTCTCTCTCTCTCTCTCCCTCTGGTTTTTCAAGACAGAGTTTCTCTGTGTGGCCATGGCTGTCCTGGATCTCACTCTGTAGACCAGACAACCCACAAAGATCCTCCTGCCTCTGCCTTCCGAGTGCTGAGATTAAAGGTCTGTGCCACCACCTCCTGGCTAAGATGGGGGTCTCTTGATAAAGCCCTGGCTGTCCAGGAACTCTCTATGCAGACCAGGCTGGCCTGGAATTCACAAAGGTTTGTCTGCCTCTGCCCCTGCCCCTGCAGGGCTGGGATTGAAGGCATGCATTCCTGGCCCTCAGATTTAATTTTTTAAATTAAAATTTCAACTTAAATAAATAAATCAATAAATAATCATGAGGCTGTACCCTGGTGTTCACGTACAGGGCTAGTCTGGGTCTCCTGAGTTACTGGAAGCGAGTTACTTCAGCCCTGACTGTGGGAACACGTCAGGTCCCTTTCTAGACGGGAGGAGGCTGTGAGTGGAACCTCCTGTTATCTGGCTGGAGAGTTTCCCACTGTGTGAGGTGACAGCTTGTTCCTGGACAGGAAATTATATAAGTTCCACTTTTTCTCCGATGACCTGGAAAGCGTGCAATCAACACTTCTGGAACTGACATCCTGCAGGAACTTGACTTAATGGGCGGGTGACCAGAGGTCCTCCAACACCACATAAGATACTTTCCACTGTGAGGGACGAGTATGGGATGTAGGGTCTCCCAGCTGATGGTGGAGGGGGGTTGTGCTCCCTCTGGGGCTTTTGGGAGGGGTGGGAGTTCCTTCCTTCCTCACCGGACAGTGGCTTTATGGCCACCTGGTAGCCTCAGATGACTTCTGGTGAAGTCCTTTTCATAGGCAGTGGCCCTCAGAGCTGGGTGACTGTTGCCAGGGTCCAGCAGCTGGTGTCTGCGACCAGGAAGGAAGTTAACACCAGGGGTCTTCCTCGTTTCCTAGTCTACACCATCTGCCTTTCCTGCCATCAACCACCAATTAGGATGCTGTGTTCCAATTTATCCTACTTTTTTTCCTTTTGCGGCCTGGAGGTGAACGGGGGAAGGATGTTGTCTAAGGCTTAGTGCCCATTATGTCGTCACTAGCTGTAGGTGGCTACTGAAGCCACATGGTGTATGGCTACTGATTTCAATTAAATATGAAGACAAATTCAGTTCCTTAGTTGTACTAATCATATTTCTGTGTGTGCATGAGTGCGTTTGTGCATGTGATTTACGTGTGTGCATGCGTGTGTGTGTGTGTGTTTCTTTATTTGTGAGCTGAGGCTGACTTTGACTATATTATTATTATTAGTAGTATTATGTATTAAATTTTTCTCAAGACAGGGTTTCACTGTGTAGCCTTGGCTATCCTGGAACTCTCTATGTAGACCAGGCTGGCCTCAGACTCACAGAAATCCGCCTGCCTCTGCCTCCTGAGTGCTGGGATTAAAGACGTGTGCCACCACCACCTGGCTGAGCCCATGTTTTAACTGCCCAGTAGCCACATGTGGCCGGGGGCTACTGTAATGGACATTGCAGAAACAGAGCACTCCCATTGCATGGAAAGATCCACAGGGTATTATCGGTAGCAGCTGCTCCATGCTTTCCTCTGCAGTTCTGTCGGAAGTGTTTGAAAGTTGACATCCGGCCAGTCCCCCATAGTTCACGGTCCATTGAGATCCAAAAGCAGAGGTGAACAGCTGGGTAACACCTCACCTTACCAGTCAGTATGAGCCCTGGGCAACCTAGGTTCTGAAGGGCTGCTCTTCCTGAGAGTGACATCTATGGTCCAGAAGTCTCCAGATCCTCTACGGGAATTCTGGCTGATGGTAAGCATTCTGCCTTGCTCACTGGCTTATCACCAAGCCCATTTAATGGATTTTGGCAAGGGGAGATGGTCTACCAGCCTTACCTGCTCTTCTCATCTGATGTCTATCCTGACAACACATCTCTTTGGATGCTGGTCCAGAGGCTAACCTTCCGCAGTGGCCTAGGGCAGATTAATAGGGTCTCCTGGCATTTCAATGCTTTCCTGAAAGGAGAATCTGGCTACCAGGTTTTCAAGGAAGCAGGGACCAGCATCTATCTACAGGATCTGTAACAGGGATTAAGTTCCAGAACAACTCAGCAGGACTCCACAGGACACACAGCTCTGGGACTCCACAGGAAATCTCTTTTGCCTGCTGTTTTAGGTACATTCTTTCCAAACAAACCTTCATACAGTCATCAGGCTACAAGACTTGGGGGTGACAGGAGAGGAAGCCTTTGCTTAGACATGAAGTTCAAATCCTTATCAAAAGACTTGTGTCATAGTTACTGTTCTATAGCTGTGAAGAGATACCATGACTGAGGCTACTTATAAAAGAAAGCATTTAATAGGGGGCTTACTTACAGTTTCAGAGGGTGAGTCCTTGACCATCATTGTGGAAAGCATGGCAGCCTATAGGCAAGCATGGTGCTGGAGCAGTAGCTGAGAGCTTACATTCTGGTTCACAAGCAGGAGAGAAAGAGAGAGTGGGGAGGCTATGGGGGCCATTCTCATTCAAGCCAACACAACTTGTAAGGCATGGCCAGATGGAAATGGACAATCCAGACTGGCTAGTTAGGAGCTGGAGGGTCGGCTCAACAGTTAAAGAGTGCTTGCTGCTCTCCCAGAGGACCTGGGTTCAATTCCCAGCACCAACATGGTGGCTCACAACTTTTGGTAACTCCAATCACAGGGTATCTAATACCTTCTTTTGACCTATGAGGGCATCGGGTACACACTCATACATATAAAATAATTTTTTTGAGACAAACTTTCTTTTTGTAGCCCTGGCTGTCCTGGAACTCACTCTGTAGACTAGGCTGATCTTGAACTCAGATGTCTACCTGTCTCTACCTCCCAAGTGCTGGGATTAAAGGCGTGCACCATCATTGCTTGACATAAAATTATTTCTAAAATAATTTATTTACTTTTATTTTATATGAATTGGTGTTTTGTATGTATGTCTGCCTGAGAGTGTCGGATCCCCTGGAACTGGAGTCACAGACAGTTGTGAGCTGCCATCTGGGAATTGAACCCCAGGTCCTCTGGGGGAGCAGTCAGTGCTCTTAACCTCTGAGCCATCTCTCCAGCCCCACATAAAATAATTTTTAAAAATCTAAAAGAAGAAAACAAAAACCTCTGTTGAGAGCCCTTAGCCTCAAAAGGCTTTCCTAACCATGCACACCGTGAGTTTCCTACCCTCTGCCCTCTGGTTCAATTGTCAAAGACATCTGCTTTCCTTGTCTAGAAAGAAACTTAAAGATTTCGCTGTTCACAGTAAAATCCACAGGGTCAGTGTCAGAGATACCCCTTAATGCTTTTTTGTTTCTGTGTTGTGTAACAGTTTCCTCCGAGTGTGTAACAGTTTCCTCTGAGTGTGTAACAGTTTCCTGAGACTGAAACATTTCAACCTGAAGGGCAACTCCTCAAGCAGAACAGCTTCAGGAAGCCCCTGAAACTGACCAGATTCACCAGCTCCTTCCTCTCAGAATAAACAAGCCAAGCTGCAAAGACTCTCAGAGAGGCTGAGCTGCCCGGAAAACACAGACACCGATCAGCACTGCCTGGAAAAAGGGGTAGACCAGAGTCACTTGGAAAGGACACTCTCCAGCCTGCAGTGAACTTCAGGTTCCCAGCTTTTGTGATCTGTCACCTGGGCTGGGGTGAGATTTGGTGACACAGCTGTCTTTCAATCACTTCTTCTCCTATAAGTAACTCCTCGCTCATAGTCCTCCAAGTAACCCCAGTAAAACTCAATGGTTGACCAAGTTGGACTTGAGTGATACTTGGGTCAATCGTGGGTGAGTGGATGTTTGTGTTGCTTCTCCCCAGGAAAAGTTTTGTCACACAATGCCCTGACAGGAGGCCAGTGTGGTTGATGTCTGGCACATAACAGACCTTGAGGAATGTCTGGAAATCAGAAAATGTATGGAACATAATTTTAAGGTAGAAAACAGCTGGGCTGTCAGTGTGGGAACAACTAGAGACAAATTGCTCCCAGCTCTCCTTAGATGAAAGACAAGCATGCTATTCAAGTGCCGGATGACAATCGGCTGCATTCCTGTCGTAAAGCTATCTGATGGCCTCATGCCAGGACCCATATCAGAGAATGAAGTTGAGGAAGAGAAGGAGCCAGAAGATAGGACGGCAGGGTGCTGGACTCAGCTCTTAGGTGCTCGGAGCTGTCTCTCCCAACTGCGTGACTCTGCCACGTCTTACTTTGATCCATGTCAACACTTCTCTGGATCAGGCATCTGAATTTCTTTTTTCACTTGTGACTCCATTTCACAAACTACTTTTTATATGACTCTAGGTATATTGGTATATAAAATAGATAAACAAATCATTTTCTGAAGATAAACCATAGAGAAATTGATTTTGAAATAATTCTTTGGTACATATATCATTTTAGTATTTATTAACTATGATGAAAATTCCATACTAATGAGACGGTTGTGCTTAATTATTTTGAAAATAATTTTTTAAATTTTTTATTTATTTTTATTTTATGTGCATTGGTGTTTTGCCTTTATGTATGTCTGTGTGAAGGTTTTGTGTCTCCTGGAACTGGAGTTACAGACAGTTGTGAGCTGCTATGTGGGTGCTGGGAATTGAACTCAGGACCTCTGGAAGAGCAGTCAGTGCTCTTAACCTCTGAGCCATCTCTCCAGCCCCAATAATAATTTTTTTTGAGGCAGGTTCCCACTTTGTAGCCCAGGCTGGCCTAGAACTTGCTATATAGAGCAAGTTTGGCCCTGAACTCAGAGATCCACCTGTCTCTGCCTTCTATGTGCTGAAATCAAAGGTGTGTGCCACCACACCCAGAAAAAAAATTAATTCTGCGGGGAAAGAGGGGTTTTATGTCTTATGTAGCTCAAGCCGCCAGCTTTGAACTTGCCAGAGAGCCAAAAGTCACATAGCCAAAAATGACCTTGAATGTCTGATCCCCTTGCTTCTACCCCGCAAGTGCTAAGATTACAGGAGTGCTCTACTAGGCCTGCTTATTTAGTGCTGAGGCTCGAACCCAGGGCTTGGTGTATGCTAGGCAAGCA
The DNA here is from genome assembly GCF_949786415.1 of Peromyscus eremicus. Classification (NCBI taxonomy): domain Eukaryota; kingdom Metazoa; phylum Chordata; class Mammalia; order Rodentia; family Cricetidae; genus Peromyscus; species Peromyscus eremicus. Next base: position 74,432,863 of record NC_081430.1, read on the forward strand.
CTCTACCAACTGAGCCGCATCCCCAACCCCTAAGAGTTTCATCTTGGCTTAACACTGCAATTTCAGGATATGGAACATCTATGTTTTTCAAAGTGGATCAATATTTTGATTTTATAATCATCATTGCTGAGAATGCCACTTTGCATGACTAGGTGGTACAAAAATGGCAGAAGTATGTTTAGGACTATTTCAGAAATTGTTAGAAAGTTTGTCCTAATCCCAAGCCAAATTCATTTAATGATTTAAATTTTTTCTCTTTAATTTTAACTTTTTTTTTTTTCTTTGAGACAGGGTTTCTCTGTGTAGCCCTGGCCGTCCTGGAAATCACTTTGCAGACCAGGCTGGCCTTGAACTCAGAGAGCCATCTGCCTACCTCTGCTTCAGAGTTTCATTTATTTTTATTTTATGTGTATGAGGGTTTGGCCTGCCTGCATGCATGTGTACCCGGTGTGTACCTTCTGCCCTCAGAGGTCAGAAGAGGGGGGGTCAGGTCCCCTGGAACTAGAGTTATGGATGGTTGTGAGCCACCCTGTGGGTTCTGGGAACTGAACCTGGGTCCTCTGGAAGAGCAGCAAGTGTTCTTAACTGCTCAGCCATCTCTCCAGCCCTCCCCATTTAATTTTTTTTTAAATGAAACTTATGTCAGTTACTCAAACAATAATTTTGTGGTTGTTTTGTTTTGCGGTACTGGGAATTGAACCTATGACCTCACAAATGCCAGGCAAGTGCTTTATCACCAAGCTACATCTCCAGTCTTCAAACAGCAATTTTTAAAATCAAACTTTCAAACACAATAAAATCCAAAGACACACCAAGTTGATACTTCATGCTGAAGGAAGGAGGTGGGAAAATAGTAAAGGTCTTTTTTTTCCCATAAACTCTCATGTTTCTATGAGGGCAGAAAACTTTGTAAAAACCCTGCACTTCGTAGCATCCAGTCTGTGAGTCTTGCACGGTGTGTGGGCATGTGCAGTATGAAGCGCAAGTGTGTATTCAGAACTGAGGCTACGGTGAAGTCATACCCCGTCAGGTGTTGAGTGCTGACAGAATCGCCTTGGGTTCCTTAAGAGCCTCATTTAGAATTAATTTCCCTATAGGGTTTCTCCCACCAGATGTGAGTCTGAACGACAGTCAGCCATTTCCCAAACATCCTCCCCCAACCTAAAATTGCCCAGGATTTGACAACATTCAAGCTATTAAAAATAATTTAAGCTGAGTGGTGTGGCGCACGCCTTTGATCCCAGCACTCAAGAGGCAGAGGCAGGTGGATCTTTGTGAGTTGGAGGCCAGCCTGGTCTACAGAGTGAGTTCCAGGACAGCCAGGACTACACAAAGAAATCCTGTCTCAGGAAAACTAAAAAAAAAAAAAAAAAAATCGAAAAGCCTCTTGAGTGGTGAGAAGATCCTCGAGACAAGCACATACCTTGTTCTTTGAAAAGCAAACACATGCCTTCTGAGTCACTGTTAAACCTGGGGGCGGAGCTGGAATATCTTCCTTCCCTTCAGGTACAATAAGAAACAGTCACACAGAAAATACAGTTTGGAGAACAGAGACCGGCAAGTCTTTTCTATTTGTTTTGGAGTTGTTTGTTTTGGTTACTCGCTTTCCCCTGGAGCAATAATACCATGTCTTAGACTGACTGTCCAAGTTCCGGTAATCAGGACAGCCGACAAACGACTATTGGATGCACTGATGGATTGATGGGCGTGTGGCTTAGTGGTTAAGTACCTTCATAGATACGGAACTATGAACTGAAGTACCCCAGGAAAGCCATATCTGTTAAAGATTCTGCACACTGACTAACTGAGTAGAACGAGGGTCTCTTCTGGCTGTTCAAATCTCTGACCCGATGTGGCAATAAGGCTACTAGGATGTGGCGGTTGGACTCGGAAAACCAGCACTGGTGATCTGCAATTTAAAAAGAAAACCAACCGACCAGACAAACAGCGGCAGCAAACCATTAGTAGCTAGCTGTGTGCTAACCGCCTTACCAGTGTTTTCTCCTTCAAACTGAGGTACTGGGAGCTTAGATGGATTGCTCAAGGGGTAGAGCTAGCAGGGTGTGGGGACGCATGCTGAGAACCCCAGCTCCTCAAGAAGCTGAAGCAGCAGGAGCCCACACTCAGGGCTAGCTTAGACAAATTAGCAAGACCCTGTTTCAAAACCCAAAGGAGAAGAGGCGGAGGATTTAGCTTAGAAGCATCATGCTTGCCTGTATGAGGCCCTGGGTTTGATTCTGACTGACTGGAAATGAGGACATGACTGCTCCTGGGCATGGTTCAGGAGAAGGTTTTTATTGTAGATGTGAGGGAGAGCATGGCCAGAGGCATCTGGAAGAGTTCAGACTGAAGATGGCCAGCAGAATAGACCAGACCATGAGAAGGGGAGAGAGAGACAGACAGATAGACAGAGAGAGAGAGAGACAGAGAGAGACAGAGAGAGAGAGAGAGAGAGAGAGAGAGAGAGACAGAGACAGAGACAGAGACAGACAGAGAGAGAGAAAGGAGAAAGGACCAAGAGAAGAACATGGTAGAAATAGCTGGATTATAAGGAGAGAGAAGCTGGGGAACAGAAGGGAAGCTCAGGGGCTGGAGAGGTAGGGGGTGGGGGTGTGTATGAGAAATTTTGAGAGGAGCCAGGACTCTGTAACAGGTACTCACCATGCTGAGAGAGTGTGGCTGCCGGCCCCCATCGGCCTCAATATGTTAATAGGTACCTCGGCCATTTGTCTTGAGCTTCTTTGGGACCTAACATATCTCATAAAGCAAAACCAAAACTTTAGTTTTTTATTTTTATTTTTTTTTGGTTTTTTGAGACAGGGTTTCTCTGTGTAGCTTTGCGCCTTTCCTGGGACTCACTTGGTAGCCCAGGCTGGCCTCGAACTCACAGAGATCCACCTGGCTCTGCCTCCCGAGTGCTGGGATTAAAGGCGTGCGCCATCACCGCCCGGCAAAACCAAAACTTTAAAAAGAACTCTGTAGGGGTGGGGTGGAGAGATGGCTCAGTGGTTAAGAGCACGTGCCCTTCCAGAGGACCCAGGTTCAGTTTCTGGCACCCACACAATGGCTCATAAACACCTATAACTCCAAGTCCAGGAGATCTGATGTCCTCTTCTGACCTCTAAAGGCACCAGGCATGCTTGTGGTACACAAACATACAAAACAAAACATGTATACACAGAAAATAAAACTAGATAAACCTGAAGAAAACAGAAACCATGTCCTCTGTGGCTCTCATCTGGGTATTGATACACCAACCTTCCAAAGAGATTGAAAAGCCCTGCAGAGAAAAAGCAAGCCTTTTGACAGACCACAGGGAGGTGGGAGGGAGCGACGCATTGGAGTAACAACATCCTCCGGGAGAGGGGTACTGAACCGGCCGGGGCTGAGGAAGAGTCTAGGAACAGTTTCAGGAGTCTGCAGGAGTCTCTAAGGCCAGCAGGAAGCCCACTCTGTTTAGGGGTGCTTGGCACACTCAGCTTTGCTACCTCAGTAGCCCAAGATATTCTGCAAGTTCCGTCAGCCGGACTGCTGGGTGACGGGGCTGCTGCTGGCTTGGGAACCTCATGTGTGTTTGGAGACTTGCTTTTTCAGGTCCCTTCTCCTGGGCTTCATTCTCCTTTTCTCTTTTGTTTACCAAGCGCCGAGACAGGTTTGTTACTCGCTGTCGGGCCCAGAGGTTCTCAAACTCCGGTCACTGGACAGAGCAGAATAAGGTCTAGCTTTCCGGGCTTTCACTTGTTGGACTTGCTCCCACTTCCCCTGCTCTGGCCTAGGACCTGGCTGTCAGGGGTAGGCAATTTTGGCGGTGAAGGGCACAGGTTTAAGCTGCAGAGAGGCCTGGGTTCATGTCTTTGCCTTGCCATCAAGGATCGTATGACATGTGGGATATGTGACCTGGCCCCCTAGCTAGATTCCATGTTCGTTTGTGTTCTCTCTCTCCCTCTCTCTCTCTCTCTCTCTCTCTCTCTCTCTCTCTCTCTCTCTCTCTCTCTCTCTCTCTCTCTCTCTCTCTTTGAGAAAGAGTCTCACAGAGCCCAGGATAACCTAAAATTCAACAATGACTTTGAACTTCTGACCCTCCTGTCTCCTCCCTCCATCTCCTAAGTGCTAGAATTCCAGCCTGGTGTGTGTGTGTGCAAGGAATGGAGCCCAGAGCTTCTTGAATGGCATAGGCAACTCTACCAGCTGAGCTGCATCCACAACCCTAAGCTTGGTTTTGTTTTAATAGAGCAGAATCCAAGGTTTTCAGGATTCAAAGAGAAGGTGGAAATTCTGTATGGATGAGAAGCAAACAGCCTCATTGCATACAGGAGGGTAACAAGGGATGGCAGAGGAAGGCCGTCGATCCCACATGAAGTAGCTGCGGGTTTTGGTAGGAGCACTTGGCAGCCAAGCATAGGACGGCCTGTGAGTCTTGTCACTGTGCAGGTGGAAATGCTCAGCTATGCCATCCACCCCTGTGTTAATTCCCCACTTTCTTAGACAAGCTGCTGAGGAATTTAGAGACTCTAGAGGCTGGACCACAGTTCTCTAGTGCTTTAACCAACTCCTGTTTCCTGTATGGTCTGGTGGAGAAACCAAGGGAAGGGTAGGCAGAGTGGGTTCCGTGGGTTTGCAGGTTTGACCGCTCAAGTCATCTCAGTAAAGACAGAGTAGAGAACCAGGGCTGAGAACTCACAGGCCAACAAGGAAAACACAGCCACAATTATAGTCAAGGAGAACTGCCTCCCTGTGCAAGCAGCTGGGCAATTACCTACTCATTAAGCTCTTGTTCATTGTTTTGGAAGGATCCAGTGGAGTCCCTGGAAGACCTGCCCTGCTCACCAAGGTGTTGAAGATTGAGAACCACACGTGAGTCAAGGCAAAACTCCTCTGTCTGATGGAATGTAACAGCCAGACTTACTCCAAAGTCAGGAGGCCTCACAAGCAAGGCCCTTCCATCTTTTGGAGCATGGGGGGATTGTAAGTGTGTGTGAACATGCACACATGCGTCCGTGCACACCCACAAATAAATAAATAAATAAATGTAATAAAAAGTTTTATGGGGCTAGAGAGATGGCTCAGTAGTTAAGAGCATTACTGCTCTTGCTGAGGGTAGAGTTTGGTTCCCAGCATGGAGAAGCCCCAGACACCTTGATCTCTAGCTCCAAGGGACTCTAATGCTTTCTTCTGGCCTCTGAGGGTACCTGTACTCAAATGTGCATACCCCTACACAAACACACACATAATTTAAAAGAAAATCCTAATTTTTTTTTTTAAGAATGCACACACCCAGCCAGGCATGGTGTCACACACCTTAATCCCAGCATTTAGGAGGCAAAGGCAGGCAGAGTTCTGATTTCGAGGTCAGCCTGGTTTACAGAGCGAGATGCAGGGCAGCCAGAACTACACAGGGACCCTGTCTCAAAAACCAAACCAAACAAACGAATTAAAAGAAACAAACAAAAAATATACATTCTAAAGTTGAGTATGATGTGCATGCCAGTAATCCCAGCTCTCAGAAAGTAGGTACGGGAGAATCAGGGGCTCAAGGCCAGCCTTGGCGACATGAGACCTATCATACTCCCACAAAACAACAAAAAGAATGTAGATCCACATCAGCCCTGAATTAGAAACTTTCCAATGACTCTTATGAATCCCAGGCCTGAAAAACAAGGATCCAGAAGGATCCAGAAGTCCCCTCAAACAACTCAAAATACCATTTCACTCAGTAGGTCTACCCTGGGCGCTCGTTCACTTTGGCATGGGGCAGGGTACCGTTTGTCTATCTACACACAGTCACACAGACAGAGCAGCAGCCCACAGGCCAGAAGTCAGGGGATAAACAGCAAGCTGTGTCTACAGCAAACCCAGCGTCTCAAAGGCTGATGTGTAGGTGCCAACTCCTGTCTCAGGTGTTTTGAGTGCCGACGAGGCCCTTTTATCTACTGATAAGGAAGTGAACATAAGTGATCTCCAAAAGTGGTTCACACGGGCTCCCCGCTTCTTGAAAAACCGCAAGTGATTGGCAAATGCTTCTGTTGCAGACAGAGTCTAACAACCTCGAATTTCCTTCCGAGGCCCGTGGGGTGGCAGCGAGCTGCACATGGGGCGGTTCATCCTCTCCCTTCCCCCACAGTCTCTTCCCCTTTCTGATGTCACATTTTTTCTGACAACAAGGACGGAGGAAGCTCTCGATAAAGGAGGGGACCACTTCCCCCCAAGAGGCCGCAGCCCTCTCTAAGAGTTAGTTATAAACCTTCCCTGTCAGTTGCTTTGGGGAGACTTGGGGCCACACGACTTTGAATTATTGTTTTAAGGCACTGAATCACAGTGAGCCCATAACTTCATACAGCTTTCTCCACTGACATGCAGAATTGAGTTTGCCCTGGCCCCCTCACTCAGCCTAAGATGCTGATATGATGACAGATTTTTGTTTGTTTGATTGAGACAGGGTCTCTCTGTGGCCCTGAGGGCCTCACATTCATATGCCATAAAATTTTACCCATTTAATTAAAAACACATTCTGATGTATTTTTTTTAATCAATCAATTTATTTTATATATATGGGTGTTTGCTGGCACGAATGTTTGTGCACCACATGCATGCCTGGTGTCTGTGGAGGCCAGAAGAGGGCATCAGATCCCTTGGAACTGGAGTTACAACTGATTGTGAGCTGCCTAGTGGGTGCTGGGAATCAAACTTAACCACTGAGCCATCTCTCCAGTCCCCAGTTTACCCGTTAAAATGCACAATCCAGCTGGATGTGGGGGTGCATACTTTCTTTTTTTGGTTTTTCAAGACAGGGCTTCTCTGTGTAGCTTTGGAGCCTTTCTTGGATCTCACTATGTAGCCCGGGCTGGCCTTGAACTCACTATGTAGCCCAGGCTGGCCTTGAACTCACAGAGATCCACCTGCCTCTGCCTCCTGAGTTCTGGGATTAAAGGTGTGCCCCACCGCCGGCTGGTGCATACTTTCAGTCTCAGCTACTTACTAGAGAGACCTGTTCTTGGTTGTCAACCTGACTACATCTGGAACTAAAACCCAAAGATAGAGGGCACACCTGTGAGGAATTTTTGTTTAATTTGAAGTAGAAAGAGCTACTTCCTTTTTCTTTCTTTTTCTTTTTCTTTTTTTTTTTTTTTTTTTTTGAGACAGGGTTTCTCTGTGTAGTTTTGTGCTTTTCCTGGATCTTGCTCTGTAGACCAGGCTGGCCTTGAACTCACAAAGATCCTGCCTCTGCCTCCCGAGTGCTGGGATTAAAGGCATGCGCCACCACCGCCCGGCCTTTGTTTTTTTTTTTTTTGGTTTTTTGAGAGAGGGTTTCTCTGTGTAGCCTTTGGGAAGATCCACTTCTAATCTGGATCTTTGAGGTAGGAAGACACACCTTAGTCCAGATCTTTTGAGCTGGGAAAAGGCAGGCCTTTAATCCAGATCTAATCTGGGCTTCACTTTCTGGAAGTGAAAGACATGGAAGAGAGAAGCTTTTACTCTTTGCCTGCTTACCCTCACCTTGCTAGCATGTTCACTGACATTAGAGCCTACTTCTTCAGGATTCCAGCACATATTGAAGACCAGCTGAGACATCCAGCCTCATGGACTGAACAACTACTGGATTCTTGGACTTTCTGTTTACAGCTAGCCATTATTGGACCACAGCCTGTAAGTCATTTTTTTTTTTCTTTCTTTCTTTCTTTTTTTTTTTTTAGTGAACTAGAGAGAAACAGGCTAGTAGTCTTTTTCCAAGGGACAGTTGAGAGCTGCCCTGTGGGTGCTGGGAATTGAACCTGGGTCTACCAGAAGAGCAGCCACTGCTCCCAACTACTGAGCCATCTCTCTAGCCCCCTGTAAGTCATTCTAATAAATCCCCTTTTTACATAGAGAGATTCATTCTATAAGCTCTATAGAGTATAAGTTCTTTTACTCTAAAGCAGCTGTTCTCAACCTGTGGGTCTCAACCCCTTTGCGGGTTGAACAATCCTTTCACAGGGGTCACCTAAGGACATCAGAAAACACAGATATTTACATTATGATTCGTAACAGTAGCAAAATTACAGTTATGAAGTAGCACTGAAAATCATTTTATGGTTGGGGGTCACCACACCATGAGGAACTGTATTAAAGGGTCACAGCATTAGAAAGGTTCAGAACCCCTGCTCTAGTGGACCCTGGCTAATACAGGCGTGGAGGCAGCTACTTATAAGGAAGGCTGGAGGCAAGAGGGTCACTTACTTGGAATTCCAGAGCAGTGTGGAGCTGGGACTGGTGGCATAAGCTAACTACTCAGAAAGCTGAGGCAGGAGGATCACCACCTTAAGGAGGCTCAAGCCTGGCCTAGTCAACTTAGTAAGACTCTATCTCAAAATAGGAGCCCAAAGGGCCAGGTGTATAGCTCAGTGGAAGAGCACTTGCCTAGTATGCACAAGACTCTAGGTTTAAGCCCCAGCACAAACAACAACAACAACAAAACACCTCCCACCAAAACAAACAAACTAACAAACAAATAAACCCAGCCTGACTCATCTGGTTAAATTGTAATTTCAAATGTACAATTCTGCAAGTGTGTAACTCAGTGAGAGAACCCACGTTTAGCATGGGCGCAGTTCCCAACATGAACTCAACAGTTACAATACCTAGTGCAACTGCCGCTGTATTTTAGAGTCCTGAACTGATTAGCAGTTCTTCCTCGGGCCCTCCAACTTCCTATGCTGGACAGTTCTTATAAATGGAGCTATATAATACTGGGTCTTTTTGATCACTTTCTCAGCAGTATGCTTTCAAGCTTACCCATGAACTGAAAAACTTCATGCTGTTGTATTCTTTGTGACAGTCTGTTTACCATCAGCAGTGGAAGGCCCTTTGGGTTTCCACTGTGCGTTTGATAGGAACAGTGCTGCTATGTGTGGACAGGTGTTCTCCTTTCTCTAGGTACATTCCTGGGCCTGAATTGTGGGTCATAAAGCAAATCGATGTTTAACCTTTGAAGAAGGCCAGACTGTCCTGCAAAACGGATGCCCCAGCAGTGTGAGAGGGTTGTGGTTTCTCTCCCTACCCCCCACACGGACACTCACTTGTCACATGCTTCTGGTTATAGGCATCTCAGCGGATGAAGCAGTATTTCCCTGCGTTTTTTATTTGCATATCCTTGGCTAATGCTGCTAGCATGTGTTTATCGCCCATTTATATAGCTTCTTTGGGGAAGGTATCTATTCAGAGCCTTTGCATATTTAAAAAATGGGTTGTCAGGCCGGACGGTGGTGGTGCACGCCTTTAATCCCAGCACTTGGAAGGCAGAGGCAGGCGGATCTCTGTGAGTTCGAGGCCAGCCTGGTCTCCAAAGCGAGTTCCAGGAAAGGCGCAAAGCTACACAGAGAAACCCTGTCTCAAAAAAAACCAAAAAAAAAAAAAAAAAAAAAAAAAAAATGGGTTGTCTTTTTATTGAGCTATAGGCTTTTTTGGTGGATTACAGTGAAGTCCCTTATTGAGATATATCATTTACAGAAAGTTTCTCCCATTCTTTGAGCTATCTTTTCATAATCTCTCTCTCCTGAAACTCACTATGTAGATCAGGCTGGCCTTGACCTCCAGAGGTCAGCCTGCCTCTGCCTCCAGAGTGCAACTACCATGCTAGCTTCTTTATTTCTTTCTTTCTCTCTCTCTCTCTCTCTTTTTTTTTTTTTTTGGTTTTTCGAGACAGAGTTTCTCTGTGTAGTTTTGGTGCCTGTCCTGGAACTCACTCTGTAGCCCAGGCTGGCCTTGAACTCACAGAGATCCACCTGGCTCTGCTTCCCGAGTGCTGGGATTAAAGGCGTGCGCCACCACCGCCCGGGCGCTTCTTTCTTTTTTAAGACAAGGTCTCACTCTGTGGTCTGGACTGAAGGTCTCTATGTAGTCCTCACTGTCAGGACTACCATACCTGGCTTTTTTTTTTCTTTTCAGTCTCAGTCCCAGACCCTCATACATGTTACCCAAGCACTCTACCGCCACCCAAGACCTTCACTCTTTTAATAAATAAAAATTTGATACTGTGAAGTTTTCTCTCTCCCTTTCATTGTATGCAACTTACACTTTGTCTTGCTTGTTTTCTGTGGTTCTGAGCTTCGAACCCAGAGCCTTGTCCATGCTAGGTTCTACCACACTTTGAGAGATCATTACTAAAATTCAGCTTGCAACTCTGAAAGCACTGAGATAATGTAATAGTGTCTCCTTCGAGAGGGATTTCTTCCATGTTTGGGGATGAATTCTCAGCAGCAGCAAGCCATGGCTCCTCCTCAAAGCCAGGGAACACAGCCCCTGGGGATCTGTCCCCTGTGTTTACATCCCTCCCTTTCCTGTGGTCCACAATAGAGCAGCTGAAATGACAGTTTGGAAATGTCCTTTATTGTGAAAACTCCATGGCCTTTGTCTGTGGGATTTGAAATTTTCATTCCGAAGGAGGGGAAGGGATGAGAAGCCCTGCATTGGTTGGTTCCTCATGAGTCATCCTGACTTTAGCTTGTTTGGTTTTCTCATCCATAAACTAGGGAGAGCAGCTCCGTTCTCCCATCCTAGTGGAGGGACTGTGAAGATGAATTAATTTGTATTTGTTAGACACTTTGAGACCTTAGATGAAAAGCATTACTGAGCCTCAAGGTGTTATTATAATAATAAATGATTTAATAGCAGGGTGAGGCCGCTGAGGCAAGACCTGGTGGTAAGGCAGAGGCTCAAAGCTGCCAGGGGGCTGCTGCTAGAGATCCTGGTCCCCACAGCGCCTCTTGGGTTCGGAGGCAGGAAACTCTGGCTTCTCATAAAAACCCTGGGTTGTTTCATCTGGCTGCAGCATAGCCTTATTGAATGCTTCCTACATAAGTTCTGCTTCCTACCTAAGTGAGATTACAATCTTTTCAGGAAACAGGCATATAAATTAAGGCAATTAGAAACAACGCGGGGCATGGGCATTAGAATCAATTGCTGGATGGAACACGCTTCTAGAAGGAAGTGGAGAAGGAGCTGGTTAAAACGCAGTTTTCCCTGTTAATGACTCCCAGCTCTACCACCCACCAGCTGTATGACCAAGCCTCAGTTTCTCCTTCTGTAACCGCAATTGTCCTTGTAAAATTCTCAAAGTAAGGCTAACACAGTAAACACTCCAGTGCTGACCGCTCAGCCTCTGGTTAGATGACGCTTCGGCTGATGTGGCGATCTTGGCCAGACTGCTCAATTCCTCTGAGCCTCACTCAGTATTCTTCCTGTAAAATGGGAGTAAGTGTATTCCTACCTTGGTGGCTGTAAAGTATAGTGCACTTGGTAGCCCTTTTTCCTGGCTAAGGAGTGAGGTGTGCATTCAACAGTTTAAAAATCGCGGGGTGGTGGGACGTCCTGGGAAGTTGGAGTTTAAGATAAGTAGGAAAGGACTGGTAAGATTTAAGAGATTGGAGAAGAAACCCGAAACCCAGGCAAGTGCAAGGCGGGAAAGAGTGGGACATCTCACTTTTCCATCCCACCCTGTAGTTTTATCTCTACGTTCCCTTTCTGGCAATCTTGGCTTTCACCTGTGCTACTGTTCTTCAGGCCAAACCTGTAAACTAAGTAAGGTGGGCCTAATTTTCTGGGCCTGCCAGAAGGATCGCCTGCTGCAGTCAGGAGCAAGCGTAGGGCTTGTCTATACCTTACTCTTCACTGGGATCCTGTTTCAAAGTCACCTGAAAGCCATTTCCTCTCGCTCCGCCCCGCCCCGCCCCTTCAGTAAAACACTAGGTGCTTGCTTTTCCCTGGAGCAGCATTTTTTTTTTTTTTTTTTTTTAAGGGTAGTGGTGGAGGGGATTCTATAAGGCATTTGAGATTCTCACTTGTCTACACCAGGCCTTCTAAATGCTGGCGTAGATGCCTCATTCCTGTCCCAGGGACCTGGTGCCAGCGTCTAACCCGGGAGTCCTGCCTCTTCTTTGGTCTCACCCTGGGCTCCCATCTCCCACCCCTCTTCATGGTCGGTGTTGGGACAGTGTCTAGCTTCATCTCCCCTAAGATCTTTACCGCTGATTTATGCTTAGTGAGGCCTAGTAACGAACGCACACCTATAATTGTAGCACTCTGGAGGAGCGCCTACAGTTTGAAGCTAGCCTGGGCTACGAAGTGTGGCCCTGTCTCAAATCAAAAAATAAAAACAGTAATTAGGACGTGGTGGTGCACACCAGTAATCCCAGCCCTCAGGAGGTAGAGGCTGGAGAATGATTACGTTCAAGATCACCCTCCGCCAGTCCGGGCTAATTGAGATCCTGTTTCAAAAAAACCCAAGACATATGTTCTTGCTCTAAACCTTACTGGTCCGTATTCTATGTCCTTCACCTCCCACCCCCTGTTTTTCCCAGCGCATGCCTTTTGCTGATACCCAGATCACATTCTAAATGGGGTCCTCGGTCACTCAGGTTCCTCAATCTGTTTTTCTCACTGAACAGTCCCGCTGAGAGCCCCACCCAGCCCCAAGTTATACGCTTCTTATCTCTTTCTCGTCGGAAGGTTAAGATTTTTACAACTGTAAAGAGCCACCGAGACCTAGTTTCGGTGAGGAATTCGAGACGTGCCATTCTGACTCAGCGGCCGTGGTGACCTGCTCCAGTAGGACCAGGACGTCCTTCTCCCTCTAGACCGGTGCTTCCCCTGGAAAGCCCAGGTGGCTGGCTGAGCCCGGGGTCCTCCCCAGTGGGAACCCAGTCTGGAGGTTTGGGTCGCCCTCTCGGCGTGAGATCAGGCTGGTGGCACTAGGGTAACCCCATCACGTGCGTCTTGGGATCCTAGAGCTCCAGATGGCAGGGGGAGGTGGCCAGCGGGACCCACACGGCCGGCCGCGCGCGTTAATCATTAGCCACCCCGGCGGATGCCTCCAGCCGGAACCCCAGCTCGCACTCAGCGCCGCGATGGTTCCCGGGGCCCCTACAGAGCCGCCAATTGCTGGATCGCAGCCCCGAGCGCAGTCTCCACCCACTGGAAACATTCCTGGTCCGCCCCTCCCTGGCTCCCTCCCTCCCTGGCTCCCTCCCTCCCTCAATCCTCCCTCCCTCCCGCCGCAGCCTGGGCTCCCTTCGTCCGCAACTTCCTGCCGAGTGCTGGGGAGCCGCGCGCGTTTTGGGGACCCCCGAAGTCCGGTGCTCGCAGCGGGAGGAGGCTGGGACCGCGGGGCGGCCAGCCGTGGGCGGGAGTGGCCGGCGGCCCCAGCCGCTTCCGAGAGCGACTTTCAAACTCGGCGCCCGCTTCGCGGCGGCGCCACCTGGGCAGCCCCGCGCGCCCTGCGCGTCGCGAGCCGGCGGGGCGGCCACGGCTCGGTGAGTGTCCCCGGGTTTGCCCCTCTCCCTTTGCCCGTGCGCGATCGGCGGCACTCTTCGGGGACCCCAGGCTAGCCTTCTGTGGGATGAGGACCTGGTCCAGGGCTTCCTTGGACGCACTCGGAGGAGGTTGGAGCGCGGGAAGGTCGTAAGGGGAGTCACTTTTTGTCCCCACCCCGGAAACCAAAGCTGCACGGGCTCGAGGTGGCTTCGTAGAGTTTCATTCCCGCCACCCCATTCCTCTTGTGTGCACTGGCTCCAGTGGGTTAGTTGGTGCTTGCCCGGGACTGTGGGCCCTTCTAGAAGGACTCGTCTCTGGTCCCGCGAGCCCAGGAGTTCGTAGGCACTCAGCCTGTTCCGGGTTGGTGCCACACGGTGCGTGCTCCTGGGAATCTCAACTGCCTATCTAGGCGAATTGGAGTGGATGCCAGAAACAGAGCGTCCAGGACCTGCAAGCCTAGAGCCGCTTGCTGGCTGCTCCTAAAAGCCCAGCCCTCCCACTCCTTCAACTGGTTTGGTTATTTGCACCCTCCTCTCAGACCTTCCGAGTCAGGAAGCTTGAACAAGGCTTGCAAGCTTCAGTTGTTCAGGATGCTGCTTCGGTGGCAACGTTTGTTCTGGAGCTACTTTTGAAAACAAAAAACAAACAAAAAACGGAACGAGCCATGTAATGGTTGTAGGGTGGAGAAAAGCGGCTTGGCGAGGTGGTGCTAAAGACAGAGTAAGAGTATCCATTTCAGTCACTCACTAAACTCTTGGTAGGTGTAGGGGCTATTAGGCTTCTCTCAGGGCTCCCCAGAACCGACCAGCACCGCAGCACCTTACAGAAAAAAAACTCGGGGTTCGCAGTCTCCCAAAGCCGTGTCTCTTCATGCATTCCAATCACATGGCCCTTGCTCAAGAAATAATTAGCGTGGAGTATAATGACAGCTCTGAGAGGAGATGCTTCCTGCTGTGTCTGGCCTTCTGGAGAGTTCCTTCCAGTCCCTCCTTTGCTAGACTGGAATCTTGGCTCATGAAAGCCCAGCATAAAAAACGTAGGGACTGAACACCAGAAAGTCAGCTCTTCTGTTACTACTATTCCTGTGTGGGTCTGGGCTCACTGGATGGCTCACAGACCCCCATCTCCCGTTTGTACATGTATTTTCACTTGCCTGCTGCCTCTGCTGGTCCTTCCTTTCTCGACGTACCCGAGTGGTTCTGGGAATTGGGAATGAAGTAGGGGGTGGTCTCATCCCTCCACTTAGTCTGGGCTAATAAGGGTGGTGGGCCTTAGAGCCGCTCTGGGGCTAAGGTGGCCCAGCCGGGAGAGTGGAAGGGCCGCTGGACTGAGTCCAGTGGGTTTTTGACAGATGTTTAATGCTGGCCCTATTGCGTTACATCGAATATCGAGAGTGTCTGAGGCGTTTTGTGTATATGATTCGCCCATGGCCGGATCCCACCCTCTCCCCAATTCATTTATTTATTTTTTGACTCAGTTTCCATAGAGAGTACCTGCTTTTCTTAATGGGGGATGTGGTACTGATCAGAAGAAGGTTCCTGTGTGAGAAGGACACCATAAATTCCTATAAAAGAAGAAACGCTGTGTAGTGAGTGGTACAAGGGGCCCTTAAGCGTTGGCTGGGATATGTCCCATGTGTAACCCAGGAGATGGTGGACACCGGGAGCCTGGCTTGTAATATCTTAGCCTCAGAGTAAACACTGGCCTTAGCAACCCCACAGCTATCTCAGGGTCACTCAGTGTGTTTACACCAGAACAGGCCAAAGGCCATGGCCTGAGAGATGACCAGACCTGGAGTGGGGCAAGCTGTGGGTCCCAGATGTCAGGCCTGCCTCTCGACTCCCACTGCCCTCTCAGAACCCTGTACAGGCTCCGGTCCTGAGCCAGGGAGGGTGCTACAAGCTGTGACTGGCCCTGGAGGGTTAATTGTGAAGCTGTTCTCCCGTTGTGTCGGGGGTGGAGGAGGGGACTGCGGTGATGGGAGGTGTTGCTCTTGCAGCTGCACTGAGTGAGGGCTGACTTCAGTCCAGCCATCCTGGGCTGTCCCTCTGGCCCAGGCCACTGCCCTGTCCCGCCTCCCTGGCCAGCTGCATGTCCACAGGCCTTTGTTCAAGGGCTAGAGCCCGCCCTACTCATTACCCCCTCCCCCACTTTCTAGA
Organism: Peromyscus eremicus; assembly: GCF_949786415.1. Lineage (NCBI taxonomy): Eukaryota > Metazoa > Chordata > Mammalia > Rodentia > Cricetidae > Peromyscus > Peromyscus eremicus. The sequence goes on from NC_081430.1 coordinate 74,448,306, forward strand.
AGCCCTTGGGCAGGGGGTTTGGCAGCTAGGAATTACCTCTGATGGGGGTAGGGGGATGGGGAGACGGAGAGGAGGATGACTTGGGCATTGGGGGTGGGGTGGGGAACCTCTTCAGGAGTCCCCAGGGTCCTACAGAGCTGGCAGGCTCACCCTGGGACCTCCAACACTCACCTGTACATACTCTTTCCCACCTTAAATTCATGCATCTTACATCTATTTTATGTAGTCACCCATTATTATTTAGTGTCTTCTATGTGTGAATACTGGACATCGGGGACACAGCACCAGGGACAGATGACAGAAAACAAGATGTGCTATTGAAAAAGCCTTAGAGTATGACAGGGAAAGTCAAAGTGAATTGTCATGGAAGGGAGGAGTTGTTCCCTAAGGAAGGGACTCTGGAGTTGATCAGCCAGGGGAGAGATTTTTTGACGTGCTCTGGACATCTATCCCTTGAAACCCAGGTCAGCATCCCGATGTGACATTTAAGATCGGGGTTTGGAGTTGGACAGACCTGGATTTAAATCTGAGTTTGACAGCTTCCTAGCCCTGCAGCGATCTGTTGACTAAACGCCTTTGAGTCTGTTTCTCACCTGTAAAGCGGAGTTAGTCATCGTGCCTACCACTTGTGGCATCGTGAGAATGAACAGTGAGATAACGCGTCTGCAGTGCTTAGCAAGCCCCGTAGAGGTAGGCACGATTATTTCTTTAACTGAATTCTACAGAGGTAGCGGCAGATACTTCCTGCCAGTGCTGGGACTCTGGATGAAAAGCTGTGCATTTGCGTTTTAAGCACTGGGAAGGAGCAGGGAATTCTGAAGGAGGGCAGCTAGAAAGCTTGAGTCAAACTAACCTAGCGTGAGCCTTTCTATGCTACCCTGGATTGCAGCTGGTTGGGGATGCAAGACTCGCATCAGATGTGTGCTGCCCATTGTCCCTCAGACAGACAGGGTGACCTAGGGCAGCCCTGGCCTGCCTGGCTTTGGAATTCCCCCACGTCCAGTCAGCTGGTGAATCGCACCTTTGTCCCCAGCCTCTACACTTTCCACCCCTCTTCCTCTTCATTCTCGGCATGGATAGGTTATCCTGGGGGTGGGGGTGGGGGCGTATCAAGCACAAGGGGGTGAAAGGAGAGGGGTACACACCGTGAGCAGGCCGTTCAAGGCGGATGTGCAGAGATGACAAGACAGTCTTGACAGGGGTTCCGAAGCACCCTGCAAAGACCTTTGATAGGGTTCTCCAGGGACCAGGATGAGTTAAAAATGTAGAGGTCAACTTATGGGAGTACTTCTCCCAGCGAGGGTCCTGTGGGCCACACTGAGTCCATCAGGCTTGGTGGACAGTGCCTTTATCCACTGAGCCATTTTGTTGGCCCAGAAATTAGTAGAACCTTGTGGTGTTATCTAGGCTGACTTCTCTTTCCTGGGTTTTAAAAATCTCAACTCTCAGAATTGCAACTGGCCGCTACGGACAGTTATAGACACCCTGAGAGTTGGGCGTGTGCAAATCCAAACTGTCTCCACCCAACCAACCCATGTGATGAGTCTCTTCCCTTCTCTGCTAGAACCACCACCATCCTCCTCCAGAGGGGTTTAATCTAAAACGCTGTTGTCAAGGCTTGTGGCCAGCGGTTTCCTGGGGGCCCTGCTCCTGTGCAGGAAGTGCTGTGGAGGGGGCCAGGCCTAGGGAAGTGGTTGTTAGCCAGATCACTCCTCCAAGGCCGTTGCAGGCACATGCATGCACAGGCAGGGCAGCCAGACCCGCCCTGTGTGATGAAGGAACTTTGGGAGCCTGTCAGTGGGTATAAAAGCCACAGAGGAAGTTAGAAAGAGGGCTTAGTGTAGCCCCGAGCAAGTTTGTGACTTTGGTACCTCAAAGTCAGAAGGAGGAAAACGGGAGTCCAGTGATCAGCAGGACGCTAGCTGGAGATGCTAACCACTCCTCAGATGTCTGGGGACCAGCATGCCTTGCTAACCGGATCTGATTTGTTGGGTTATTTTCCACCCTTTGAAACAGGGTCTGGCTGACCCAGAACACCCCCCCCCCAACACACACACCACCACCGTTATCCTCTTAAACTTGCAGTGATCCACTTGCTTTTGCGTCCCAGGCACTGAGATTGGTGTGCCCGCACGCCTGGCCTTGTTGGCTTGTTTTGATTAAAAGCTCTCTGAGAGCAGGAATAGGGCTTCACTCATCCTTGTTCTCGTACAGCACTGGCAATCGTAGAAAGCATGATCTACAGGGCGTGACGGGCCGGGGCTGGGGCTCCACCTGAGAGGGATCCTGGCTTGGTAGTCTCATCTTTTCCGGTGCCGTGGGGTGGGGCAGGGAGGGGGCGCACGGGGTGAGCTGTTGCCATCTGAGAAAGCAAATGAAAAGGAGACCCACCCCTTGACAGCTGTTTGGGCTAGCATTTGGTGAGAGAGCTTGTATTTAATGTCAAGGACTAGGATAACTCCTGTTCCATGCTGAACAGGGTTCTAGAAGGTACTGGGTACGTGCAGCCTTTTTTTAGACACATAGTGAGAATCCTAGGAATTTCTCTGACGTTTGCTGGAGTCGGAGTCGAGACAGGAGAGAGGAATGTAAGAAAAAGACTTAAGAGAAAAAAAAAATCACACTTTCTTTTGTGTATTCGGAGTGTGTGTGTGTGTTCAGAGGACAGCTTGTGGGAGTTCTTGCCTTCTGCATGTAGGACCCAGGAATCGAACTCACGTTGTCAGGTTTGGTGGCAGGTGCCTTTACCCACTGAGACATCTGATTTTGTTTTGCTCCTGATCCCAAGAGGGGATCTTCCGCTGTCTTTGAAGACGAATTTGGCAGGCACTTAGGACTGCCTAAAAATTCACATACTTTAACATTGATTTTGTTCTTTTTATCTCAGGCTAACATGGGACCTCCACAGATGACTGAGGATAACTTTGAGTGTCAGGCCTTTCTCCACTTCCAGGGTGCCTTGATTACAGGCACCTGACTCTGCATCTGGTTTATGCAGTGCTGGGGATCGAACACTCGGCTTCATGTGTGCTAGGCAAACACTCTACTGACTGAGTTACAACTCTAGCTCTCCCACCCTTCTTAAAATTTTGAAACAGGATGTTTCTAGGTAGTCAAGGTGGCTTTTATTTATTTATTTTTTTTAAGCTAGGGGCTGGAGAGATGGCTCAGTGGCTAAGAGCACTGGTTGGCTGGGCGGTGGTGGCGCACGCCTTTAATCCCAGCACTCGGGAGGCAGAGGCAGGCGGATCTCTGTGAGTTCGAGGCCAGCCTGGGCTACCAAGTGAGTTCTAGGACAGGCTCCAAAGCTACAGAGAAACCCTGCTTGGTGGCTAGCAACTGTACATAACTCCAGTTGCAGGGGATCTCACCCCCTCTTCTATCCTCCACAGGCACAGCACACATGTGATGTACAGATGTCCGTGCAGCCAGAACACCTGTACACATAAGATAAAAATAAATAAACCTTTTAAAAAAAGCTCATAGCTTTTACTCTTAATGCTTTGGAGACACCTCTCGCTCTCCTCTCTCTCTTGTCTTTCTGTTTCTCTGTCCTGACTCTCTTTCTCTCTCTGTCTCTGTCTCTCTCTCTGTCTCTCTGTCTCTCTCTCTCTCTGTCTCTCTGTCTCTCTCTCTCTCTGTCTCTTTCTCTCTCTCTCTCTCTCTCTCTCTCTCTCTCTCTCTCTCTCTCTCTCTCTCGTGTGTGTGTGTGTGTGTGTGTGTGTGTAAACCAGACTTGAGCAACAGATGACAAATATTTATTGTAGGGAAAAGGGAACTAGTGTTCTTGCGGTCTCTGTGTAGGTCATTGCTACATCCCCAGTGCCTGTGTGTGTGGTAGGACTACAATAAATACTTGTCAAATAAGCTTTATGCTACTCTGTGACAAACCTTAGGAATGGAGTTTTCATGTTCATTTTTGTTTGTGTTTTTCTGATCTCCATCCTGGCCTTGGTCAGACAATGCCTCATCTGCCCAGGGTTGGGGTTACAGATGTGAGCCACCAGGCCCGATTTACAAATGATCTATTCTTGTCTTAAAGTAAGTGATCAGGACATCAGATTCTAATTTTAACCCGCCCAGGCAAGGCAGTGAGTGATGCAGGCAGCCTGGTATTCCTGCAGCTTGCAAAGTGTAAAGAGAACCTGGAGTCACTGCGACCCACATTCCCAGGCTTGCTGCAGAGCATACATGCAAACTGGGCCAGAAGAGGCTAGCAGGGTGTGCTTATAGCTTTGAATACGTGTCCCATAATATCCCGTAACACCACTCCCAGCTGCTTGGCAGCCTCCCCCACCACCCTGCTCATCTGCACATAGCCAGGAAAAGCAAATAGCCAGGGCTTGAGATGCCTGTGAAATCCACACCAGCCTCCTCAGAGCATGGGTGGTTAACTTCCACCCATGGCCTGTGTCTCCTGTCTGAGCCCATTGCAGACAGGTAGCAGTAAGAGCGAGAGCTGTGAGGAAGTCAGAAGAGAAAGAGAAAGCAGCTGTGGAGCGGTGAGTTTGGCAGTGAAAGCAGGCCGAAACAGAAACACCGGGAAAAGCCAGTCCTAGCGGAAGGACCCAGGGTCATTTGTTTGCAGGCCATGGCTGAACACACCTTCCGCCTGGGGATCATCAGCGTGGTGATGGACGCTTGGCTAGCAGCTGTGACCCTGACTCATGAAGAAAAGGCGAAGCTATGCACCCTTCACTGTGTTTTGGGGAGGCAAGGAAGTGTAAAACATCAGTTTTTAAAGATTCCCAATCAGGTCGTTCGGCTGGGCTCTTAAAAGATGTTGAGAATTGGGAAGTGATCTCACAGCTCCCAAGTCCCAAGGTCTGGTGAATTGCCCAGGACCGCTGTGCTGACACTCAGAAGAGATAAAATTTGAACTTTCCTTACCCTTTAAAAGGAAAAAAAAAAACTTTTTTTTGGTGGCATTGGAAATGAGCCCAGGGTCTTCTGCTTCTGCCTGCTGTGAAAGCTCTCTATCTCGGCCACACCCCAGCTCAGGATTTGAACTTCCTAATGACTCCAGAGGCGGGTGCTCTTAGCCATCTCCTCCCAGGGTTTTGACACCGCAGGGGTGGTGTTTTGGACTGTTCTCTGTCCTGTCTTTGTGGAGCTGGAGCCCAGGTTTGGGTTACAGCCGAGTGGGATGGGTCCTCACTAATTCAGTTCCACAAAAAACAGATTGCCAGGTATCCCGGGCTGGTGCTTGTCTCTGTCAAGACAAGAATGCTTCCCATGCATCTTCTGCACCTACTAGCATTTTCTGAGGCCAGAAAATGACAGGGAGGAACTGCCATCTCAACTATCTCACAGGAATTTCCTCCTTTTTTTGAGTTCTGAGCTCTGTTGAGGATTCAGAACTGTGTGGTCTTGGTGCCTAATGATCCTGAATATTAAGTTTTCATACTTATTTCTCTCATTTCTTATTAGAATAAAATGTTACAGATTTTACCCACTATACTGCCATTTTAAATGTACCTGGAATGTTTTTTCTGATCGCTGGCAGTACAGGGAAGAGCTTTTGCATGTGAACTGATGCGTAAGTTTCACTCTGGATCACAGTCATGGTCACAGAATGCTTCCAGAACCTTGTATGGAACCATGGTCAACCTTGTAAAATGATTTTTTTCAACACTAGCCAGTTTTCCCTCATTGTTTATTGGATGATCTATACTTTCCCTACTGGCTTATCTTTAATGTTTTTCTTTCTCTATTGTTTAGGGTTTCACTTAGATATATTTCATACATATTAAAACTCACCCATACACAGTGTATATAGTGCATTGGTTTTTAGTATAGTCATAGAGTTGCACAACCATCTCTATCGAATTTTATGATGTTTTTATTACTCCTAAGACCTGTTCCCATTAGCAACCATTTCCCATTTTCCCCAACTCCTACCTCCAGGCAGCCACCGAAATACTTCCTGTTTCTCTAGAGTTGTCTGTTCTGGACATGTTGTATAAATGGAGTCATATACTGTGTCTTTATGACAGGCTTCCTTTGCTGGACCTAAGGTTTTCACTTCATTGGTGTCTCCTAACATGTGCCATGTTATAGAAAGTAATTCATTTCTTATTGCTAAGTAATTTGGCATTGTATGGATATATGTTTATTTATTCATTTCTGTTCCAATTTTTTTTTTTCTTTCTGGTTTTCCAAGACAAGGTTTCTCTATATAACAGTCCTGGCTGTCCTGGAACTCGCTCTGTAGATCAGGTTGGCCTCAAACTCACAGAGATCCGCCTGGTTCTGCCTCCCAAGTGCTGGGATTAAAGGCGTGCGCCACCGCCCGGCCATCAGCTTTTTTCTGAGTAATGCCGTTGCCTGGGGCCATACCTCAGTGGTAAAGTACTTGGCTAGATGCACAAGGCCCCTGGGTTTGACCTAGCATTGCCAGTAAGTAAACACATTTTCAAAGTGAATAAGGCTGCTGTGAACATTAGATTATGTAATGTATAAACATTTTGGTGTGGGCATATGTTAATGATTTTCTTTTCCTAAGACTAGGATTGTTGGGTCATATGGTAACCCTGTGTTTAATTAAAAAAAAATTGTGTATGAGTGTGTGTGTGTAAGTGTGTAAGTCAGACAACAACCTTGGACATGGTTCCCTGTCTTTGACCTTGCTTAAGAAAGGGTCCCTTGTTCACTGCTGTGCGTGCACCCTGAGCGGCCGTCCCGTGAGTTCCTGGGGATTCACCTGCCTCTGCTTCCCAGCGAGCAGCTTTCTCTCACAAGATCCCACCAACTGAACTGAATTATCTTGTTAAAAACCACTGACTGTAAACGAAGTGTTATTTCTGTCCCCTCTTCTCTCTTCTTTTGGCTTCTGTGTTCTTACATGAGCTCGGGTGCCGTCTTGGTGACTGCGCTTTTTAGCGGGGCAGGGATCAGGAGAGCGGAGTCTGCAGAGGCATCTGTCGGGAGTCGCCAAAAAAGAGAACTGCCTTTTTTAACAGTGTTAAGTGCTCAATATGGATAGAATATGGATGACTGCCTGTTCATTTGATGTTCTTTAATTTCTTTTTTTCAAGACAGGATTTCTCTGTGTAACAGCCCTGGCTGTCCTGGAACTCGCTCTGTAGACCAGGCTGGCCTCAAACTCACAGAGATCCGCCTGCCCCTGCCTCTCAAGCACTAGGATTAAAGGCGTGCACCACCACTGCCCAGTTTATTGGACTCTCTGTGTATCATGCCATCTAGAAAGAGATTATTTTACCTTTTACAGTCTGGGTCTTTTCTTATTTATGTTTGGTCTTGATAGCACAGTAAAACAGAGTCGGAATAACTTGGGGAGTGTTGGTCCCTTTCCTAATTTTTTGATGTTTGTGAATAATTGGTATGGATTCTTTAAATGTTTGCCACAATTTACCATTGAAGCCCTTTAGTCCTGGACTTTCATTTTAATTTTTTATTTTTAGTTTTTTAGTTTTTGGTTTTTGGTTTTTCGAGACAGGGTTTCTCTGTGTAACAGTCCTGGTTGTCCTTGAACTCAATTTGTAGGCCAGGCTGGCCTTGAACTCACAGAGATCCATCTGCCTCTGCCTCCTGAGTGCTGGGATTAAAGGCGAGAGCCACGGCGGCCGCCGCCGGCGGGCTTTATTTTAATTTTTAAAATTACAAATTGCTACCTGTCTTCTCAGATTTTGTTTCCTCCTGGACCAGTCAGTGGCTTGGTGGTTTGTGGTGTTCTAGAATTTGCATTGTTTGTACTATTTTATTCATTGGCATAGAGGAGTTGTTCATAGTTTCTTATAATCATTTCTTTCTTTCTTTTCTTTTTCTGAGTCAGGGTTTCACTGTAGACCTGGTTGGCCTGGAATTCATTCTGTAGGCCAGGCTGGCTTTAGTTATTTTTTACATTTTGTGTGTGTGTGTGTGTGTGTGTGTGTGTGTGTGTGTGTGTGTGTGTGTTGGGGCCTGCATGTGGAATTCTGAAGATAACTTCTAGGAGTTGGTTTTTCTGGAACTATGTGGGTCCCAGAAATAAGCTCAGGTCCTTAGGCTTAGCAGAAAATGCCTTTTCTCATGGAGCCATCTTGCCAGCCCCTTGCAATCGTGGGATTCGGAGAGAAGAGTGATTCAAAGCAAGATATTTTTTAAATCTGTTTACTGGTGATGATCAGGTGTGGCTTGTCACGAGTGGAAGTGGACGGTTGAGATGGGGTAGAAGAAATTACTAGAAGGTTTTGCCTGTCTGGCTGCTGTTTACTGTGCGTGTCTCAACAGTCACCTCTACCTAACGAAGATCCCATCCTCCAGTCACACTATTTTTCCTGTTTTGTTTTGTTTTTTTTCTCCTCCTGCTTGGCACTCAGCACTATCCTGAAATATGTTAACTGTTTGCTGATGTGGCCATCTACCCCACCGTCACCTAAGTTCTTCGAGAAGAAACCGTGTCTTGCTCATGTTACTGGTCGCTATGTTCTCAGCACCTAGCATATGATTTAGACTGTGATCAAACATGAGTGATCCTCTACCTTTTCTGGGTGGGGGGGGGACTGATTCCTGGGCCTCCCACATGCCTGGCAAGCATTCTACTCCTGGGAAGTTATTTCAGCCTTGATTCTGTAGCATCGGCTGGGCTGAGGACGGCCAGGCAGCAGGCCAGTGAGTTACACCCCCATCCCGCATTCTCAAGCCTGTATCTCTGTCTCTGCCAGGAGGGTACCTCTCTCCTTTCACCACAAAATACCATCTCTCTCCACATTGCCCACACGGCTCGTCCACATCAGCCACCTTCTGGCGATTCCCTACACAGTTGCCAGCACAATTGACAAGGCCTGGAGAACACTAAGGGCACAAGCCTGGGCCACCCGGACCTGCCATCTGTGGTTGTAAGTGGGGTATCGTGGCAGGACGCTCACAAAAGTACTTTGGGATGCTTGTCCCTCGCCCCCCGAGTGCTGTGTGCAGATGACTACCACCCACCACAGAGCGTGTGGGCAAAAGATGTGTGCTTGCCCTCAGTTGTCTTCTGCTGGTCGCGCAAGTGGTTTCTTTCTGGAAGCATCTGTGGGTGAGTTATGAATTCCCAGGTGACTGTGTTTGGGCCTCTTTGGGAGGTTGTCGAGTGTGGGAACTTTTTCCCAGCAAAATATTAACTTTCAAAAGGAGCCCCCGCCCCCCTAAAAAAAAAAAGGTATCCCATGAGGGGACCTGAGGGATGATCGGCCAGGATTCCTTTCTTTCTCCGGCTTCTGGGTCGTGTGTGTGTGTGTGTGTGTGTGTGTGTGTGTGTGTGTGTGTGTGTCGTGAATGAATTGCACAGGGATCTGGATTCCAGCAAGCCTCGGCTTCCTACTTTCCTAGCTGCACGGCCTTGAGTGGGGGAGTGTTGTGAAACTGCATAGCGAATGTACCAGAGCAGTGCCTGGTACGACCTCCCGAAACATTGCCTGAGAGTTTCGTTTACTATCTGGGAACAGCTTGTGCCTCAGTTTTCCTGACGGTAAAGCAAGGATAATACTGGTGTCTTCTGTCCCACCCTCCAGCTTGCTGTTGTGAGGAAGGAAGGGTTAATAGCCCTGGGCTGTCAGGGCCTGAGTGGGGGAAGCTGCCCCATAAATGGAGCATTGTGTTGGTGACTGATCTGGCTTTGTCTGAGTCTTCAGTGTTTGACTTCCTGCATTTAGTGTCCCATGTGCTTAGTCTCTGGAGATATCTGTGGTCCTCAGCTGCAGGGTGCTTACCCCCTGGGGCTGTGGCGTGGGTCCTCACCCGGCAGGAACATGCTGAGTTGCGGTGGGAAGCTACATTTCCATGGAGGGCCCCCCCGGCAATCAGGAATGAGAGAAATGTGAGCAAGTATGACCCACACACGGAACTGGTTCTGAATAGGACGTTTATTGAAGAGGTTTCACAGGAGGCAGCGGGCACTTTAATTCCCGAGGCTGTTGGTGGCAGTTTGCTGCTAGCCCAGCCCGAGCCTGTTAACTGCTGGGCTGCCGTACTCCCGAGAGAATGCAGGTCCCCAGCCCCTGGCCACCTCCCCAGGGCTCCTCTTTGTGCTGGGATGGGAGCCCTTTTGAGGAAAGCGGTAGGTACCCTCTGGGACCAGGCCAAGGAGGTACGAGTAGGGTGCAGGTGGGACTCTGGGACTCTCAACCTTGACTGGCAACCTCTGGGGAACGTGAACAGCCACAGGTTTGGGGCACAAGGCAGATTCTCCCCTGGAGGATCAGAAATGGAGGACCGTACCTGGTTGAGGTGTAACTAAGTGGCTTCTACTTACCTTGCCCTGGGTGCTTCCCATAGGTTTGGTCATGTGACTGGGAAACAGGCAGACAATCCTGTGGCTTTTGGAGCGCTTTGCTTGGGGATTTCAGAGGTCTCTCCTCTCTAAACATTCACACCTGAGGGGGTTAGAGAAGATGTTGGGTGATCCTACCGCTCTCCTAGCCATACAAGTACATATACAGTGGGAAAAGCATAGTTCATCTCTCACTTCTTCCTGAAGCTTCCTTTTCCCAGAATCCATGGGGAGGTGGTTTGTTTTGGGTGAAATCAAGTGGCACCATTAGTAGAGGAGGTGAACAGTGGGTCCTAGATAACCTCATGGGTGCCAGGCCGGATGGGGCCAGCACCTACCATTTGCAAAGCTCTGGCCAGCAGGTGTGGGGAGCTAGGGTAGAGAGCCTTGCGTGGACCTCACTATTTCTTTCACTTGTGTATCAAGGCCTCCCTCTTTGTGGAGCGGACTGCCACCGGGGCTTGCCTCTCCTTGCCCTGTGTACTGTGTAGCCTCCGGAGTTTGGCGACAGGCGAGGGAACTGTCGAAATTCTGGTCTTTGTGTGCTCTGAACTGAGGGACAGCGCTCCTCTCTCCACCATCCAAACTGGTTGGATGAGTTTCCTTAGTCCCTTCCTCTGGCTGAGGCCTCTTAGCCAGGATGTGAGGGACTTGGGGGGGATGGGAGCAGGTGCTGTGAGTGGTGGAGTTCGCCAGGGGCCGCAGCACTGCACGGCAGGAAAATGTGTGAGGTCCCAGATCTGAAGACCTCGCCGCCTGTGAGGATTTACACTTGTGTCTGAGTCCCTAAGGTCGGCCTTGGAAAAGCCACTCCCCTAACCCTGGGCTAGGATCCTGGGGGAAGGCCCCTGGGTTCGGGAAGCCAGGCAGAGGAAGGGGGTGGGTTGTGGAGAAGCCGGAGATGAGGAAGTTGATGTTTTAACTAACTGCATCATCCTGGAAGGCGCTCTTGTGCATCTCTTTCTGTACCTGGAGTCTCATGCTTAGAATTGGGAAGGAGTCAAGACTGGGGGAGATACCCTGGGGGCAGCCTCCCCCCTCCCCCCCCATGAGAGCTATGGGCCTCTATTCCCAGAGGGAGATTTCCCTCCAGCTAAGATCTGGAACCACTGTGGTTGGTCCCTGTTGGGTAATAGCCCCAGGTCATGAGGAATTGCACCAGGCTGTTTGGGTGATAGACAGCTCCTACAGTCCCTTTGTACCCCACCCCCTTTGAGACAGGGTCTCTTTTTTTTTTTTTTTTTTTTTTTTTTTTTGGTTTTTTTGAGACAGGGTTTCTCTGTGTAGCTTTGCGCCTTTCCTGGGACTCACTTGGTAGTCCAGGCTGGCCTCGAACTCACAGAGAGCCGCCTGGCTCTGCCTCCCGAGTGCTGGGATTAAAGGCGTGCGCCACCACCGCCCGGCGAGACAGGGTCTCTTATAGCCCAGACTAGACTCAAACTCCCTACACAGCGAAGGTTGGCTTTGAACTTCCAATCTTCCTGCTTCCACCTCTAGTTTGATGTGGTGCTATCCATCAACCCCAGGCTTTCCTGACAGGCAGGCACTTTGGCACCGAGCTGCATCCCAGCCTTTCTTCCTGCCTTTTGGAAACACCTAATTTTACACATCGCTTCATGCCTCCTTGGGTCACACATCTTCCCTCTGCATGTGAGTTGCAGTAGGTCTTACTCCTTTTCAGCCAGAGATCTCTGCGCCACCCCCCACTCCTTCCACGCCTGCTAGAAATCTGCTGTGGAGAGTCAGCAGGTCCTGGGCCTCTGAATTCTTTGCCAACACTTTTTGGTCCTGTGGATACCCGCAGCTGCAGTCGGTATCCCAAGTGGTGTTTTTTTGTTTTTTTTTTGTTTTTTTTGCATATTCTCTCCCCTCATCTCCTGGAGCCTGTTTCCACCTGCCCCGGTATTTGATCTTCCAGACCTGCCCTTTCCCACAGAGCAGTTCAGATGCCCCCAGGATGCACAGGATCTCAGGGCCTTTGGAGTCCGACTTTCCTGACCCCTTCAGATCTCCTCTTCATCTGGCTTACTCACCATCTGTCACTCAGCCAGAACACCACGCCCTCCTGGAAGGCTTGCAGGTCCCAGGCGGACTTGGACTTCTGTTAGCATCTTTTGATTATTCATTGTTCATTTCTGGGCTAGCACTCAAGGCATTGTTATGTAGAACAATTGTATACATGCTTTTTTTTTTCCTTCTAGAGTTCAGGTTCCTCAAAGACCGGGGCAGTGTGTTCATTCATTTCGCGTCTCCAGGGCCTAGCATCATGCTCTGAAGTGTTAAATTCCTAAACTGGAGGCCTTCTGGAGCTCACATGAGTCTCATAACTCCACTCTCTGGATTTTTGTTTTGTTTTCATGGTACGAGGCCTTGAACCCAAGACCTGGAGCATGCTAGCCAGCCCTCCACCACTGAGCTGTGCCCTAGCCTAGGCTGCCACTTTACCCCCTGTTGGTATGATGGATGTGCTTGTTTCTCCTAATAGAACAAGCTCTTGTGAGCTGGGTCTGTGTGTGAGTCATTGTGATGGCTGTCCCAGTCAGTGTCTTTGTGCAAAGTAGGTGCTGAATAAATAAATGCTTGAGAGTGAATTCTGAAGTTCACCGCTTAGGAGGGGCAGCTTCTGTTATCTCTGAGTGAGAATGGGCATGGAGGTACATCCAGTGGGTTAGGGACAGAGATAGGGTCCCTTCAGAGGAATGCTGGTGTCTTAGTTACTGTTCTACTGCTGTGAAGAGACCGTACCCAAGGCAGCTTATGATAGAAAGCGTTTAACTGGGGGCTTGCTTGCAGTTTCAGAAGGTGAGTCCGTGACCGTATGGCAGAGAACATGGCAGTAAGCAGGCAGGCAGGCAGGGCACTAGATGTAAGCTCTCAGCTTACATCTGAATTATAGGTTGGAGGCAGGGGGTTGGCGGGGGAGGAAGGCTGGGCCTGGCATGGGTTTTTGAAACCTCAAAGCCTACCCCCAGTGACACACCTCTTCCAACAAAGACCACACCTCCTAATCCTTCCTAAACAGTTCCACCAACCGTGAGCCGAGCATTCCACTGTCTGAGGCTCTGGGGGCCGATCTCATCCAAACCATCTTCGTACTCTTGTGCTTTTTTTTTTCTGTTTGCTGTTCCCTGTGTCTTAGGAACACTGGCTCTCTTCCTTGCTGCGGTGACTTATGTCCCCCGTCCCAGAAGTCCATCTGGATCTGTACTTCAAACACAAGGACCGGTGTGAAGGATGGAATTGTTGGTCACTTATTTGTGCTTTTGCTCCCACAATGCTTTGACTGTCATTCCGCTTGGGCTGGTGGTTCCCCACAACCCAGCCATCTCACCCTATGGAATGCTGAGGAATGCGTCCTGCAGCGAGAGCAGTGGGCTCTGCCTGACCTATGCTTGCTGGTGTTGAGTATCAGCCGAACTGCTCTTAAGAGTGAGATTGTGAGATCACGGTCTGAGCTGTGTTGGGACCCTAGGTGGATAAACACTGGTTTAGTGGGAAGGGATAGGACAAGCTGGTTCACCGAGTTTGACTTGAACCTCTATTATTCTTATTTTGCATTTATTAATCTTGTGCATGTGCGCTCACGTGTGTGTGTGTGTGTGTGTGTGTGTGTGTGTGTGTGTGTGTGTATGTGCGCGCGCTATGCTACATCATGTGGAGGTCAGAGGACAACTTGAGGAAGTTGGTTCTCTCTTTTACCATGTGGGTTCCAGGGATCGAACTCACTGTCACCTGGCTTGGTGGCAAAGCCTTTACCTGCTGAGTCATAATTTGAGGTATGGGTGGGTAAAAAATAAGGTCTAAGTCAGAAAAACATTTCATCCTGGTGCTCTGGGAGCGAGCGTTCTTTCTCTGGTTCTTGGTTGGCTTCCTGCATGCTGATGTGTACAGGTTGCTGTCCTCTGGTCTTGGTGACAATTCGGTGAGGTTGACAGTATTGGAACCACTCTTGCTGATGGACAAATGAAGCCGAAGGCCACATGTAGTTGTGGGGAAGTAGAGGACCTAGACTTCAGATCAGCTCTACCGGGTTCCGAGGCCTGTGGTATGAATCCAGGGCAGGCATCATCTCTTCGCTGCCAAGGACTCTGCAGGCCCCAATAGATTCCCACTGTGCCTTTGAAGCTGTTCCAGTAACAAATACTCTGAAAGTGTGGTTCTTTTTCTCCTTTTGCAGTTAGCTCCCTATTGGCCTATTCTAGGCGTCAAAACAAGCAGCTCCCCAAATGAGGGGTGGGGGGACATGATGACTAATAAAATGGGTAATTTTTTCAGGACTGGGTCTTGGCACCCTGACCTTGAAGTTTGCTAATTAGTAGTAGTAGGTTGTGCATGAGTATGGGGTATGTGTGTATGTGTGTGTGTGTGTGTGTGTGTGTGTGTGTGTGTGTGTGTGTAAGTGCTGGAGATTGAACCCAGGTTCTAGTACATGTTAGGCAAGCAATCTACCACTTAATGACATCCTCGGCCCCAACCCACCTTGATCCCTTTAAACCTAGAGATGAGGGGCTGGAGAGAAAGCTCAGTGGTTAGAGCACTGACTTGGGTTCGGTTCCCAGCACCCACATGGTGGCTCACAACCATCTGTAACTCTAGTTCCAGGGGATCCGATGCCCTCTTCTGGACTCCATGGGTGCCAGTTACACAAGTGGTACACACAGACATACATGTGGGCAGAACACACATACACAGAAAATGAAAATACAAAAAAAAAATTAAATAAATAAAATTAAACCTAGAGACAGAGAAGTGGCAGCTTCCAGGCACTTTAAATAGGTTTGCAGTTGCCTCTGGCATGGCCTTCTGGGACCTTGCAAGGCTGCTTCCAAGGTCTCGCCTGCTTCCTCTCTTGGTGCTTTGTATCTTTTTCTGCGTGGTGACAAGGTTTGCCAGAAGCTGTACTGACTAACCCCAGCTGTGAGCAAAAGTAACAGCCCTCCTCTGTGTGTGTGAAACTTCTTGGTAGGTTGCTTTTTTTTTTTTTTTTTTTTTTGGAATATTTATAGGGAGGCCTTATCATTGCCGCCCTGTGTCTAGACTTGACTGCTCTGTCTTAACTCCAGTATCTTATGACTGATCACTGAGTCTGTGGCACGGCACGGCAGGGCAGCCTCTGCGAGGCCGAGAATGACGAGGTTGCTGGGGTGAGTGATCAGTCACTGATGCTGGCTGGCTGTGTCTTGGCTCATGGGACTCTTGCTGGCGGTGACTAATGTGAACACTTCCAGGAGGAACTGGCTTAGGTCTTGATCTCAACCACTGTGTAGCTTTCTCCTGACTCTGGGAGCGGTGAGAGGTGTTTTAGGTATGATTTTGCAGTTCTCCCGGTGGGCATTTATGGAGCACCTTCTGGTGTCTTGCCCTGTTACAGACAGTCCAGAAGAAACACTTGTATCAGCTTCATGGGCCAATGGGTCAAGTGATACCCAGAATCATTAGAGTGGAAAGAAGCATAATAGTTTCCTACTTCTGCTGTAACACACACACACACACACACACACACACACACACACACACACACACTTCTAAGCATTAAACTTCATTTTTTTTAAAATGTGTGTATGAGTGTTTTGCATGAATGTGTGTCTGAAGTCACCACACGGGTGCTGGGAACTGAACCTGGGTCCTCTGTACAAGCAAGTGTTCTTAACCACTGAGCTCTCTCCCCACCCCCGACTCCCCAGTCTTCAAGTTAGGGAGGTCAGATTTTACTCTGGGCCCATGGGGCTGTGTTCCAGAGGCTGCTGTACCCCTTGACTTGTGACCGCCTTCCTCTGTGATCAAAGGCAGCGGCATAGCCTCTCTCCATCTCAGTTTCTGACTATCCCATTCTCATCCTGTAGACTTCTGACCCAGGCTTCTGCGGGGTGCCTTTTGTGATTGTGCTGGGCCCACTGAGATAATCCAAGATCATCTTGCTTCCTCAGAATTCTTTATCTGGTCACGATGTGAAGCACCTTTTGCCGGACAAGGTGCTATAGGTGCCGAGGATTGGGGTGTAGATGTCTTTGGTGGGGGACAGTTTTTGGCCAACAATAGAGTGTATACTGGCGGGGATAAGAAATGGTTGAAGCGGATAGATTCTGAAAGCAGTGCTTAGGTTAATGTAGAGGGAGAGGGAGAGGGTCTCGGGACTTCCCAGTTTGAGAAGAAGCATTCTGAACACAGGCTTAGGTTGTGTGTGTGTGTGGGGGGGGGGCAGTAGGAAGTAGGAGAATTCCTCCCCCTGAAGCGAGATGCCAGGGGCTTTCCTTCCCTCCGAAGGCCAAGCTGAGTTTTCTGGACTTCAGTCAGAAGGCCCAGACAGGCTTCCTCTGGAATTCAGGTGGGAGTACTCCGCTGCCATGGCGACCACAGTCCTGTTCTTCCTGGCAACTGTGGTCTTGCTGCCCTCCACCCAAGGGCTGCTGCTGCTCTTGGGTGGTGGGAAAATAGATTCTCCAGGGAAAATGAGTTTGAGCCAGCTGGGCTGCGTTTGGGTGGCCCAGAAACCCCGGTCACACTGTTCACACAACCTCTCCAGAACACATTGCTCACATTGAACACAGGCACTCCCCAGAGAGCGTCTCGGGGCTCAGGGCCCCCCGGGAATCTCTAGGAGGCATGGAATGGGTGGAATGGGCCCATGAGCAGCATACACACTGGGCATGGTTACAAAAAGCCACACCTCCTCAGAGCCCTCCCTCCCCTGAGAACCTCGGAGGGGTGTGTGTGTAGCTTTAAGAACAGACTGGCAAAAGCAGGGCTCCTGGGAACACTTAGGAAGTAAGTATGGTGTGGGGGGTGTGCCGGGCTGTGGGGCGGGCGAGCACAGCCCAGTGGTTTGTGAACCTCGCTTGAGAGCTCTGAGGAGTTCCCACTGCTCCTCGCCCTGTTTGAGTGGAAAAGTTACGGCTGTTCTCTGTTGCTTCCTCCTGGCATCCTCTCTAGGGAGGCTCTGAAAGTGGAGTTGGGATGGCTCTGGGGAAGGTCGAAGGTCCTTTCTTTGGCTGCCCTGATCTTGAGAGTTTGGGATGGGAGGCCAAGAAGGCCAGTGGATGGAGGCTGTACTGTTGTCTCTGGGGAAGGACTGCCACCCGTATGTGAAGGGGCTGGATGAATTCTCCCCCCACGGGCTCCCATGGACCAGTTACCTTTGGAGCCCCCCCCCCCCAACTCCTTTTCTCTGTGCTGCTGCTGGGTAGGTGTGGTACCCACCGTGGGGCTTCTGCTCTTAGGTGAGGGGCAGTAGGTGAAAGGGTGATGTTAGCCTTTTGGAACCAGAATATTTTCAGGGAGTCTCCAACCTCTCCACCTGCCAGACTCGGGGGTTTGTCCCAAGCATGTGCTTTACCTCTCCCGCCAGAGAGGGACAGTTAGAAGGAGTGTGGCCAGTTCTTGGGGCTCTCTCCAGGACCATCGACAAGAGTTCCAGAAGGCTCCAGGAGGTTCCTCTTTGGGAGGATCTGTTGTGGAGGGAAAGATGGGTCTTAATTGCCTCAGTGAGAAGAGGCCTGAGGGCAACAGAGATACTGGGGATGTCTGGGGACTCGGGGGGCTCCCCCTTTTGGGTCAGGTTGAGGGCACAGTACTGAGGCGTAGTTGGAAGGGAAGGTGTGGGACTTGGCTCCAGTCTCCTGCTGGGAATCCAAGCGGCCAGCCTGTCACAGCCTGCCTGCCTCCTTGCCTGGGGAGACTCGGGAAGGTCCTTGGGAGGTGGAGCATACCCTTTACACATGTGTTGGTGGAGGAAGGGAGCAGATACATTTCAATTTAGATTTAGAAGGAGGGAGGAAGTGGAAGGGAGGGAGGGAAGGAGAGATGGAGGAAGGGAGGGACAGATGGTGGGTGGATGGGTAGGCTTTTCTCTTCCTGTCCCTGGATTCTTTGAGGAACTTCTCAAAGAGGACTTCATAGTGTAGGACTTGAGGTTCAGTTCTCTAGAAGGCTGGTTTGTGGATTGGTAGCTGACGGGGTTGAGTCATGGTCTCTGCGGACTTGACGGTGGTGGGCTAGGTGGGCTTGACTCCCCCGCTGCTTCCTCTCTTTCCTCAGTACCTTGTCTTAAAAGACAAGCTTGAGCCTGGCAGTGGTGGTGCACACTTGCACGCCTTTAATCCCAACACTGGGGGGGGGGGGGGACAGAGGCAGGCAGACCACTGAATCTGAGGCCAGCCTGGTCTACGGAGTGAGATCCAGGGCTACACAGAGAAACACTGCCTTGAAAAACGAAAACAAACAGAAAAGACAAGTTTGAGGAACCAAATTCTTGGTGAATCTTGGGTGGTGGGTGCTACTCATGGGGTAGGAAGGAAGGACAGGTAACTCTGCCCAGGGGAGCTTTGGGTAGGATTGGCTTCGTCTGTGCTGTACACAGGCAGTGACATGGGGCGGCCTCTTGGAGTAGGATATGCCCTCTCTGTCAGTACCCTGTGGTCAGCGTAACCGTTCACTCTGGAATCCTGCTCTGCTGTACCCACCGCCACTCAGGGTCTTTGGACCTTTCTTGGCCTCCTGCCTAGGAGAAAGGACCTTGTGATCATGGGTAGGACCCTAGGTCACTGCAGGTCTTCTTTTGTCAATGCAAAGTCTGACCCTGGGAATCCTCTGCTCGATGCTTTCCTGTGGCCCATGACCCTTTCTTTGATCTAGAGTCTGTATTGTCCCATCTTGTTCCAATGTAATCGTCAGAGGCCAGCCACATGGTGCAGATCCAGACTAGTCTTCTCGGTCCCTTGGATGGGCACCCAGGCCTCAGGCTTTCTCGTTTTCCTATGTCCTTGTAGCGTATCCTACATCAAAGCAGCGGCATCCAGAGGTCGTGACTAATGGCTTCGCTTGTGGCCCTGACAGGTGTGAGGTCCTTTAGGGAGGTAGCGGCTGTGAGAGTATGGGGGCTGGAGTCCGTGTGCCCAAGTCTGGTGAGCGCCCACTGCAAGGTGTTGTTAAGGACAAGTGATACTTAGTGCCCTACAGCACTTAGACCGTTGAGCAAGTGGCCGCTCTGTTTTGTTTCAGCTCCAGGGGATTCAGGCAGGTACACCTGCTTTCAACAGGACAGCTGGGTTTGCAAACGGGAGGCTGTATTTAGCTAGAGAAGTGGGGTCCTTACGAGTGACTCTCAGAAGGTACTCTTCAGACACTAACCCCCTGATAGTGTGTGTGGGCAGAGGGTGGGGCTGTGGTGACTCTTTTGCTATAAGGCTTATTATGATGACCTGGCTGGCTGTGAAATCCTTTTGGGACTTGGGTCTTTTCCATTTCAACTCCCCACAGGAGCTGACATGACCCCAGGGCTAATCTGGGAAAGATCTCTGGCCTTAAGTCCTTGCCTGGTTGTTTTTCCAGCTGGGACTGATGGGGTGGAGGTCAAGGGCAGAGCAGTTTGGGCCCAGTCTCCATGCAAAAGAGTGCAGCTAGTTAACATGAAGATTCTGTGAGGGAGGGAGCGAGCAGCTGCCGCCGCGGCGGCCGCACACAGGCTCCTGAGTGCTCCCCCTAAGACTTAGCTCCCTGCATTGTAGGCAGAGGCAATCACCAGCAACAATCCTAGAGCTGCCCTGGGCCCTTCACCTGTCATGTGACAGGCTGACAGAGCGCACCTTGGAGTGCTCTGTATAAAATCCCTTAGCCAGGACCCAGTGACAAAAGGCTGACCTTGAGAAGGGCCTGGCTGGGTTAGTGTTGGACCATAAGTAGGTTCTGAATGTGCTGAACTTTTGGCTTAATAAAACAATGGGCTGGCGTTATGGCTCCGTTGGTAGAGTACTTGCCCAGCTTTCCCAAAGCCCTGGGGTTGAGCCCCAGCACCCCATAAATTAGGTGTGGTGGCTTGTTCCTGTAATCCCAGGAGCCAGGAGGTGCAGGCAGGAGGATCAGAAGTTCAGGGTCATCCTTGGCAGTTGGAAGCCAGCCTTGGGTATTAGAGACCTCGTCACAAAAAAGGAGGAAGAAACCTTGTCAAAAACATCAACTTTGTTTGCCATTGCTACTCACCAAACTGGTCCTAGTGATCCCTGCTTGTGTAACTGTTAGCCCCGGGCAGAGGGTCTCAAGCTAGTCACAGTCACACTTGTGCGTAGCAGAGCCCTCCAGGTTTGTTGCTTGTGGGGAGGTTCCTAGAGAGAGAACCTCTAGCCTGAGAGGGGAAGGTTGAGTATGACATGGAGTAGGTATGGAGTAATGCAAAAGGCGGAGTCCAGAGACCCTGGTTTCCAGGTAAGGGCAGAGACAAGAGAACGGGCTGGAATGACGGCAGCACTTTCTAGATCCTGTTGGCCAGGGCTGGTCTGGGTAGCCTGAGTCCTAGGTTAGAGTCAAGAACACACAGACAGTAGTGGTGAGAGAGGTCCCTAGGGTCTCTCCTCCTCCTCCTCTTCCTCCTCACCAAACTAGTCCCTAATGATCCCTGTTCCTCTTCTTCCTGCTCCTCCCCTCCCAAGCAAGGGAGGATCCTGGCAGCTTTGGTCCCATGGGTAGGCATGAGGTGTTCTCTCCCTCTGGAGTGGGCTGTGAGCAGTACCATCTGCTCAGGGAATAAAGTCCACCTGTGGCTGTGTTTGCCTCACCTGGGCGTAGCTTCCTGCCTACTCTGTCGCTCTGCCCAGCTGTGCCAAGAGGAGACTCAGCTGTTGCTCAGCCCTGGGGAATTTCCTGGTGTGGCTGAGTAAGGGCCCCTGCCTACACCAGGTACCTGGGAATCGGGTAAGGGGTCAAGGTGGCTGGGTTTCTGGCATCCTTTCTCTTCCCTCTCAGTATGGAGAAAGTGTCAGGTTCAAGTGGAGCCACTGGTGTGCCCCAAGTTTTCTGGCGAGTATTCCATGCTGGTTGTAACACTGTAAGAGCCTGGGCTGGTGGAATGGTTCCGTGGGTGGCATTTCTCTTCCCTCTTAGGAAAAAGCGTCCTTCTGCCAACCAACTTCTGCAAGTTGTCCTCTCACCTCCACATACACACACACACACACACACACACACACACACACACACACACACACACATACACAAACATAAATACATTTAAAAAAAAAAAAGCCAGCTCTTGGCTTGACCCAGCATAGACCCAGACAGGCAGGCACGTGGGACGCGCATTTTGATCACTACCATTCTTATCATGTAGTGATGGTGTGTGGATTGTTCACTCTGCCATGCACTGAGCTCCGAGGGCAGGCAGCAGGTTGTATCACCTTGAGGACGTAGCTCCGGGGTACACTCTCTGTTATAGGTAAAGCCCCGAGAGGCCAAGCACCTTACCCAAGTGGCAGTGCTGGTTTGTCTAGTTCTCGTTCTCTCTCGTTCTCTCTCTCTCTCTCTCTCTCTCTCTCTCTCTCTCTCTCTCTCTCTCTCTCTCTCTCTCTCTAAATAATAGATTCTAGATAGGGTCTCATGAAGCCTAGGCTAACCTGGATCTCACTGTATGGCTGAGGATGACCTTGAACTTCTGGTCCTCTTCCATTTCCCGAGTGCTAGGATTACAGGTGTGGACCACCATGCCTGTGGGTTGTTTGTTTTTCGTGACAGGGTTTCTCTGCGTAGCTCTGGCTGTCCCAGAACTCTCTCTGTAGACCAGGCTGACTCTCAACTCAGAGATCCTCCTGCCTCTGCCTCCTGAGTGCTGGGATTAAAGGTGTGTGCTACCACCCCCTCCGCCATGCCTGGTTTTACATGATGCTAAGAATTGAACTTATAGCCTTGTGCATGCTAGGTGAGCATTTTACCAACTGACCTGTGTATTCTCAGCCCCTAGAGCTGGGTTTTGAGTTCTTCAGAAGGTACCCTAGACCATCGTGTTGGCTTAGGTGGCCCCTCTGCTCTTCTGGAGGCTCCAGTTTCTGAGAACTCACTGTCTCCTGGCGTAGACCACCTGTCTCCACCCTGGGAAAGACAGAGGTCGAGCTGCTGGGATCCAGAAAAAAAATGAGCATCCTTGCCAGTCAGTAGTCATATTCTGAGCGAGTGGCCTTCCTCGGGCTCTGTTTTGTTTTTAAAATTACATTTATTTGTGTGGGTGGTGGTTGCACACGCCCATGGCACACATTTGGGGGTCAGAGGACACCTTGCAGGAGCTGGTTCCCTTTTCTCATCACGTGGGTCTCAGACGTGGAACTCAGGTTATCAGACCTGGTGGCGGGTGGGCGGGTGCCTTTCCCCGCCACGCCATCTCACTGACCTTATTTTTAAAAGTTGTGGTAAGACGTACGAAAGTGAGAATTTGCCATCTTAACCGTTTGCAAACGTAGTTCGGTGACGTTAAGTACGTTCACGTCCTCCCCACCTCGCTATCCGTTCTGGAGCCATTTCCATCCTCTCAGAGGGGACTTTGCACCGACTCTCAGTGACTTCCCATTCTGCGCCCTCCCTGTCTCCGGCTACCTCCCTTCCTCTTTCTGATTCTGCAGGTGCCCAGAGCTTGCTTGACCTTCCATCTGTCTGTTTCGCTCCAGAATCTCCCCGAGGTGACAATCCCCGGCAGCGATGCCAGGATGCCCGTCTCTACTGCCCTCCACCAAGATGGCAGCCAGGAGCGGCCACCGAGCCTGATGTCCACCACTTCCTCATCTGGCTCCTCCCGTGACAGCCGCAGTGCCATGGAGGAGCCCGCCAGCTCAGAGGCTTCAGCCCAGAACGGGACAGGCTCCCCCTGGGGCCGGCATGCTCCCAACAGCAACAACAACTCCAGTGGCTGGCTGAACATGAAGGGACCCCTCTCCCCATTCAACGGCCGTGCAGGGACGGGTCCTGCCCATCACAAGCTCAGCTACCTGGGCCGGGTGGTGCGAGAGATTGTGGAAACAGAGCGCATGTATGTGCAGGACCTGCGGAGCATTGTGGAGGTGAGTGCTGAGGCTGGGAGGGGCTGGCCATCTCTTCAAGAGGCCCGGGATTCTGGTCTCCAGTGGCCCAGCTCTTTAGCACAACCTGGCTCCACCCCAGGATGAAAGGCTCTCGCTGGCACATCTATCTCTGTATATCTGCCTCCCATGAGGCCATGAGGAAGCTTTGGGGACCTGCCTGGTAGGGACTGTGGCCTGTCATGTTTCCTTATGATACCAAGCCACATTTTACCACACAAGTAGGGTAATAGAATTTCTTATGGGTGTTTGGGGAGTGGGCATTGTGATAGCAAATGGAGGGGCTTATCCTGACTAGGGGGACCTAGGTGCCGTGCAGGGATTAAACCTGGGCAGGTACAGCCAGGTTCCCACTCTGCTGTTTCATAGCTGTGGAGCCTTGGGCCTGGGTACAGTGTCTGGAGCCTCGGGTTCTTTGCCTGCAAAATGAGCAGGGCTGGCAGAAGTACAGCCTTTTATCCTGTAGGGCACACAGGGAAATGTACCTGCCATTGAGGACCCCTCTGCCTGGTGGGGAAGCCCGGGTGTGAGTCCATTAGGGCTGTGCAGCAAATTACCACACTCCTAGTGGCTTAGAGCACCAGAAATGAATTCTCTTTCAGATTGTTTTTATTAAGGAAAAAGTGTGGGCTGGAGAGACGGCTCAGTGGTTAAGAGCACTGACTGCTCTTCCAGAGGACCCAGGTTCAATTCCCAGCACCCACATGGCAGCTCACAACTGTCTGTAATTGCAACTTTAGGAGTTCCAACACCTACACCCAGACACACAGGCAGGCAAAAACACCAGTGCACAGAAAATTAAATTAAATTAAGAAAAAAAAAAGTATAGGCTGGAGAGATGGCTCAGCGGTTAAGAGCACTGGCTGCTCTTCCAGAGGTCCTGAGTTCAATTCCCAGCAACCACATGGTGACTCACAACCATCTGTAATGGGATTTGATGTCCTCTTCTGAAATGCATGAAGACAGAGCAGTCGTATACATAAAATACATGAATAAATAACTCAAAAAGCTGTGCGTGGTGGCCAGTGCCTTTAATTCCAGTACTCAAGAGGCAGAGGGAGTGTGTGTGTGTGTACATGGAAGCGTGTGTGTGTGTGTGTGTGTGTGTGTGTGTGTGTGTGTGTGTGTGCGCGCGCGTGTTGTGCCACAGTGCTCGTGTGGAGGTCACAAGACAACTTTGCAGAGTCACTTCTCTCCTTCCGTCTTTATGTGGTTCTAGGGATTGAACTCAGGTCACTAGGCAAGTGCCTTTACCTGATGTGCCGTGTCTTGGTTTGGTTCTTTGGAGATAGGAGTTTGCTGGGTAGCCCAGGCTGGCCTTTAACTCAAGGCAGTTCTCCTGACTCTGCCTCCCAAGTACTGGGATCGCAGAAAACCAGAGCTAATTTTCCCTGTTGTCCTTTGGCCTGTGGCTACATTGTCCTAACCCCTTCCTGATACCTGCTTTACGCCTGTGCCCTTTTCTCTTAGAAGGACACCCGCCGTTAGACCCAGAGCCTCCTTAAATATCAAATGATGTCATCTTGAGAGGCCTAACTAATGACATCCACAGAGACCCTGTTTCCAAATAAGGTTATGTTCCAACTTGCCAAGGGGATGTGAATTTTTGGGTAAATACCCGCAGCTCAGTATGGTGGACACTGCCTGTGAAATCGTGTCATAGCTATAAAATGCAGTATGGATTAAGGTGTGATTAGGGGTGTTAGGTGATCAAGTCAAGAGGTGCAGGGTCCTCATACCTGTCTCCATGTAGGACTACCTCTTGAAGATCATTGACACTCCCGGGCTCCTGAAGCCAGAGCAAGTCAGCGCCCTCTTTGGGAACATAGAGAGCATCTATGCACTGAACAGGTATGTGCTGGGCCTGTTCTGCCCTGGGGCACACCTGGGAGCCTGGAGAGAATCCCTGGATGTCTGGACACTTGGGCTGTGACATGTAGGCTTGGCTGCAGATCATAGCACTATGCTGGAGAGGGCAGCCGCTGACCTTTCTAGGGGTTTATAATTTGAAGTCAGGTGTTTGCCGGTTCCAGCACCTTCTGGGCCTTGTGCACACTGCTAGGCCTTGCACACTTGTGTTCTTCCTGTGGGGGCTCTCTTTTCTATATCACCTCACACATCTTATCATTTATTTCTCTTCCTTCCCACTGATCCCAAGGGAAGTAAGGACTCCTTGGAGGGCCGACCTGTAATAGCAGTTCTCAACCTGCAGGTCACGACCCCTTGGGCAAACCTCCATCTCTAAAAAATATTTATATTACGATTCAGAACAGTAGCAAAATTATAGTTATGAGGTAGCAACGAAAATAATTTTATGGTTGGGGGGTCCCCACAACATGAGGGGACTGTATTGAAGGGTCGAGGCACTGGAAGGTTGGGAACCGCTGTGTTAGTATGTCCACAGGCCAGGCCAAACAGGCTTGCTGAGTCTGTGAAGGTTGAATCTGCTGCTGTGGGACCACAGCTACTCAGACCAGGGTACTGTCAAGAGAAACAGAGCACTGTTGACGGGACAGGAGGACTCTTCCCTCGGGTCCCCTTGCAGCTGGAGGAGTCTGGGCAGTGTGTGGGGAGGAGGGAGGGTGCAGATAAGACTAAGGAAGGTGTGGGGAAGGCAGCTAGGGAGAGAAACAGGTGGAGGAGGCAGAGGAGTGCTGGCTACAGTATGTCCTCAAGTCCTCCCCCCAAGGTCAGAGTGCTCAGCCTCACCCTGTCTCTGCTCCCTGCACTCTCCCGTCTGGGAGCGTTCTTTACCTTCTTCTCCTTCTCTTTCTTTAATCTCTGCTTTTGTCTGTTTGACTCCTGCCCACAGAGGAGCTATGTCCCCTCCCAAGGTGGGTACCGGTGTCTCCTCTTCCAATGCTGCTGGCTGTGGCATGCTGGGCGCTTTCTGTGGTTGCTGCCTGGGGCAGGATTTTTTTCCGGGGTGGAAACCCCGACTCATAGCATGACACTAGGACTGGCCGTGATCTGTGTCTGAGGAGGTGGGCAGGGGGGTGTAGCTACAGAGATGACTACAGATGTGGGGGTCTAATGCCCTCTCTCCCCTCACCCAGCCAGCTTCTCAGAGACCTGGACAGCTGCAATAGTGACCCTGTGGCTGTGGCCAGCTGCTTCGTGGAAAGGGTAAGAAGGACTGGGTCCTTGCTCCTTGTCCTGGGTTTCGAGGATAAAAACTCCCAATGTAAGATGGCACTTGAGTGCTGGGGATCCCTGTCCCAGGCTGTTGGGTGGATGGGACTCCCTAAACAAACAGATGCAAAGGTGGCTCTGTAGGTTCTCAGGGATGACAGTGTCCTCAGGGGGTCAGGAACCTACCTACCTGTCCTTTGGTCCCACCATGTTTTCTGGTCAGATGAGAATCTCCCTGAAATCATTGTGTTTTTCCTCCCTGATTTTTTTTCTTAGAGCCAAGAGTTTGATATCTACACTCAGTATTGCAACAACTACCCCAAGTGAGTAACTTTGGGGAGAGGGGGGCATTTGACGAGTACGGGGCTTCTGCCTCCTCCCCAGCCCTTCCCCAGATGGTAACTTCCACTCCTACTCCTCCCAGCTCAGTGGCAGCCCTGACAGAGTGCATGCAGGACAAGCAACAGGCCAAGTTCTTCCGGGACCGGCAGGAGCTGCTCCAGCACTCCCTGCCTCTGGGCTCCTACCTGCTGAAACCTGTCCAGCGCATCCTCAAGTACCACCTGCTGCTCCAGGTAGCTCAGGGCTTCTCCCCAGGACGGATGTGTGCTGGGGTGCGGGGTCCTCAAGTACCACCTGCTGCTCCAGGTAGCTCAGGGCTTCTCCCCAGGATGGATGTGTGCTGGGTGCGGGGTCCTCAAGTACCACCTGCTGCTCCAGGTAGCTCAGGGCTTCTCCTCAGGACGGATGTGTGCTGGGGTGCGGGGTCCTCAAGTACCACCTGCTGCTCCAGGTAGCTCAGGGCTTCTCCCCAGGACGGATGTGTGCTGGGGTGCAGGGTCCTCAAGTACCACCTGCTGCTCCAGGTAGCTCAGGGCTTCTCCCCAGGATGGACGTGTGCTGGGGTGCGGGGTCCTCAAGTGTCACCTGCTGCTCTAGGTAGCTCAGGGCTTCTCCCCAGGATGGATGTGTGCTGGGGTGCGGGGCAGAGCCCCGGTGTTGGTTTTGCTCAGACGCTTGTCTTTTATCCAGGAAATTGCCAAACATTTTGATGAAGAAGAGGATGGCTTTGAGGTGGTAGAGGATGCCATCGACACAATGACGTGTGTGGCCTGGTACATCAATGACATGAAGCGGAGGCATGAGCACGCAGTTCGGCTCCAGGTGCTCTGGGGCTGGGAGGTGACAGGGCTTGAGAGAAGGAACGTTACCACTGTGCTCAGCTGAGTTGAGGGGTGGTATCCGCGGAAGCCTTTGGGGTGAGGTCTCTGTGACTGTCCTGGGGACAGTGAGGCCTGATTCTGGGTGTTGTGGGGGGGTCTCTGCTGCAGGAGATCCAGTCGCTGCTCATTAACTGGAAGGGACCAGACCTGACCACCTATGGAGAACTGGTCCTGGAAGCCACCTTCCGCGTGCACCGCGTACGCAACGAGAGGACTTTCTTCCTCTTTGACAAGATACTGCTCATCACCAAGAAGCGGGGCGACCACTTCGTCTACAAGGGCCACATTCCGGTAACTAAGCTCTCCTCGCTTACGCTGCCTTCTCTTTTCCCTACGAACCCCGGCTCCTCGGCTTCCTTCCGGCTTCATCGGGCTCCCGGGCCATCTCCTGAGACTGTCTCTAGGGTTGGGGTCCCCTTCTCTCCTACTTCATTATCTTGTCCTCTGCCCTCAGTGCTCCTCGCTGATGCTGATCGAAAGCACCAGAGACTCTCTCTGCTTCACCGTTACCCACTATAAGCACAGCAAGCAGCAGTACAGTATCCAGGTGAGGAGCGGACGACGCAGGGGGCTGGGGGACCGAAACTTCCAAGCACACGTGCGTGTGGCTCCCTGTGCCCTGGCTGCCCCCACGCCCTAATGTCTCCATCTGTAAAGTGAGAGCATCACGGGTACCTCTCCGAGGTGTGGAGATGCCCTCACAGAGCCCTTCCTCTCCCCCTGCCCCACCCCCACCCCCTGTAGAAAAGGCTGGTTCTGCTTAGGTAGTTTTGATCCAAAATAATAAACCCTCCTCCTTCTCCTTGGGCCCTCCCAGGCTAAGACAGTGGAGGAGAAGCGGAGTTGGACTCACCACATCAAGAGGCTCATCCTGGAGAACCACCATGCCACCATCCCCCAAAAGGTTGGCTTCTAGGGTACTTACTCTCAGACAGGCTTCAGGGAAAACAAGTCACCTGACCCAGCTCCCGAGAATCTGCTAGAGCTTTTCTCCCTAGCTCTGGTGGACAGCAGGTGTTGATACGGCAGATATCCGTGATATGACATGACACCGTGTGAATCCTCTGGCGGGCAGGCGAAGCACAGTCAGGTGCTTACAATGTATGTCTCCTTCCCTTCTAGGCCAAGGAAGCTATCTTGGAAATGGACTCCTATTGTAAGTCACCACGTTCCTGGCCGTTTTGTCCCTAACTGTGTGTACATCAGGCGGTATCTTGGGCAAACCTTGTGTGGTACTTTTGTCTAGGAATAGGAAGGATGTGGGGGGACTCTTTCCCATCAAGGGCTGGGCGTCAGTTGTGTAACTAGTGACATGTTCCTGCTGAATGGCAGGACTCTCGGTGCCTGGAGCCCCCAGTTGCAAGAAGATGGAAGATGGGGGACCTCCAGAGGCATGCAGGACCATCTGAGGCTGGTGCGGGTGGAAGATGTGTGGTCTGGTCTGGGCAGCATCTAGATAGGCCGCCGGGGAGCCAAAAGCCTGATTGTCTCTCTCCTGGCTACAGATCCCAGTAGGTACCGCTGCAGCCCAGAGCGGCTGAAGAAGGCGTGGTCCTCACAGGATGAGGTGTCTACGCACGTGCGCCAAGGTCGCCGGCAGTCTGGTAAGAGAACGGCTTTATGGAAAAGAACCTTCTTCAGAGGGTCCTGGCCCAGGCTGGGGATCATCTGCGGCCACACAGTGGGGTGCTACTCTCTTCAAAAAACTGGGGAACACGGCAGGGTGGTTGGTGGACATCTTTGGACCATTTCCTCTCTGTGCCCGTGCTGCCCTCCACCAGACACTTCCTGGGCCTCGGCTCACCGGAGCTGTCCGCCGGTTCAGGGGCCTGGGGATATTTGTTCGTTCAGGACTTGGAGTCTCTCTTAGCTACCCAGACCTTCTTGCGTTGCTGCTCAGCCAGGCGTAGCGCTTGGGCCTCAGATGCTCCTGGAGTGACGGAGTGGAAGCCAGTGGAAGGAAAATAGCTTAGACCAAGTGGCACCAAATCCAGACGGGAAATATTTATTTTGGGCCATTCCATTTTCCTCTCCTGGGTTTTCTCCCATGACGGGATTTGCTAATGTGCTCTCGGGGTTATTAGAATGAAATGTCTGTTTAGAAAGAGAAAAACCTTGCTTTTTTATTCTTAGCCCCGAGTGATGGCGTGGTCGGGGGTGTTTCTGTAGCTGATTTTACTTTTTTTTTTTGCTACACTTTTCTCTGACTTACCAGTAAGTCTGAGGCCCAGGGACAGACCTGGATTAAGCTGTGTTGGAGTCTGGAAGTGAGACCCACGCGACAGTAGTTTAGAGCAGATGATTTCAGGCTGAGATGTTGTTTCGGTTGGATTCACGAGCGCGTTGGGTCTTGATGGGCCCCCACCTGCAGGGTCCTCCAGCACTTGTGATTGACACCTGGACCTTTGGCCTTCTAGAAGGTAGAGCCAGGTGGTCTCTGGAGAGTTGTCGTGTTTACAGTGTTTGGTGTTACTCCAGGTGGCTCCTTTTTAGGCTAACTTGGTTTGGTTATATAAATTTTACGGTTAAAAACCTCAAGCTAGGGTCTTGCTTTGTTGGTCTCCGGCCATCTGTATTTCTCTTCCCTTCTATAATTCTCTCCCTTTCTCTCTAACATCCCCCCCTTACCTTGCTATAGCTCAGCACTGGGAGAGTCTGGCACACGGAAGTATTCAGGCGGCAATGGTAGTTGTTCCAGTTTCGTTTCTGGGGTTGTGATAAAATACTGTGTCCAGAATCACCTGAGGAGAGGATTCATTCAGCTCACACTTCCAGGTCATAGTCCATCATTGAGGGAAGTTAAGGCAGGAACTTACAGCAGACCTGCTTGTTATTACACACATTACCTGTGACCAAGGAATTCACAGCCAAGACGTACAGCAGGAACCATGGCGGATGCTGCTTGCTAGCTGACTCACTAAGGCTCATGCTCAGATAGCTAGCTATGGACAGCCTAGGGAATAGAGCCTCCCACAGTGGGCTGGGTCCTCCCACATCAGTTAGCAATCAAGACAATCCCTCATAGACGTGCCCACAGACCAACCCGATAAAGGCAGTTTCTCATTTGAGACTTTCAAATGATTCTAGGCTGTAACAAGTTGACAATTAATGCTAACTAGGACAGTAATGGTGGTGGTTATTAATACTATAGTCTGTCATGACATCAGAATCAGAACTTTAGCGCTAAGAGATAGGGATATAGCTCAGTGCCAGGGCACTTGGCTAGCATACCGATGCCCTGGGTTCAAGTCCTCAGCACCACAACAGACAAAAAGTGCCTCCCAAACCAGAAAAGCACCCCTACACACACACACACACACACACACACACACACACACACACACAGAGCTCTGAGGTACAGCTATGTGAATGTACTTAAAGCTGTTAAAGTGTATACACAGGGGATGTGTATGGTGTGTGAATTATAGCTCAATAAAACTGTTGTCTCTTCACCTCAAGACTTCAGCCATCCAGGGTGGTCAGGAAATGAGCAAATAGGCTGAAATGTCTATCTGGCTGAGATTTTAGCCTGTGAATACTAAGAGAGTTGGGTTCTCAAAGACTCATTCATTTTCCTGCGACATGCCTCATTTTCTGGAACCTTCTAGAAGAGTTGTTTTTTTTTTTTTTTTTCCCCTTTTCTGGGGCTGATTCTTCTTTAATGCCATGGATGGCATGTGAGCTGCCCAGTGTGGTGTTGGTGTTGGCACTGTGGATTGCCATGGCGATGGCCTGCCTTTGAGGTTCATGTTCATCATGACGTTCTTCCATAACGGCGAGGAGTGTTCATCCTCTTGCTCTAGCGTGTTCCGTATAGTGGCTCCTCTTCCTCCTGTGTGGTGGAGATCAGTTGGTGGGTTTGTAAGAATTGTGTGAGAAGAAGGACTCCAATCATATGCTACAGCCTAGATGCCCAGGCTGAGCCTTGGGGGCTTTGACTGCTAGACAGCTGTGACGGACAGACAAGTCCACTTTGGGATTAGTAAAACCTGTCATGGCTTTTAAACTCTTAAATATTCTTCTTATAAGCTTTCAACAGAAAGAATAGAATATTTCTCGCTTTGTCGCATTTTACAATCTTTAATTTTTACTGCACGTGTTTCTGTGTGTGTGTCTAATGTGCATGCTCAGGTGCGGTGGCATTTGTGTGGAGGTCAGAGGACAACGTTTGGGGGTCAGTTCTTTACTTCCAGCATGTGTGTCCTGGGACCACACTCAGGCCGTCTGGCTCAGCAGCAGGTGCCTGCTCTGATGAGCCCTCCCTCTCATTTTAAAATCAGCTGAGTGGGGTCTGGGGAGATGGCTTAGTTGACGTACTTGTCACATGAGAATGAGGACCTGAGCTGGCTCCCCAGTGCCCACATGAAAAGTCAGACACAGTTGTATGTGCCTCTGATTCCATTGTTGGGGAGTTAGAGGCAGAAGGATCCCCAAGGCTTTCTGGATAGTCAGTCTAGCTGATTGGTGAGCTCTAGACTTAAGGGAGAGACCCTGCCTCAAAAAATAAGGTGGGGAGCTCCTTATTGATCTCTGGTCCTTCGCATGTATACAAATAAATGCCCGTGCATACATGAACACAAAAGAACAAAAATTCAGTTAGGCAGAAGATGTGGCTCAGTGGGTAGAGTGCTCACGCAGCGTATGTGAATCCCTGGGTTCAACCCCAGCACCACATAAAACAGGTGTGCTGAGGTACTCCTTGGCTACGCATTCAATTTGAGGCCAGCTCCATGAGACCTCGTCTTTTAGAAAAGCAAGTAGGAGTTAGGTGGATGTAGATCAGGAATGTACCGATTGTGTTTGTCTCAGTGGGTCCCCTGTGAGGGTCAGCTGGAAGACCTCTGTAGACTTTGCTGTGATTCTTTAAGTTTATAGAAAATCGGGGGCAGTCCTAAGCTGTCACATTTCTGTGAGGCAGCGGGTAGGGGTGGGCTGAGGGCTCTGTAGAGAGGAGACAGAGCCCTCTTATCCTGCCCTTCCTGTTTCATGTCTGTCCCCAGAAAGGCTGGAGCACAACGAGATGACACCATGAGCCTAATGGTTGTGTTTTGTGTCCCCAGAGCCCGGTTATACCCTGTTCAGCAGGGCAACACTTCCCAGCAGGCAGCAAGGATTGGAGATGCCAGGCCTTAAGGGCCGTAGAAAGTCGGGTGCGACCTCTGCTTCCCGGCTTGCGTGCTACGAGGGGCTTGGTGTGGGGCATAGCTTTCTGTACTGGTGTGCTGCCTGGAACCGAGAGAGAGGGGCTTGAGATGGACATGTGGCTAGTGGCTAGTTGGTCTGAAGTGGGTAGCATGGGGCCCATCCCTTCCAGATGACTCCATAACCAAGGCCTTGCCTGGCATACTAATACGAGGACGGAGCAGTTCGCTGTGTGCCGCAGAGGAGTAGTGATGGCCCAGGCCCCATGTGGGGCCTCAGTGACATTGTGGAGAAAGCCTCCCTGAGGCCTAGGGTGGCTGGGGGCCAGCTAGAGTGTGGACTTGGGGCCGGTGGCGCTGTGAGCTTGGGACCCAGGTCAGGGGCAGCTGTTTCTTGGCCTGTGCTAACCGCCCATTTGTGTCCTTCAGAGCCAACCAGACACCTGCTCCGGCAGCTGAATGACAAAGGTGAGTATGTCAGAAGCGCAGGCGCGGATCCCTAGGTGGGGCGGGAGGGGGAAAGCAGACAGTAAACTGCTGGAGGGAATGTGACGTCAGTTCTTCACGCCGCCGATGTCTGCAGGGAGCCTCGGCTCCCCTGCCCCGCACCCCGTGCCCGCCCGCCCGCCCTCCCGCCCTTCCTTCTGTTGCAGTGGGAGCCCAGCAGCTTGCACAGACCTGCGCTACTCTGTGCTGAGCTCCTGAGCTGCCAGCCATTCCTTTGAAAGCCAGGGCTGGGTGAGGGGTGCAGGAGTGTAGGGGGCCCCCGTGAGGCTTCCCCAGGGACTCTGGTCTCTCTAAAGCGGCTCTCTCTCTCCCGTTTCCTGATATCCTCTTCCATGCTTCTCCCATGGTGTGCTTGGACCCTGTGGTGGTGTCCGCAGCCAGAGCAGCAGGAATGAAGGTGCGTACGGGGCTCCGAGGCCAGGGAAGGGGGGCTGGAAGGAGGGAGTGTGGGTGGCACTGCCCAGATCGGTCCCTAGGGACCCTCTCATATCTTCTCCCTCTCGCTGCAGTCTGTGGTGCCTGCTTGACCTGTGCCCTCCTGTTTTCCCCTTGGGATATATAAGCTCCTTTGGGGGACTTTATTCCCCAAGGCCTCAGCCTTCCCACATAAAATGCCCCACCCACTCCAGAGGAGGCCAGGGTTGGGCATTTAGGAGTAGTTTTGTTTTGGGTTTTTTGTTTGTGTGTTTGTTTTTTGTTTTTTTTTGAGACAGGGTTTCTCTGTGTAGCCTTGGCTGTCCTGGAACTGGCTCTGTAGACCAGGCTGGCCTCGAACTCACAGAGATCCACCTGCCTCTGGCTTCCCGAGTGTTGGGATTCAAGGCATTGCACCTCCCCTTCTCCCCTGCCAGGAGTAGGTTTTTCTATGAAGCCGTTTCTGGTCACCTCCAGGAGGGTGATTGGGGGGGGTCGCCCATCAGGCAGGTCACAGGGGGTTCTTGTGCTCCGAAACAGCATGCAGGCAGTGCCGGAGCCCTCCTGGACTTTGAGCAGCCGCCCCGTGCCCGGGGCCTGCAGCCAGAGGCTGAGGGGGCTGCCACGGAGGAGCTGGAGGAAGAGGAGGAGATAGTGGAGGAGGATGAACAGCAGCAGCAGACCTTCCCAGTCTCCCTGGAGGACTTGGCAGGGCATGAAGGCAGTGAGAAGGTGCCTGGGCCAGAGCTCCCAGGTTCAGAGGAGGAAGAGGAGGAGGAGGAGGAGGAGGAGAGTCTAGCAGTGGCCGAGCAGGTAGCTGACTTTGCCAGCTCCCTGCTGGCTGCCCTCCACTGCTGGCACTATCGGGCCAACGCTTTACTTTTCTCCCGGGGTGCTATGGTGAGGTGTCTCTTTGATCCCCCTTCTTTTTTGCATGCTGCCTGGCATGTGCATGTCCTTCTGAGAGTCCCTTCCTTTGTCCTCGCCACCCTCACCCCACCCCGTTCCTTCCCCCCCAACTGTCAGCACTTCTTAACTCACTCACTGTCACGCTCTGGTGAGTCCCTGGCATGCACTGTTCTAGGACTGGGTACCCACTGGTATACTACCCACTGAGCAGGACTAACCGGGTGCGGGGAGGGGAGAACCAGCATCCATTGAGTGAGAAGGTCAACTCACTGGCATCTGGAAGGGAAGGTGGGCTGGGCTTTCCTAAAATTGGGCACTTTGCAAGGATTTCTGTGGCCCCAGGCCTGGTCGTTCAGGTTGTTTGGAATGGCTTGGGCATAGGACTGGCTCTCAGGTCCTTCCTGTACCTCTGGGCTGGTGTGGGAGGCACTGTCTATGTTGGAATGGAATGCAGAAGGGACCAGTTCTCAGTTGTCAGCTGACGTCTGCTTGCTACAGGGGAAGAGACACAGGGAGTCTGAAGACTCGAAAAGCTGCAGAAGGCCCAGCAGCCGGTCTCCAACCAGTGCGGAGAAACGCATGAGCTTCGAGTCTGTTTCTTCCCTGCCAGAGGTGAGCCGCCATCAGATGAGAGACCTGGAGTCTAGATCTCCAGGTCTACATGCAGGTGTTTTGAGCACAGGGACTCTCCACTTCCTGGCCCTTGCCCCTTCGTCCAGAGGCCTGGGCAGCCTAGGGGTGTGTGGTTTGGCAAACAGCCAGCCTGTTTCTGTGAATTAAACAAAGGTGACCTTCACTGGGTCCCCTCAGACAGGCTGCCTGTATAGGACATAAGCCTATGCCCTGAATAGTATGCTAGGTGCCTAAATCATGCCTGTGGCCACCAGGGCAAAGGGGTAGACTGTGCATCTCCATTGGGTACCTCTTGCTTTTTCCTTTAGTGCCCTACGACTGCTCCAGATGGAAAGGAGTCTTGGAGAGGTTGATTGACAACCTGCCCTCCAGGCATGAGGGGGGCTGTGGACCTAACTCCTTTGCATTCTCAAAGTTATAAGGATAAGGTCATGAGTTGCACCCCAGGTTGAGCCTCAGCTGGGACGGAGCTGAGAACCTAGACGACCCTAGATAGGAATATAGCTGACTACTCAAGCTGCTATGACACTGTGTCAAAGACCAAGCGCTTATAAACAACGGAAGTGTGTCATTCAGAGTAGTGAGGCTGCCAAGTCCAAGATCAAGGCACCATCAGCCGGTTCACTATCTGATGAGAATTCCCTCTCTGCTTCTGTCACATTCACACTGTGTCCTCACAGCAAGGAAGCTTCCTTTAGCCTCCTTCATGAGGTATGAGTACGGAGCCTTATGATGATGTCCCTTCCTAAAGACCCTGCTTGTTCATGCCCTCACAGTGGACAGCGAGTTCCAACAGGCGTTTTCTGGGATACCACTGAAGATTCAGACCATGGCGACTGTACTGTCTAGGAACGATAGAATCTGGTGGGCCCTATGTGTAACTTAATTCGTCCAGAATCTGGTCACATATGTTTCCATTATGCTACTAGCCCACTACATTTTCTAGTAACCATGTTAAGAAATAAAAAGAAGCCAGGTGGTGGTGGTGCACGCCTTTAATCCCAGCACTCAGGGAGGCAGAGGCAGGCGGATCTCTGTGAGTTCAAGGCCAGCCTGGGCTACAGAGTGAGTTCCAGGACAGCTAGAGCTGTTACACAGAGAAACCCTGTCTCAAAAACCACCCCACCACCACCAAAAAAAAAAAAAAAAAAAAAAAAAAGGAAAAAGAAAGAAAGAAAAAAGCTGGGCAGGATGGTACATGCCTATAATCTTAGTACCCAGGAAGCAGAGGCAATAGGATTTGACGTTTTAAGGCCAGCCTCAGATATATAGCAAGTGGGAGGCCATAGTGGGCTCTCTGAGAACCTGTCTCAAAAGAAAAGGGAGGAAAAAAGTGAAATTAATTTTAATGTCTTATTTTACATGTAGCCTAACAAATAATTTTATTATTTATATTATAATAATTTCTAATTATTTATGTTTATAATAATTTTCGCCAGAGTAACATTACTGGTTCATTCTATGCTTTATACCAAGCCTTCAAAATCTGGATGTGTCTTACCCTCCCAATGGGTGTTGATTTGGTTGGGCCTCATCTCAGATGTTCAGCTAGAATGGCGGATGGCCACTGTGGTGGGCAGGGCAGATCTAGATCATGGGCGCAGCTCTGCAGACTATGGAGTTGGGTCTGGTAGTTCTGAATTTTGTGTCTGCACTGATCCTCTCCCAGAGGACTGCTCTGGGAAGCTGCCTGGGCCAGCAGCTTTCCGTTCCAATGACCAGGTGGTCGGGAGGGAGTTCTCCTGTTTGCTTTCTCCTTGCCCATCTGTTGGGCATATGCAGCGAGGCTGGGTTCACAGGTGCCAAGGCAGGTTGGCTGACAGAAGCCAAATTCTTTGCCCTCACATCTATCTGTCTGTCTATCTATCTATCTATCTATCTATCTATCTATCTATCTATCTATCTATTTTTGGTTTTATTGAGACAGGGTTTCTCTGTATAGTTTGGGTGCCTGTCCTGGATCTCACTCTGTAGACCAGGCTGGCCTCAAACTCACAGATATCCGCTTGGCTCTGCCTTCCCAGTGCTGAGATTAAAGGCATGTGCCACCATTGCCCAGCCACCTTTATTTTTAATTCAGAGAAAAAGTGTGGGGGTGGGGTGGGGGGGAACAACACGAGCCGGGAAGAAAGAAATAGAGAGTTTTACAAGTATAAGTGCTGTTTAAGTGCCGATGTGGTTATATGGAGGTCAGTGAACATATCTTGGGAGTCGGGTGGGTCTCTCTTTCCACTGTGGGATTTTGGGATTGAGCTCACCTCCAACAATGATCTGGCACATGGTTGAATTGCCCTCTGGCCTCTGGCCCCATGGACTCTGGTTCCTTGGGAAGTTGGGATATCCATTCATAATTGCTCATTCCTGGGTTTGAAACCTAGAATCCCAAGCTGCCTTGACAATCAGGCAGTGGAATTTCCAAGATACTTCTCGGCTCTGTGGGGCCCCTGGGATTCTGGATTAGTGTCTGGCAAAGTTGTGTGTCTCCACATTGTACCTGTAGTTCCCATGCAGGCTGCCCCTGAGAGATGCTGCCTCCCTTCTTCATTTCTAGGGTTTTTCATGGCCCTATCATCCAGCTGCAGGGTAACTAAAGAAATAAGTGGACCTGTTGTCCCACTTTTGAGTCCTGCTCGTTCTGATTATCCTAAGCTGCAGGACCTCTATTTGGCCTGAGAGCAGGCTGTGCCATCTTGTCCCCCAAGCCTCATGAAGGTTCACCACCCCCTCCCTAATACACGCTCTGTTGCATCCCAGGTTGAGACAGATCCTGAGCCTGGGGCCGAGCAGGAGGCCTTTACTGCCTTGGAAGATCCCAGCACGGAGATGCCTTCAGACCCAGAATCTCCAGAAGTCCTAGAAACACAGCTTCATGGCCCCAAGGGGCTGCTGGAGGTAGACGACCCGGTTGATGCGGTGAACTTTGTGGAGGCTGAGGGCACTGAGGACCTGAAGGCCCTGAGTAGTGAGGAGGAGGGAGAGGAGGGAGCCGCCCAGGAGCCCGAGAGCCTCCTGCCACCCTCAGTGCTAGACCAGGCCAGTGTCATTGCTGAGCGGTTTGCCAGTAGCTTCTCTCGGCGGAGCAGCCTGGCAATGGAGGATGGCAAGTCTAGTGGCCTTGGGACACCACGGCTTATCAGCCGGAGCAGCAGTGTCCTCAGCCTGGAGGGCAGTGAGAAGGGCTTAGCTCGGTGGGGCAGCACCGGGGACTCCCTCGGCAACCCACCCACCCCTGAAGTGGCCGTCAGTGTAGACGTGGTCACGGACAATGGCCCTTCTGTCAACGGGACAGAATCTTCAAACGTAGGCTCAGGCTGCCCTACAGAACCGGACAGATCTTCCTGCAAGAAAAAGGAATCGGCCTTGTCCACCCGAGACCGGCAGTTGCTGGACAAAATTAAGAACTACTATGAAAACGCAGAGCACCACGATGCGGGCTTCAGCATCCGTCGGCGGGAGAGCCTCTCCTACATCCCTAAAGGATTGGTGCGTAGCTCCGTGTCCAGGTTCAACAGCCTTCCCAAGCCAGAATCAGAGCCAGCAGCTCCGGTTGGGTACAAGAGGCCGGGGAGTTCTCGGCCAGCCTCATGGGCCTTGTTCGACCTCCCAGGACCCAGCCAGCCAGGCACAGGGGACCTAGCTCCTGTCACAGATGCCGAGTTCCGCCCGTCTTCAGAAATTGTGAAGATATGGGAGAGAATGGAGTCTTCGGAGAGGAGTCCGAGAACGGGGCCTGGCCAGAGCCAGGCCAATGGCTTTGAGCTGCAAGAACCGCTGTTCATCTTGGAGGAGCATGAGCTGGGGGCCATCACTGAGGAGTCTGCCGTTGCCTCTCCGGAAAGTGCCTCCCCCACTGAGCAGCCCAACCCGGCCCACCTGGCCCGGGAGCTGAAGCAGCTGGTAAAAGAGCTGAGCAGCGGTGTCCAGGGGGAGCTGGTGACCCCACTGCACCCCCGGATTGTACAGCTCTCCCATGTGATGGACAGCCATATGAGTGAGCGTGTCAAGAACAAGGTCTACCAGCTGGCCCGCCAGTACAGCCTCCGAATTAAGAACATCAAGGCGGCTAGGCCACCTCTGCAGTGGGATAAAGCAACTCCTGACAGGGATGAGCAGATCCCCACCACCTCTGGCCTGCCCGAGGAAGCCGGAGAGTTGTTGGGGGGCAAAGGTATGATGGGGGTGGAAGGCTTAGGGGTAAAAAACCAATTAGAATCCAGTGCTTTGGGGGGAAAGCAACTTCTAAAGAGACCATGCCATGAGAGGGCTGGACCCCAGGCACCACGTGGTATACAGTGAGCCTTGGCAACCAGTTTTGTACTCTTGAGATCCGTCCTGTACTCCTGATGGAAGCCTCAGGCTTCCGCCTCCCCCTCCCCAGCTCTTCCAGTTGAGCAGAGAGAGCTTGGAGAAATAGCCAGGGGCTTATTCCTTACCAAGGTGAGAGCAGAGGGTAAAATGGGATTTCTTATTTTTGTTTTGTTTTTTTGTTTTTGAGACAGGGTTTCTCTGTGTAGCTTTGCGCCTTTTCCTGGAACTCACTTGGTAGCCCAGGTTGGCCCCAAAACTCACAGAGATCTGCCTGGCTCTGCCTCCCGGGTGCTGGGATTAAAGGTGTGCGCCACCACCGCCCGGCCCAAAATGGGATTTCTTTCTGGACACTCCAGCCCCCACATGCAGCTGAAGCTAGTTCCCATCTCTCCCTTTGGGGGTTCCATCTTCCTTCGCCGTGGTTCACGCTTTCTCTTTCTCTCCCCAGCCAGGAGGAGGCCTGTGCTATCCCTCCTCAGCTATGAGCAGCTGATGGCGCAGGAGCACGGCACCTCCAAGTCGTCCTCTGCTGCGGAGACCTCCCCACGCCGATTCTCCCTCAGCCCCTCTACACTCAGCCCAAGAACCGCCTCCCCCGGGTCCCGGCCCTCCACTCGGAGCCCCCTCAGCCCCTACGACACTGAGACCTTCAACTGGCCCGATGTCCGAGAGCTCTGCTCCAAGTATACGTCCCACGACAAGGCTGCCCAAGCTGAGAGCAGCTGGCCACGCGGCCTGCTGGTCAACCGGAGCCACTCCTTGCCTGAGAACATAGTGGAGTCTCCTGCGTCTGGCAAGGTGGGCCGCTCCTGCAGCCTGAACACTAAGAGGTGCCAGGGAGGTGGGGAGGCCTCCCAGCCTCCACCTCCTGAGTCTCCTCCCCAAAGCAGGCTGAATGGAGATGAATCCCTGTACATCACCGCAGACCTGACCCTGGAGAACAACCAGCGAGTGATTGTCATGGAGAAGGGGCCCCATCCTGGCTCCACTGTGGGCCTGGAGGAGGGAGGCAGGAAGGAACCGAGTTCATTCGTAGCTTTGAAGGGACAGAGCCAAGGTTCTGAGGAGTCTGCAGAGTACCAGCCCAAGGAAGAAGGTCCCAAGGACCCAGCAGACGCAAACAAGCAGGGTAGAGTGAGAAACCTGAGGGAGAAATTCCAAGCCTTGAACTCTGTGGGTTGACTTGACTCCTGAATTCAGGAGAGAACAGCCACGTTGGGGACTGGCGTGCTTCCAAACCGGGCCTGGCTCACTACGGCTGTTCCTCCATTCTTCTGGAAGAGTGCTTTGGGGAACATGTGTGAACTCACCTGCTGCCTGTGCTGGCACGTCCTCACCTCCCCAGGGAGGTCCTACGATAACTGTCCTTGGGCCCAGATGAGCCACGTAACTTGTAAATACTTCTCTGATAAGAAGCCAAATATTTTATTTAAGCTGACTCTGCCCAGACAGAGCGAGCATGGTCCTGGCTTCCCTTACTGGCTGGCCACTGCCTGGCTGAGGACCCAAGGGGAGACCTAGGAAGCAGCCTGGGCAGGCTTTGCTCTTTTAACTGCCTTGTCTTAGGACCTAGGCAGGAATGAGGCCAATAATTTATTGCTTTCAATCCTGTGGGGTGTGTGTGTGTGTGTGTGTGTGTGTGTGTGTGTGTGTGTGTGTCCTGTAAAGAACGGAACGGACTTAGTTCAGGTACTCTTGAAGGTTGTCCTGCTGGCCCCGTGCCTGTTGCTCGTGTACACACATTTCATTATTCGCCAATGGTGGAATAACCACTGCTGACCATCCAGCCAACCTGCGTGTGGCCTCCTTACTGGGGACCACGGTGGGGGGGGTATTCATGGGTCAGGGGACGTGCGATGCTCACTCCATGTCTAGGCACAGGAAGAGAGCAGTAGACGCCAGGGTGCTCCCAGGTCCGGTCAGGTACAGAACGGGAGGTGGGAACTTTGTTCTCGGCCATGTCTGCTGCTGTGCATGGCTCTGTCCACGCGCAGCCTAGTGTCCACTCTGGGGTGGGAATCCCACATTCAAGCCTGAGCTCTTCTCCCAAAGACAAAGCTGTACGGAAGTGCTGGAGCTGCCGGGGCCGAGCGGAACACCTCAGATAAGCAGGAGTTTCTAGTGTCCAATGTCTTTTACCCATCTCTCCCTCTCCAGCTCCCAGGAGCAGGGAATCCTAAGGCCGAGGCTTAGAAATGTCCTAGAGTGCCTTGCAATGCTGTGGGAGTGCCTGTGCATCTTGTTAGGGTGGACCCTGCTCACAGAAGTGGGCCGGGAATGCGCCATGTCTGGGTGGGCTCTTTTCGCCACGGAAGACCAGCCTTACTTTGTCTGGTTTGTTCTGTCCGGGGCCAGAAAGGAGGGGACTGTAGCGCCCTGGTGACTGATATAGAGAGCTCAGTCTCTCGAGTGTGTCTGCAGAATTAAGACCTGGGGATCGTCCAACCAAGGAGGATGGAGTGAACCTGAACGCTGGTCCGTCAGGTTCCCCTCTGTCAGGTGAGTGGTGGTCTCCTGAGCGTGAGCAGAGCAGGACTGCATTAACCCATGCCCTGTCAGCTGCGCTGAGTCTCCTGTGGTCACTTGCAGAGTCGTTGGGAAGACAGCTACTGGTTCTGAGCAGGCCAGTCCCAGGATATGACACCTGGTAGCAGCCGTAAAAGCACTAGAAAGGTGACTCAAAAGGGCTTGTCTCCGCCTTGCTGTCCCCCCGAGCTGGGTCACCCAGCTCTGTACTTTCGTCATCTACAGATCGAAGGCTGGATGAGTCACTGTTTCTCAACCTCCGTGATGCCACTCAGGCCTGGAGCCTGGGCACTGGTAGCTCATGTCTTCCGGATGAGCCTCACACTCCACACCTAAGGTGTGCCTGGGAACCTTGGACGGGGACAGTTGCTTTCACTGGCACCTGGTAGAATTATCTGGGAGCCTCTGGAACCCGGCGGTCCCGTGTCCCACCCGGGCCAAACAACCCTGAAAGAAAATGGATCCCAGGATGGATATCAGGCCCCTTGCACCCTGTCGTTAGCAGCGTGAACAGTGTTTGCTTAGAAACAACTTTGCCCAAGACTTGATTGAATTCATGAATGAGCAAGCTTCCTCAGGGTCTCGGAATGGGTCTAGGGCCTGGATACCAACAGAGTCATCCCATAATACTCAGGAACAAACTAAAGTCCCACTGTCCCTCCGTTTCCATGGTGCCTGCCCTCTGAAGGCCAGTTCAAAGGAACATGAGGCTAGTGAAATAAGAAACAGAAACCTACACAGAGTATTACTGATTTATTAGAAAAACTAGTAAATGGGATTCTTCTGGGGAAGCACATTTGAGCGGGTGGAGGACGAGGCCCAGCCAGCCCCAGGACCAGCCCCAGATGGCGTGACCTGTGCCCAACAGG
The DNA here is from genome assembly GCF_949786415.1 of Peromyscus eremicus. Classification (NCBI taxonomy): domain Eukaryota; kingdom Metazoa; phylum Chordata; class Mammalia; order Rodentia; family Cricetidae; genus Peromyscus; species Peromyscus eremicus. Next base: position 74,491,050 of record NC_081430.1, read on the forward strand.
GTTGCACTCCTCTACAGTCTCCTGTGTCCTCCCTGAGCTTGTGGACCAAGCCCTGTGGCCTGCTGGCCACTTCCTCCTCTTGCTGAGGGAGGAAGGAGATCCAGGACCAGCTTAGGGGACCTGTTGCCCTCCAATAGGCAGGAAGGAGAGGTTGGGGCGGGGCTACACAGACTTCTGTTAGTACCAGTGGAGGTGGGGTGGGAGGGTCCCAGGACCCTCTCTTCCTCCTCAGCCTGTCTGCTGAGGCCCAGGACGAGGGGAGAGGGAAGGAGAACTGCCTGACCGTGCCCAGAGAGCTTCCTCCATCTACCCTGGGGAGGAAGCTTGTTATGCTGGTGTGGGCTGGAGCTGTGTTAACCCAGTTCGGGAGTACTGTCAAGGAAGACTGCAAAGTAGAAAAAACCAGGAGGAAAATCAGCCTCGCCAGGGCACCAGGAGCGCCTAGACCTGGAGTGCAGAGTTCCCCCAAAGTTGGTCACCTGCAGAGTCGGTCCAATAGGTTCCGTGCTCGGGGCCTGGGTGATGTGGGTGAGAAGTGTGGGAGGGCTGTTTGTGATGATAGGGTCACGTGCAGCTTACTAGCCTTGTGTGATCCTTTGGGGTGAAATTCTAGCTCTTCCGTTGGAGCCTTCTCTTTCTTGGCTTTGTGGAATTACTGGAATTTCTCACCTCAGGTGCTACATGGGTACATGTAGAAAGGAAATGTAGACCCTCGTCCCTTGGTCCCCAGCCCCCCAAAGACTAGACCAGGGAAACTGCCTGAGGGAGCTGCTTGCCACCTAATGCTTCAGCAAGGAGCCCACTTCCTGGCCCAGACACAGGCATGCCTTCCAGTGCACCATGGCTTTTTTTTTTTTTTTTTTTTTTTTTATTGTCAGGGGTGCAGATACTTCCCTGCCCACTGCTTTGGTTTCTCCAGCTGTAAGAAGAGGCTGGTGAATGGTGCTAACTATGTTCCCCGTAGAAGAGGGCTATAGGATCTCCGATAAACTGAGGCCAAGTAAAGATGCTGCGGAGATGAGGAGATCCAGGCCCCGATGGCCAAGGTCTTCCTTCCTTCAGTGGTTATCTACTGGAGTTGCATTCATACTCACATGTTGGGGGGTCACAAGGTGGAACTGATCTCTGAGTTATACCTGCCTTGTCAACAATGAGGGGTTCTGGGGAGGCCCAGTAACTGGATGCTTACCATTGAGCCTTACCCACAGGGAAGGCAGTAGAAACTGGCTGGGAGCCCTGGGGACACAGATGGTCTCCTAGATGAAAAGGCCTGTTGCCTCAACTCTACCTGACTTCAGCTGCCACATTGGGCAGGAGCTGTGTTGCTTCTGGTTGTGTAGCAGAGAAAATCTTCAGGACCAGTGGTCCTGTTCTTCCACAGGCATGGGAAAGTGCTCCCTAGGGATAGGGTGCAGAGCCCCTTTTGATGCTTGGAGAGGGGTAGTAGATTTTTGGTGATCTCTATACCATGTGACCCCCCAGAATCTACCAACTAGGCTTGCAGAAGCCAATCAAAAGGGGTCACACCTTTATGACTATGTCCCCAACATCCATCCCTGTGTTCCAGGGGTAATTGTATCACATGCCTGCATTTGTCACCCCTAGGTAATAACAGAGCTCTATGTCCAGCCACTGGCCTGGTACCAGCTGCAGGGGGTAGGGAGGGAGGGCAGTGGGCATTTAGCTTTGAGATACTTTACTGCAGGAGCTGGACATTCAGCTTTATCTGGCACCAGCCCTGGCCACATATTGTTGGTTTGGTTGCAACTGGGAGTAGGAAAAAGAGCCGCAGTACAGAGGCAGAGCCTTAAGCAGGACCAGGACCTGTTTGTCCCTCCTGCGGCAGAGGCCTGAGCCCTAATAGGCTCTAGCCAGGGTTTCCAAGGGAGCAGTGTGAGGCCTTCTGGTCCTAATACTCTCCTGATGCTAGGAGTGGCAAAGGGTGCCATAGGGAGGAAGAGCAGGAAGCTCATTCACTCAGGACTCACCAAAACTCCTAGGGGTATGAGAAGGAGAAAAGAAGGGACATACTAGCCCTGAGGAGAGAGTCCCATTTCTGAGGGAGCCCAGCGGGGAGGAGGCTGGCAGTACTTAAAGCTTGACATCCCTTATTGTCCCCTTGGTACCCCACCAGCCCCTTGCCCAGAGCTGGGACTCGGAAGGCCCTTCCTCCTGCCCCTAAGGGGCAGGACAGCCATTGCCAATATCCCCTTTCCTTTCCCTGGCTGACTGTAGTCAGTGACCCCCAAGGGGGAGTTGCTATGGTCGTGGGCAGTGCTGGAGGAACCCCATTAGGCTTCCCAGCTTATTGGGGGCAGGAAGAGGAGCATATATGCCTTACAGAACCCAGAACCGTTTCTAGCCCCAAAGGAGCTGGACCTCCTGTCCCTGGAGCCCAGCCAGCTGCATGGGGTGGGGGAGGTGGAGGGCTGTTGGCAGGCATCGGGAAGGCCAGGGAGGCCAGGCAGGCAAAGGCATTGCAGTGCAGTGTGGGCCCTGGGGCTGGCCCGGCAGCTCGAGCAGGCAGGCTGCAGGCAGTGGGTGGCAGGCAGGAGGAGGACTGGCCGCTGCAGAGGTCCAGGCCATGGGCTCCTGGTCCTTGCATGTCCCCGATGCACACTGCAGTGCTGCCTGGCTGGCCCCGCCCACAGGGGGGCCTCCAGCTGCTACTTCTTTTTGGGGAAGAAGCTAAACCTCTTCTCCTTGTCCTTTTTGCCGAGACTGGCATCCGGAGCAGCGAGGGAAGGCAGAGGCAGGCTCTGCGCCTTGACACGGATGCTCTGGGACTCGTTGATGGCAGTGCTCATGCCCTGTAGCCACGACAACATCTCCTCCTGTGGGGTGGAGACGTCAGAGAGTCTAGAGGTACACAGCCCTCCTAGGGCCTCGAAGGGAGGGGTGTGCTTCCCGCCGCTCCCGTTCTGAGGGAGCGCTGAGGTCAAGGGTCAGGTTTCCACCCACCCCACTGTTAGCCTCTTCTGAGTTCGGCCACCTGTACTTACCTCATCCTTGCCGTGAAAGAGCCACTCGCTGCCATTGCTTAACCTAGGGAGACAAAGGGTTTTGCGTCGTGGTACTACCTCTGGACGTCTCTGCCTGGGCCGAGAGCTAGCCACTGTCCTATAGCCCCTCTAGGGCGGCAGGCCATCCAAGAAAGCTATAAGTCTATGAGACCACGACTCTTTTAACTTAAAAACACCCAAGGAACAGCACCAGCTTGGAGCTGGGCTAGAGTGAGTCTCTACGTGGCCATTCCTGCCCAATCAAGCCATCAGCGTAAAGGTTCAAAAGGCCTACAGCTCAGGCAGAGGTGCTGGGCGGCAAAGCTCACCTCAGCTTAAATACATGCTTCTTCTTCTTATAGTTGACAGCAATCTCACAGATGGCATGCCGCAGGGCCAGGGGCTCCTCTCCATGGTAGGGCACCCCAAGGGCCAGGTTTTTAGCGTCCTTGTAGAAGGTCAGCTGACTGTTCCTGAGCACACAGTACAGGTTGTTCCAGGACCTGCAACAGTGTGGATAGGCATGTCACCTGTACGGTCTTGAAGCTTGTTGGTACTGCACCATTTTTGGGGGGAGGGGGCTGGATAAATAGTAACCGACTCTGTTGTTTAAAAAAGAGAGGAGATTAAAAACCATCCACATGTAATATCACTACCAGATCTACTCACAGAGATAACTATTAGATTATAATATATATAATATATAATTAGATTATATTGTATATTGTTTTCTCTGTCTCTGTCTCTGTCTCTCTCTCTGCTGGGAATTGAGCCCTGGACATCTATCACTGAGCTACATGCCCAGCCTTCCATATTCAATTTTATATTCGGCTTTTAAGCATAACACTATGCCATGGGTATTTCTTCATAATCTCAATAATATTTAAAAATAATTTTGTGCAGCTGTATGGTATCCTATTATTGGTGGATCTTATAATAGTGCGAAAGTTATCTACAATTTAATAGTAATGTGATGAATATTCCTTTTTTTAAAAGATTTATTTTATTTATTATGTATACAGTGTTCTGCCTGCCAGAAGAGGTTGCTGGGAATTGAATTCAGGACCTCTGGAAGAATAGTCAGTGCTCTTAACCTCTGAGCCATCTCTCCAGCCCCTTTTTCTTTTTTTAAGCCTAAGAAACTACATTTATTGAGAATGTCCCTTTATCACAATGGGCAATTGCTTTCCTATTTTGTGGTACTGGGGTTGGAACCCAGGGCCACAGACAAGTGCTAGGCAAGTACTCTACTACTGAGCTATAGGCCCACCCTCAGCCCTGGACATTCTTATGCGCAATTTGTTGCTAATAATTCTAGTTTGTTTGTTTTTTTAAGATTTAAAATTTTTATTTATTTATTTATGAGACAGGATCTCACTCTGTAGTCCTGGCTGGCCTGGAACTCACTACGTAAACCAGGCTTGCTTTGAACCCACAAAGATACACTGCCTTTGCCTTAAAGGCAAGTGCAGTATGTTTGCATGTCTGATTGTGGCATGTGTTCATGAGTGCAGGTGCCCTTGGAGGCCAGAAGAGGGCATCAGATCCCCTGGAGTAGAGTTATAGGTGGTTGCGAGCCACTGATGCAGGCGCTGGGAAAAATCTTGAGTTCTTAACTGCTAGCCATCTCTCCAAGGTCCCTCCCCCTTTTTTTTTTGATGCTGGAGTTAGAACTCAGGGTCTTGAACACGCTAGACAAATGCTCTACTTAAGAGTTACATCCCTAGCCACTGTTTATTTAGTTATTAAGTTTTACAGTGCTGGGGACTAAACCCAGGGTCTTCCACATGCTAGGTGAATGCTATGATTCTGATTGTTTCTCGAAGCAGAATTTCAAACTGTTTCTTTATTCTTTGCACAGTTGATACGTCAGTGAGCAGAATTAAACAAGGCTTTTTGTTTTGATTTTATACACATGTGGTCTACTCACTATACTACTGCCTTAGCCCCTTTTCTGTTGTTTGTACTTCTTTTTTTTTTTTTTTTTTTTGAGCCAGGATCTCAAGTATGTAGCCTAGATCTTGAAGCTGATATTATAGACACGCCCGATTCTGTCCTATCATTAAGAAAAAAAAAGAAAAGAACAAAAAGTCCTCAAACACCAGATTTCTGCAAGTCTAGGCTTATCTCTACGCCTGTGTCTGGAGAACAAGGAGTTCCTGAGCTCACGGTGGGCTTGCCCGAGCTCCTGTCCTGACAAAGGGGGGCATGTTGCTGCATTTTTATGGTAAGGAGCACTGAGAAGCTCTCGGCTTCTCCTGCGTCTGGCCCTCCTCCCTCCATCTGTCTGTCTTTTGAAGGCAGGTGGGGAGCTTGGAGGGCACAGAGGGAAGCCGTACTGGCCAAAGAGAATGATTGAGACAGTGGTTGCAGGGCCCTGTTGACGAAGCCCTGGTCTCTGACAGCTCAGGGTCCTTCCGCCTGCTGTAAGGCAATGGCTAAGTGACAGTCCTGCCTTGAGCATGATTTAACCTCTCTGAGGTGCTACTTCCCCATGTGGGGAATGGAAAGTGCGGTGGTCCATTACAGATATAAAGATCCGTCCAGTCCCACTAGAATGCCAAGCATACAGGAGGTGCCCAATAAATGTTAGTTTCTCCCCTTTCCCACGGACTCTGCACTTAAACAGTGAATCCCTTCCGGACGGTTGAGTCCCCACATGCCTGTTCCCTTTTTAAATTTGAAATAGCTCTGCTGAGTCCGCCAGGGGACTGGAGATACCACCGGCTTCCGCCTCCCAGTGCTGGCCCATTTCTTTTTCTTTGGCGCTCTCCACCTGAGCCTACTTCTCTTCTGCCCCAGGCTGCTGGCTCAGACCCTGCACTGCTCAAAAGGAAAAGGCCCTGGGGACTCCCGGCAGGGGCAGAACGTGACTGGCTCCGTGGCATGAAAGGATGCCATCCTTGCATCAGTACTGGAAGGGGGCTGCAGCAGGCACCCGGGTCATTGATGTTCCCCAGTCGTCTCCCATATTACAGCAGGGGAAGTGAAACCCAGATGGGTAAAAGTGAGGCTTGATCAAGACCATGCTGTCGGCACCAAGACTCCCTGTTGCCCACCCCTGGGATAACTGGCCAGCGCTCACCATGAGCCCACTGTGTGCCGGGCACGGCACAGCATCCATTCTGAAAAGGCCAGCTGTTATCATCATCCATCCTCATTCCGTTTTACAAATGGGGAACCTAACAGGGATTTGGGTCGTCTTTGATGAACTCCCAGTATTTGAACTCAGAACCCAAATCAAGATAGCCGTTTCCTATCACGCCAAGTAATACCAGGGATAGTCAAAGGCTCAGGTACACCTATGTCCCCAAAGCTCTGCTGGCGGAGTGAGCCCTGGAGCTGCTCAGCCTCCCCAGTGGCCCTTCCCCAACACACCTGTTAGAGGCCTTCTTGTTGGGCCCCTCTAGGTCATGCTTTCTGCCCAGGTAGCCTTCCATCTGCACAGTGTGCCCGAGGTCCCGCTGGGCTGGCAGCGTCGTGGGCTCATCCCCCTCACTCAGGGGCGTGTCCAGGACCTTAAAGAGGGGCTCTGTGGCAGGCCTCTCATCCCCAGCGGATTTCTCCTGCTCTTCCTTGTGGTGTCCTCCTGGCAGGGGTGGTGGCTGCAGGTCGGGAGGCCATGTTCCTCTTTCTTCCCCCTGCTCAGGGGCACAAGAGAGGAGCATGTCTTCGTGAGGATTCAGGCCAGGGGTAGCTTTTCTCTGGCACTTTCCACCTGAGCCCACTTCTCTTCTCCACAAGCTGCTGGACCCACTCTGGCTCCTCTGTAACGCTTGCGATGGGTACCTACTCGTTTCCCTGGTCTCTGGTTCCGTTTTCCCAGACTTCACAGCCGAGCAACCCCATCTCCATCTTAATTGGCAAAAGAGGGTTGTTAGAGGAGATGGAAGGGTCTGGCGATTAACACATCCTGGGTGGGTTTCAGGACTGTGGCCGAGCTCTCTAAAGCCTGCTCCAGACGCCAACCCTGATTCCTCCAGATATTTCCAACTATGAGACACTGGGGGCGGGGGGGGGGGGTCTCTGCAAATACCTTGTCTGCAGAAAGGGCCTGCTGCGTGGACACATTACCAGCCAGCTGGATGCGAGTGTTAGTGAGTACTCTTCTGTAACCTTCACGTTGTAACCCAAACCCTAAGGCTCCCTCACCTCATGCTATGCCGGATCTTAGTAAGTTGAGACGCGATCCCCTCACCTTATCAAACAAATGGAGTCTCTTCTGGCTCTGGCAAGTCCTCTCCTGTCACCTGGTGGGAACTTGTTAAATAGGGCAGGGGTTCCTAGCCATCCCTGGTTGCTTATCTTGTGGAAGTGTTGTGCTGTTTACCTCTGTGCGGGGTCCCTGCAGACAAGGCAAGTGTGGGAAGCAGCTCCTTGCTGTAGGGATCAGTGCGGATGAAAAGAGAAGGGCCATCCCCTTTCCTAGCTGGACACCTCATACGGGGCCTCTTTGGCCTGCCCTTGTACTTGAGGCAGCCGAATGTGGGGGCAGTTAGCCTCCCATTGCCAAATGAGGCAAGACCAACAGGAGGGTCTTCTGGATGGGTACCAAAGGAAGTAGTTTCACTTGGGCCATGGGGCTAGTGCCTCATCCCTGTGGCTGACTGCCGCTATCCTCAGGATCGGGTGGGAAGGTGTCCCCAGCAGGCAGATATGGAAGCCTGAGGAGTCAAGGCCAGGGACATGCAGCCCTGGAGGACCAGAGTTACCCAACAGTAAAGGGATCGCTCTAGAGTCTACTCTATCCGCCCTACGCCAGCAACTGACTGGAGGCTCAGAAGAACACTGGGAAAGACCAAGGAATAGGGAGCAGTTAGGGAAGAAAAGGCCACGTTCCTTTCATTGGGAGCTTAGCCTTTCCCTGTCCTGAAGCAGAAGGTGGAGGGTATGGGTACCACACTGGACATAGAAGACTGAAGCTTTAAGCTGAAGCTGGGTACTTTTAACAGCTGCAATGACTGGGATTTGCCTGAGGTGGCGCTATGGAGTGCCAAGTGAAGTTCAAAGGCAGTGGTGAGAAGCTGTGTGTGTGCCCATCACATTAGTGCTGTCCAATAAATAAGCTCTTCAGCAGGGGTCTGGGAAGATTTCATTCAAAGAAAGGGAAACCTGGCTGGAAGCATTTGGAAACCACTGACCAAACAGTTTTATAGATAATGAGAAAAATGATGCTCAGAGGTTAATGACTTCGAGGATGTCATATAGCTAATGGGTACACAAAGTAATTAGGAGAATATGCTCCCACAATTGGGCAGGCCTGCATTTTATTCCATTTCCTTTGCTTTGTTAGAATCCCTTGAGGGTTGTGGCCAGGCCACTCTTCTCTGCGTATGCTGACGAATTCATATATCCGAGTGTGTGCCATGAGCCAACATCGGCCCCAAGGCTCTGAAGGCCCTGACATGCCTGCACGGTTATTTTCTAGTGAGGAGAAAGAGCAGGAGCAGCAGAGATGGGACCTGAAACTTCAGTTTGGAGCCCTGGGGCCCCTGTGCAGCCCTACCTTCTGCCTTGGATAGGAAGTTCTGGAGGCGGTCACCAACACAGAAAGGGAAGCCTCTTTCCATGGTCTACCTCTCAGCCCGAGACTCAAGTCTAGAGGGGCTTTCTTATCCTCTCGGAGAGGGGTCTCTGTCCAGAGGGCCAAAGTGTGAGCATGATAACTCACACTTCCTTACTTCTGCCTCTCCTAGAGATAAGCCCGGAGGGGCTGATGTCTGGGCAATGCCACACAGGTGCAGGGAGGGAAGACACCAGCCTGTTAAAAACTGTATTCGCTGGCCCTCTTCCAGCCTCTGTCCTCTTGCATTTGCTTCCTATGCTTTTAATTCCACCCCCTTCCATCCTTTCAGAAACTGGCCTTGGGAAAGCAAGGTAGCTTCAGCTAGGGCTGACTTTTTCCTGCTGCATCCAGGGCAGAGACTAGCCAAGGCTGGAGCTGGGGTGTTCCAAACACACTTGGCTCTGAAGCATGAGGGGTTTCCAGTATATGCAAAGATTTCTCCTCTGGTCTTGCTTTTGGAGTGGGTTTCAGTGCGTCCTGCCTCTCACCCCACACAAAGGTCAAGACCTGAGAGGGAGGAACCAAAAATGAGGGGGTGGTGGTGGAGGGCTTTGGCTTTGGGGGTCCTCAGTTCTCTCCTGGACCCGGGAGATACACAGAGGAAGAAGATTGGCTGGAAGGAAGATGGATGCGGGAGAGGGCGGAGAGGATGGGGAGGCTCCGGGGACTTTCCTTCTCTTCAGCTCCCAAGGAAGCCTGGCCAACTTCTGGAGGAGTAGGGGAGGATGGGGAGAGGGAAAAGAATACCCCTTCCACAGTAGCCCTCCCCTTCTCCATCAAACCATGCCGCACTGTACACTTTCCCTCTTTCTAGTGCCCAAAGCCCATGTGTTGGGTCAGATAGACCCGGAGTTAAGTCCCTGAGTGTCCATCTAAGGAACAAGAGAGGACCCAGCAAGTCACTAAGCCTTCCTGATACTGTCTGCTTGTGGGGCAGTACTTGTGTCCACTTTATGAGTAATTTGAAGCCTTCCAGAGTAAGCTAGTATCTGCAAATGTTGGCTGTCATGATCTCAACTCCTCCAGACCCATCTCCCAGCTCCGCTGAGCTGTTGTGGCCAGGGCCTGTGTGGTCAGTGAGAGGACCATCTCAAATCGGGATGCCCCAGGGACTACTCCTTAATGGGGCATCCTAGCCGCCTGCTGGCAGGCAAGACCCTACCCGCTACTTCCTCTGCTGTTTTCTGTTGGGATATCCCGAGGCACCAGATAGGAACATGTATGGTGAACAGGTAAATCCCATCAGGGCAGCTCAGGTTCATCCTGAAGCGCGCAGAGCTTGAAGATGAAGGTGAGGAGAAGGTGCCTCCTTTGAAGGCAAAGGCAGAAGTCAGTAGGCTGAGGTCAACAGGACTGAGGTCAACAGCGTTCCTTAGTGGAAGGGCCTGGTAAGTCCATTAGGAGTCTTTACAAAGATCTCACAACTTGGTGAAGAAAGACCCCGAGGGACACTTTACCTAGCCTTATATCTATCTCCGTGTTCGGAAGTAAAGACAGTTCTTAGAAAACTACTCCTGGGGTTCTGACTTGCAGATCAAGTTCACGAGACAGCAGGGGAGTCAGAGAGCCTGCCTCCTAGCTTAAGGTCAGTCCTGCGTGTGGTGTGCCTGAAGCATGAGCATGGTTGCCGAAGTCTTTACTCTGGAATTCCTAAGAGATTAGGAATTTCCCCTGGGACCTTTTACTTGCAGCTGCGTCTAAGGGGGAGAGGAATGTAGGTAGAGTCAGGAATGAAGGCCTTATTGGGAAAGCAAGGCCCACCGGAGAAAGCTGGAGGTGGCAGGGACAGACGGAGACCCCACGGGAGGCAAGAAGACATTCTTAAGACTTCTGGAGGCTGAGAAGAGGTCTTGGGGAATGACTCCATCAGCCAGTCCTACCAGAGATCGGAAAACTGGGTTCCAGAAAGTCCCGGGATGATCTGGGGTCACACAGCATGTTAGTGGAGTCAGGGCAAGGGTCCACAGCATTGAAAGGTAGGCAGCCCAGGACCCTGGGCTAGGCCTAGGCATGTAGTTGGTCAGGGAACCAAAGGAGCCCAGTCGCTGGCCAGAGACCCACCCATTCCCTGGGCTGCCTGGCCCTAGCTTCAAATTTGCCATGAATGAATGTGAGGCCTGCAGTGTTGCTGAATGAGTTAGTTACTGCCTCTTTCTGGGCTGGATGCATCAAGGATTTCCAGTAAACAGCTGGACAATGACCCCATCCAACAGTGGAACCAGAGGTCAGATTGGCAGATGGCCGGGGCAGAAGGACCAGTCTTGCTCAGGTCTCAAGGGTAAACAAACCAGGGAAGAGATAGGAAGAGGTGGCAGTTTCCTTGTTCTTCCTGGAAGCAGGAAGAGCACTGTGCCTGTCTGGCAGAGGAACCTGGTAGAAAGTGTCTGGAGAAGGAGACTCTGCTCACAGCTCAGAGTTGCTTTGCATCCAGCGAGATGCACATGTTAAGGACAGGCAGGTTCTGCACAGGCACTGGATGGAGGAGGTGATCAGAGCCCCTGGTGACCTCTCTGCATTCAGCCAGCAGGCCTTGGTTATCAAGAAAACTCAGGTTTTGCATCACTGAGGGGTGTCCATCATTGGACATCACCCAGAGGAGCTGCAGACAACCTAAAGGAGGATGCTCGAGCTACCTGGAGGAAAGTCTGGGTGTTTGGCTGGGAGGTGGTGAAAGTGTCTAGACCCTAAGTGGGGGGGGGGCAAGTGGGCAGGAGGGGCCTGCAATATGAGGAGGCCCACATGCAGTGGACAGGCTGGTTCCTTTGCTGATTTGCACGATCAGTGAACCACCTGCTTGGATCATGTCAGAGAAGGGCATTGTTTGCTTATGGAGGGACATTATGGGAAGAAATGACACCCAGAAGAGCCTTGTAGGACCTCAGGGGACTGAAGCCAAGCAAGGGGAAGCCCCAGACTCCTGATGCCAGGGTGACAGCCACCCAAGTCTTGGAGGAGACTTGACAGAACCTTGCAAAGTCAAGCAGGTCACGTGAGCTTGGCTTTTAAGCACACTGTCTTGCCAGGAAGCTTGGTTGGGTGGTGGAAGTAGACAAGGGAGTGGGGAATTTACTTCACAGATGTTGAGAAGTGGGAAAGTGGACAGAATGGGTTCAGTTTCTTCTGGGGACTGACTTGAAGATGTAATCCCTGGATCAGCCAGCAGGTGGTGTGGGGGACTGCATGCAGACGACCATCATCAATTCCACAGGCCAAAATACCCTGGTTCAGGACCACAGGGTCTTCACAAAATTCTGAAGATGCTCAGTGAATTAAGCTGTACCCATAAGCAAAGAATCCTCTACTAAGAAGAGTTTTCTGCCTAAAGTTAATGTTGATGAGAACCAGGGCGCAAGGATGGACTTCAGAACAGACTGCTCGACATTAGCAGTGTGGTATGTTCCATGACACAAGCCTGGAACCCTATGTAGATGGAATCTCAAGGGTGGAGGCCTCCAGGCTGGTTGGTGTCTATGGCCTTGGTAATGTTACAGTCCCTACGAGGGACAGTTTTTCTAAGCTGGGGTCTGGATGATGGGACCTAAAGGGCCATGTGCTAAGTGCCAGGTCCTCCACAAACGTTCTCGCTTGCCAGCTTCACAGCCTCTTTTACAGAGGGAGAGAGCCAGGAGTTAAGCGGAGGACAAAACCTCCCCACAGTCACACAGCTAACAATGGGAGGTGGAAGACACAGGTCTGCCTGGCTCCAAACGCAGCTCTCTCCTCAGTCCAAGCGTGTTTGTGTGTGTGTGTTTAATACTGTGACTCCTTCAAAAAATGTCACCTGACGGGGTTCCCAGTCTAAGTGAGATGTGCCCAGCTTACATGTGGCCAGTTTGTGAAGGTGGTGTGACCACATCCAGGCTACACTGAAAGGGGCTGGAAACAGGGCTTGTGCCGCAGAAGATTCACTGCTAGATGCCTCAGGCCGCCGAACAGTACCAGGTGATGCCAGGGTGGGCGGAGCCAGCCACTTTACCAGTCCAGGATGTTTACTCTCTCCCCAGTGTCTGATGTCTTGGCCCCTGGGCTCTGGGGGAGAAGGGTTGTCTAGACAGTCTGTAAAGGCAGTTTGGAGACAGCTGTTTGCAAGAGAGGAAAAAGATTCCGTTTGCTAAGTCGAAAGCAGCCAAAGAGATGGAAACTTGGGGTGGACACAGACAGCTACCCCAGAGGAGAAAGGAGAGCCTGTGAGGAACAGGAAGTGTAGGGGATGGGAAAGAAAGGGCAAACTCGGCAGTTAGCAAGCAGCCCCAAGGATGGCAGGCCAGGAGATGGATGGTGAGGGGCTCTCAGGAGAGGTGGGGTTTGGGAGCAGAGTGGCTCAATACCACACCCCAGGGGCCAGCTGTCTGTCTGAGATAGCTACTGGGGAGCTTCGGCGAGATGGAGGGACTAGGTACAGGCCACTGGGCAAAGCAAAGGGAAGTGGGAAGGCTGTTTGCAGGCTCCTCTTGGACACAGGAGGAGGAAATCTGGTCCACTGCCACCAGAGGAGAGCGAGGCTTCTTCAGGGGTGGGCTTCACCTGTGCTGACGTTAGAGGAGCCGATGGCCGCTGGATTCCTCAGTGACCTGGACCTCAGCGCTAACTAAGGCACTAGCATCCAAGTAACCAGTTTCCTGCCTACTTCTGCGGCACTACCAAACGTTAACTGAGTCTCATCCTGAGTCCATCAGTATCTGGGACACTGGGACACACAGCTTGGAACAACAAATTTGAAGAGATTTTGCAGCAGAGGGGCCAGGCACTGGCATCTGGCATAGCAAAGGGAAAGCTGGGCACACCCAGCTGTGGGTAAATGTCCAGGAGAGCAGGTTTCTCCAGGGAGCCAGGGCACAGTGCCAGACTGCAGACAGACACGCCCTTGCCACGCTGACTCAGGCATCCTGGGGAGACAGAAACACGCCCAAGTTTGGGGCAACGCTGACGTTTGTTCCAGGCGGAGACTGCCCATTTGGAACAAACAGGATTTGCATTCGCTGCAAAAATGTCTGAAAAAGCCGCTGTTCGGGGGCGGGGAGGGGCGAGGACGGGGAAAGCTGTTGAGGCAAGAAGAAACCCAGCTGCTGTTCCACACCCACAGCACCCACCAACGTCAGAGCCTCACTGCTGGCTGCCGATTAAAGCTCTGCGCTGACGGGGAGGTTGCTGACGGCAAACAGGGGCTGCAGCCAACAGCCTTTGCACAAAGGTGGTCACGGACCCCGACCTTAGTGCCCCCACAGCCCCCGGGGTACTGCCCCTCTCATTTGCAAGTGCTGGCCATTTCCCAAAGCCTCTGAGACGACGGAAGGAAGAGACAAGGATCAGAGAGATCCAGATCACTCCATCAGCTCTCCTCTGATGCTCAACCTCAGTCCCCCAGGGAGCTGGCTGTGTCGCCAATCTTGGAAGGTCACACTTAAAAGTGGTGTCTGTGAACTGCCCTCGGGCAAGATGCTTCCCTGACAGCCTGCTGAAGCCTGACCATGAATAACACCCACAGTGCCACTCTCTGGAGTGGCCTTCGTTCCCAGGATCCCCCTGCACTGCACACTGGGTCTAGCCTGGGGACCTGGAGGCAGGAAGGGTACGTCAGTTCCAGACAGAGGAGACTGTGTCTGGTACAGCCCCTAAGAACATTCATGTCGTTAAGGAACAGCGGTGTGGAGGTCTTGAACCCGGGGAAACTCACAACCTCTTTAATACTGTGGCAGCCCACTTTCCTTCTTCCTAGGAGAAAACATCTTCTGGAAGATGGAGGACTCTGAGACAGGCCCCCAGGCCTCTCCGAGGAGAAGGGAAGGTACATAAGGCAGAGAGGAGGGTGTCTTCCCCCTTGCCAGAATGTTCTCATGCATTACACTCTGGGTAGACGCACCAAGAAGCTACCAGCCCCCCTCAACCCTTTCCTCAAACAGGGACAAGGGCACATGTCCTAGCCCATGACCTCTGCCTCCCCATCCCGGCCGCAGAATATCTGGTGAGGCCCCAGAGTTAGGAGCAGATGGCAGGAACAGGAAAGCCATCTCCCCCAACCTCTCCCTTGAAAGGCTACATCGCTGACACATGGGGATGTAGATGTTCTACAACCCTACAAAGGGACCTTTATAAGGCAAGAGACTCGGAGGGGGAGGGGGAGGGGGAGGGGAGGGCTCCAGACCCACATGGAACGTTCCAACAGAACCAGAGACCAGACCCCAGACATTCTGACTTCAAGCCTTGCTTGCTTCTTGTGATACTTTGTCTTTGCCCTGGCTTCACACTTACCTGTGAGGAGGGACCGTTTTTTTTGTTTTTGTTTTTGTTTTTTTTAAACCAGAATGCACTCTAACATGCAGAGGCGAGGGGCAGCGGTGGCATCGCACAGAGATGGTTTGGCAGCTCAGTCATTGCATTGTACACACACAGGAAGGGAAAGACTGGATTGGGGCCCACAGGGTGCTGCCCTGTGGGAGGCACTATCCAGACAGGGCAAGGGTGCTTGGCCCACTCCCGTGCGTAGTAACTCCAGCAGGAAGCGGCATGCATTAGTAAGGGCTTTCACATGAAGCAATGTAGCATGTGTCTATACTACAGGACCCGACACCAGACGGCACAGAGAGGACCAGCAGGAGAGCCATGGCACCCCAGGCCTATTCAAGAGAAGGCGCAGCAGACAGCTGAACCTTCCTGTGATGGGCCAGAGGTTCTGTGAAGGGCAGGAAAACGGGGCTGCAGTGAGCATGGGAGACGCTCTCTGAAACTGGGTTGGGCTTTCTCTGCCTGTATGGGCTCCATCCTTTTTCTGATATCAAAGATGATTTGGAGTTAGGTCTTCCCCGTGCATCTTAAAGGCTTGGAAGGAAGCTGCAGCAGGAAGTCTGTCTCCAGGAGGCCCTGGGCCTGGTGCTCATTTGATTAGCAATCTGGTTGCTTTCTGGTACAGACATGGGCTGCTTTTCCCATCTGGTGAGTGGCTGGTTCCTCCGCAAGGGTCTCCCATAGGGGCTTACTCCTCCCCCCAGAGAAACACTCAGATTTAATCAAATTTTATTCCTCCCAACCCAGTGGTACTCAAGTGTTGGATGGAGGTGGCTCGGGTGCACAGGTAGTTACACTTGCACAGACGTACACGTACATGACAGACAATGGTGTCGAGATGCTCAGGTGGTCATGAAGCCCGCACACCGGGGACACCACGGCATGCAGACACACAGGGATGCAGGGCAGAAGCGCGGGTGGAGGCAGGAGGCAGGGACGGCTCCAGCCCTTGTCCACAGTCCATATCAGCCCCTGAGTTCTCTCTCCCTCTGGTGGGAGTAGGGTGAGGGTGGGGATGGGGTCAGGGGAGTTGGTGCTGGGAAAAGGGAGCTGGAAGACAGTCTACTACAGACAGGGTGATGGGAACAGCAGCAGGATCTTCGGAGATAGGTCTTCCAGCAGAGCCCAACAGTGCCCTCTGCTGAGCACGATGGGCTGGTACATCTCAGAAAAGGAGACCAAAGGAACTGAGGGGTGTGTGTGTGTGTGTGTGTGTGTGTGTGTGTGTTTGAACAGGGATTTTGCACAGGGAAGTATATGCATCTTTCTAGGGGTAGCCTATGTAGCAGAAGTTCCCACCGAGGATGCTAATCTTTCTAAATCCCTACTCAGGTCACTCACACTCATGCTCACCTGGCCTCTGGGAATGAGGGTACACGAAGTATCTGCCGCTCCTGTGATCCCCAAAGCCACATGCCACAGGGATCCATGCACTGGGGCAAATCCCATGTGGAGTCTTGCATTCTTCTCAGCCAGCTACTCCCCATAGCATCTCCCCAACCTGAGTCAGAGCTGCACAGCCTCCCTCAACAGACAGGCTCTCAGGGTCCAAAAGAAACTGCGCTGGGTAACAGCCTAAGGCTGTCGGTCCCGGGCCTCCGGAAGCCATTTTCCTTTAAACCGCTCAGATAAGGCTCTGGCTCAATGTACTATTTTATAAATTGGGGGCTTCCCTGCAGTGCTCAAAGCTCTGGGGTTCTCCTCCACACTTGCAGGACTCTAGTCTGATCTTGCCTTAGGGCCATCTCTCTCCATAGTCAGACTCTATGACCCATAGCCTGTCGGGGGAGATGGGCTCTGCTGAGAAAGGAAATCTACTGGAAGGGTGGATATCTACACTTGGCTGCATGAAATGCCTGTGGGTGGCTCCGGCAGGAGGAGGCAGTCTGTTGGTTCATGTGCCTGCGTACATGTATGTGCGAGCATGTATAGGAAGGAGGCACTGTGCTAAGGATGGACTTTGAAGGAAAGTGGGGAGACCATGTACCCCAAAGAATCACCTCTGTATGAAGTGTTTCCCCTGTGCTGATGGTGATGTATTGATCCCATAAAATTGATTAGACTTAGGTAAAACCAAGCTTGCGGAATCATGTTGGTGGGCTGGCGTCTGGGTTGGAAGGAGAGTACTTATTTAAGAAATAAAATCTAAGTATAAAAGTAGACTGATCTAAAGGAGGCTCCTTAGAGGGGCAGGGTGAGGGTGGGGACCAAGCAGATCACCCTGTCTGTCCTCGCCTTCCTCTGCCCTGGCTGAGCCTATTCCTTGTGACCAGGATCAGGCAGCAGAGACTCCCAGGAACTAGACAGGCGGGACATGAAACTGACCGGGGATGTTCTCTCAGTGGCGGCATGGTGGACCTGGGGAGTCTCGCCCGCTGTCTCGCCTTCTTCCTCTTGAGGCCTACGGAAGACACAACCCCTCTTTAGTGACAGGTGCCTTCTCCCAAGGCCTGGTTTTCTCTGGCTCTCCACCCAGTGGGAGCTCAGAGCACGTCCAGTGCATGATCCTTGGCGCACCTTCCCGGAGGTGCTCAGCAAGGACATGCCCCAAGGCTTCATGGGAAAAGTGAAGATAAATACTTCAGAAATGGATGAATTCCGTGCGAGACAGACTAAAGGGCAGTGTCCGGGGATTCCCCAGGGAGAGGTTGGCTTAGCCACAGCCACGGCTAGTCACCCCTTCCTTTCTGTGTGGGGCTTCCGGCTTCTGTGCCTGGTGTAACACAACTCTCGAGCTCCGTACATTCCGAGTTGTGTTGACAGGGGACCCAGGAGAAGCCAAAAGTTTTTTGTTCACGTGACAGCTGCTGATCAGTCACTTCCTTCTCCTCCTCCTCCCCCGTCACCCCTCTTACAGCATGCTTGGCTTCTTGTACACAGGCATACGGTGCTGACACTCACCCGGGTTCCTCGGTGGGTCTCTCTGGAGTCTGGCGTTCCTTAAGCTCAAGCTGGGGGAGGGAAAGGTAAAGCGGTCAGAGCAGCCACACAGGGGAGCTACAGTCTCAGATGATCTAAATTTGGCCCTGAACCCCAACATGCCCTGATGTTTGAAACCCCGAGTCACGTCCTTTGTTTGGTGCTTACACATCAGTACTTTCTCGTACCTGTTCACCCTCTTACCCTGACAAGTGCATGACAGCTGGCTGAGAGTTAGTACCGTGTAACAGCCCATCCCAAGAGCGGCGTGCGGCCCTCCCAGCCCCCCAGATGACCTCAGCTCACCGTGGTGGGCTTCTCCAGGGCAGCAAAGCGCTCCGCCCAGCTCGCAGTGGATTTCTCAAAAGCCTCGTGCCTCTTGATGAGTTTTTCCACGCTGTCTACTGTGTGTCCAAAGTCCCGGCTGGCCAGATAGGGCTCCTGGGCAATCAGCCACGCCTCGGCCACAGAGGCATCCCTCGAGAACTGGCAGACTTCCAGCACTGTGATGAGAACAAGCCACAAGCCCACCCCCAAGGCCCAAGGGCCAGTTAGCACTCAGGAATCCCTCGACTACAAGGGTACTTTGCTCAGTGGTGAGTTTCTGTGTAAATCATTCCGCCCCCCACACTAAAGACCTACCCTGTCTCTCCCAATGGTTACATAGCCACGTAAAATTTTACATGTAAATCTCACCCTGTCTCTACCAGTGGTTACACAGATACATAATATTTTACATGTATATAATTTTACTTACATAAATGTCAAATTTTATATATGTGTATATTTTATTTTTATTTTTATTTTGTGGTGCTGGGAACCAAACCCAGGCCTCTGTGCATGCTAAGTAAATACTTTATCATTGAACTTCATCCCTAGCCCTTAGCTTTTGAAATGCCTCTCAGTGTTCAGCCTAGGCTAGCTTCAGACACTCAATCCTCCTGCCTCCACTTCCCACGTGCTAAGATGAATGGCGTGTGCCACTATGCACAGCCACAGCCATATATTTTGTTTTTTGTTTTTATTTTTTTATTTTTTTAGTTTTCGAGACAGGGTTTCTCTGTGTAGTTTTGGTGCCTGTCCTGGGTCTCGCTCTGTAGCCCAGGCTGGCCTCGAACTCACAGAGATCCGCCTGCCTCTGCCTCCTGAGTGCTGGGATTAAAGGCGTGCGCCGCCGCCGCCGCCGCCGCCGCCGCCGCCGCCGCCGCCACCCGGCCCACAGCCATATTTTTAAAGCAGCCATTGGGACCAGCTCCACGGTGGCTCACATTGTCTTGCTTTAGGGAGCAATCCCCTGCCTCAAATTCTTGCCCTTGTCTCTCTCACACCGTGACAGACAAGCAAGCATGAGTCCTAACTAGTCCTGGCTTTATCCTTGCTCACAGCAAGGATACCTTACCTGGGAGGTAAGATTTTCTTCTCTCTCTCCTCAGCCTCTAGCTGCTAGAGGACAGAGCACCTCACCTCCATAGAACAAACTACTAGAAGGACCCAGGAGAAACTAGTGCTACCTGGCCCTCCCCAGCCACAACTCAGTAGGGGCACCAACCTGGGCACAGGCAGGGCTGGAGTGGATGGGAAGGAGGAAGGCAGGGGTAAGAGGGTGGAACATGTGGCTGCCCAGGCCTTCTGCCTGCCTCCCCTCAGGCCGGTGGCCCAGAGCGTTGTCCCTGAGTACTGCCATGGAGTTTCCTCCAGGCATGGTGTGGTACCTGCTACCTCCAGTAGGGGGCGCTGGACCCTGCCCTCAGGTCCCCCAGCCCTGAGCTATACTCACACATCTTGAGCCTGTCCGAGCGGGCTTCCCACTTGTCATTCATCTCCTGCCTCCTGGACATCACTTGCTGCAGTTTCTCCCGGATCTGTGGAGAGGAAAGGGGGAAAGTCCAGGCTTTGGCGATGCTCCCTACCGTCGGGGGGCAGTCCCAGACAGCTTCGAAGAGCAAGCTTGGTCACACAGCCTGGATTCAAGGGTTGCCGCTGCTACTTGCCCCGGGTGTAGCCTTGGGGAAATCACTTCATCCTTCTGAGGCACCTTCAGGCGTCTCAGCTGTGAAGTAGGGTCAACAACTTGGAAAGTATGTGCACATGTGGGCACTGGGTAGGTATGGGCTCACTCTCCTTTACTGAGCGCCCATCTCCTTAAGGCAGGGGACAGGCTTGTAAGGCTCTGATTTCTGGTCTCTAGGCATCCTCTCCTCCCCGCTCCCTGGAGCTGCTTGGCTAGCAAGCATGAGGACAGGGACATGGAGGGACCCACCTCTTCTGAGGCCTGGTGTTGCCGCTGGAGCAGGGATTCCCCGAGTTCTAGGCAGGTGCTGAAGTTCTTGGCCCTGGTGTTGATCTCAGCCTTGATGCCCTGGTGATACTTCAGGAGCAGTTCCACAGAGGAGACGTCCCTGGGGGCAGGAGGGACCAGGGCAGAGATGCAGTTTGAGAGACAGAATCGGACCACTCAGACCTGCCTCAAGGAGTCTGTCCCGATCCTTTCTTCTCTCTGGCTAGCCTGGAATTCCTCTTCTGGCCCACTGCCAGCAGCAAGACTAACATTTTAGTGTCTTCATTGGCCACAGCAAGGGGAAGAAGGACCCCAGTGAAGCCTGGGAATATTATTTGACGACAAAAAGGAATGAGGTACTGAATCATGCTACCTGGCAGAACCTTTGAAACAGGCTATGGGAAAGAAGCCGGTCACAGGAGACAATGTACTGTGTGATAGCATTTATACAAAACATAGAGAATAGGTCGATCTAGAGAGACAGAAAGGAGAAAAGCAGCTGCCCCAGGGGCCAGAGAGGGAGCATAGTGAGTGATTGCGCATGGGAATGTTCTTGTTTTGTTTTGTTTTGTGGTGATGATGAAATATACTAACTTAGATTGTGGGCAATGATTGCATAACTGGGAATATATGAATACTACAGGAGGATAAACTTTAAATAGGTCAAGGATGGCATGCAAATTAAAGTAACTGAGGCGGAGGGAGAGGGACAGAGATAGGTCCCCAATACTTGCTGAGGTAGAGGTCCAGCCCCAACTGATTTCAACTGCCCATGAGTCTGACCCTGCCTCTTACGGACAGTCAACTTATACTGAGTTTTAGGCGAGTGACCTTGACATCCCAGTGCTGGGGAAGAACTGTCTTGAGCCTGTCCGGTTCTGGATATACGAGTCATGTACTTTCACTGATAACTGTGGTTATGGTCCCCTTGGAGAATCTATATGACTGATAGCTTTCTCCTTTTACTTTGAAAAAGTCAGTCCTCCCAGTGGAAGATAAACCACTGTGGACCCAGATCAAGTCTCTGGTGCCCCTCAGGAATTCCCATGCATTGGGCAGTCTGGGGACCATCCTTTAGGGGAGGAGCCTTGACTCTCCTGGGATGTCCTAGAGCAGTGGTTCTCAACCTGTGGATCACAACCCCTTGGGGGTCGAATGACCCTTTCACAGGGGTCGCCTAAGACCATCGGAAAACGCCGATATTTACATTATGTTTCATAACAGTAGCAAATTACAGTTATGAAGTAGCACAAACGTAATTTTATGGTGTGTGTGGGGGGTCACCACGACACGAGGAACCGTATTCTGGGGTTGCAGCATTAGGAAGGTTGGGAACCACTGAACTAGAGCGTCCCTGAGGACACCCCTCACCTGGGTCTCTCCTGGGTCTCGATCTGCCGGATGATGCTCTCCATCCAGGAGAGGAGGTCACGAACCATGCTGAAGAAGCGGAACTTGTCTGCCGTGTCCACTAGCTGAGCTCGGCGCCCCGCGCATGCATCGAGCAGTGCCTGCCAGGCTGCGGAAACCTCCTGCTCCTTGCCCTGGATGGCATCTGCCTTCTCCCCCGCATACGCTGTCTGCAGGCGGGTGGCCACATCCTGGAACTGCTGCACCTGTGATCAGGCGACATCGGATCTCAGTGTACGATTGGAAGGACAACTGTGTGGTGATACTGTGTTCCCCAATATATTGTGCACCTTAATAAACTTATCTGGGGTCAGAGAACCGAACAGCCACTAGATATAGAGGCCAGGAAATGGTGGCACACACACACACACACACACACCCCTTTAATCCTAGCCTTCCAAAGGCAGAGATCCATCTGGATCTCTGTGAGTTCAAAGCCACACTGGAAACAGCCAGGCATGGTGACACACGCCTTTAATCCCAGGAAGTGATGGCAGAAAGCAGAAAGGTATATAAGGCGTGAGGACCAGGAACTAGAGGCCTTTTAGGCTCTGTTAAGCTTTTAGGCTTCTAGCAGCACAGTTCAGCTGAGATCCATTCGGATGAGGACTCAGAGGCTTCTAGTTTGAGGAAATAGGATTGGCTGAGAAGTTGGCGAGATGAAGTCAGCTGTGGTTTGTGTTCTGTCTCTCTGATCTTTCAGCGTTCACCCCAATACCTGGCTCCGGGTTTGTTTTTATTAATAAGACCTTTTAAGATTCGTGCTAAACAACTGTCTCCTTCAGAGTCCTCCCCAGGGCGCTACTGGAAAGCAGGATGCTACAGGATGGGGTCCCCTGCTCTAGCACCTCTGCCTACCCAGGGCATGTGCTGGGCTCTGGCCCAGGAGTAGAGAGTGGGAGGGTCTGTCTCAACTCCCTTTGGCCTCCTCAGGAGTGCAACCGCGAGACAAAGCACTGACCAAGCCCAGTCCTGGAGATTTACTTAACTCTCTTCCTCTTTGCAGCCATCCATCAAAGAGGAACTGTTATATCCCTGCTTCTGTGATGGGGGAACCAACGCACAGGGATGTGAGGTGGGCGGCTCCAGGTTCCTCCCACTGATCAAGGGGACAGCTGGGACTGGAACTGCTCACTCAGGTCCCTGGTTCTTAATCCCCCTGCAGGCTGCCTCTTCAAGGATAGGTCTGCCCAAATCCTTTGACTGGGGCACACCCAGGGACAGGGAAGCCTCTCTCCTGAAACCTCAATGGAGCCATACCTGTCTCAGCAGCTCTGACACCCCAGATACAACAGTGACATACCAGGCCACACCTGGAGGACAAATCCCTAAGCTGAACCAGGGGTCCAGTCTCCCTCAGTGCTCCCTCCCTGAACCCTGCAGAGCTGGCTCAACTCTCCCTACTCCACAGGAAGCCTGGGGAGCTGGCAGCTGGAGTCCCACACTTCATCCCTTCTATCACATCAAGCTCAGAGGAATCTAGAGTCTACACAGGTCCCGCAGGGTATGCCTATGGGATCAGAGAGGGGATTTAGGCAGATCTTAGGTACTCTAGAACCCCATGAAAGCCAGACCTGTCTGACAGCTAACTAAGCCTGAGGGGTCTCGAGCCGGGGCACTCGCGCCTGGGTTCCGGCTCCACTTTGTATCTGCCATTTCCCAGGCAATAGTGACCCGCTCTACGACATTGTCCTCGTCTGCAAACACAATGTGAGTGCCTATTCAGAGATGGCTGTGAAGACCCAGCAACTACGCACGTCACTTAAAACAATACCCAGGACTGAAAAGGCACTGTTGTGCCAGCTCGTAAACAGTACACAAGCCAGGAGAGACTGTACTTGAAGAACTACTCCTGAAGCTAACAAATTCCTGAGAGCTGCGGGGCTCTGTCCCGCGCTGCTGGTTGTCTAAGGAAGAGAAACTTGATGCCCATTCTAGAGGTTCCCCCGCCCATAGGAGCCAAGTGGGGTCCTGACACCAGGAGAAGGTGGTTGAGATGCCCACCGGTAAGAAGTGGGTGGAGGGGCTGGAGAGATGTCTCAGAGGTTAAGAGCACCGACTGCTCTTGCAAAGGTCCTGAGTTCAATTCCCAGCACCCACATGGTGGCTCACAACCATCTGTAATGAGATCTGGTGCCTTCTTCTGTGTACATAATAAATAAATAAATCTTAAATAAAAAAAAAAAAAAAAAGAAGTGGGTGGAATGTATACCTGCACACCCAGGAGGTGCAGCTCCCGCTCGAAGGCAGTGTGGACCCGGTGGAAGGACTCAGCCGTGCTGGCGTCCAGCCCCACATCCTCCGGCAGCTCTCTATGCTTCTCGTCTATGAGGCCCAGGATCTCCGTGCCTGTGTAGAAGTAGCGGTTCAGGTCGTAGGAGGCAGCCAGCAGCTGCATGCGGGTGTCAATGAGCTCCAGCAGATCGGCCCACATGTCGTTCAGCCCGTCCTTCCACTCGGCGATGGTGGCTGCCTCACTGTGGCCTGCGTCGATGAGCCGCTCAATGATAGCATTCACGTTGTCCACCCGCTCCTGCCCGATCGCCCCGGTCTCCCGGGCAAAGTCTCGGAACTTGTCACGGAGCATCTGGACACGGGGTAGATAGAATGTGGTTAGCTGGGTGCAGGGGCATGGGGTCACTTGGCCAGGGTGCCACTTTGGCCACCTGGAGCTGGCCGTCCCACTCTCTCCAGAGTCCACGGGTCCGGTCCTTCGGTTCCTCTCTCCACGGGTGTGACTGCGTCTCTGTGCGATTTCTTGCAACGGGCAGGGGAGTGAGTCATGTGGGTCTGGGGTGACGGCTGCCTGTGTCTACTGAGTTAGAGGAGGGCAGAGTAAGAGGCGTGGGTACTCACCGTCACGTGGTCAAAGTCTTGCCCCATCTCTTGGGATGAGGCCACCATCTCCTTTTCTGTAATCCACTGCTCCAAGTCGTCGGCCTCTCTCTTCAGCTGGAACAGGTGGTACATGTTCTCTAGCTTCCGCCTCCGCTCTTCAGCCATGTCCTTCAGCCCCGCATACTGCTTATCTACTTGCCCCTGGAGTCTGATAATCTGCTCGCTGGGATTCAAACCGAGAAACGCCTTAAGGAAGGTGAGCAAGAGCCAGAGCGGGGCTTGGGGGTAGAATTCTTGCCTAGCAGGTTGTGAGGTCACAGGCTCCATCCTCAGTACAACAAAACAAAACAGAAGAACCCGGAGTAACTGGCTCTCCAGGCCCCAGAAATCACAATGGCTTTTCCAGGCAAAGGATTCGGGAGAAAAGGAATGCCCGCCCCACTCAGGGGACAGCAGGATTGTGTTGGAATTCTGTCCGGGCAATGGTACAGAATTCTCACAGTGTCTCTCTGTCCGGGGAGGTCACAGATTCAAGTACAAAGGGTGAACCTCTTCACTACCCTCCCCAAGAAGCTGATGGGGTAGAGCTTGGATGGAGCTTCAGCAGGAGTGACCCCAATTAGCTCTCCAGAAAAGGACAGAACCAGAGACTGAGCTCTTGGGGCTTCCTGGGAGATGTGCAGGGTGGCTGCCGAGGAAACACAGTGGGGAGGGTGTGTGTGCCCTAATGGTAGCTGAGGAGAGGGCCATGGCGGAAGCAGCCTGTGAAGTCCGGCCAGTGGCTACCTGACTCCGACCTAAGGATTTGCTGTGAGGTCCTGAAGTATTGTTTTGGAACCATTAAAAAAAAAAAAGCATCAGCATCAGTTTTGGTGTTCAGGGTCTCTCAGGACAGGGTAACTCGTCCAAAGAGCAGAGTTCTCAGTTCACCGGGGCACTCTGACTCTGACCTTTATATATGCCGTCGCCGTGGTCTACCTTGTCTGACTCCTTGGCACAACCCAAGAATAAAAAGGAATAGGGACAGCCAGTAGTTCAGAGACCTCCAGTTCCCGCGGAAACCAGCCCCATTTCTTCCTGCTGGACCTGAAGGGATCCTGATGCCCACAACCAGCCGTACCAGCCAGGGAGGCGCACGTACCCCTCAGGGTGGCCAGCCGTCAGCAGGCTCTGGGCGCGGCCCGCCAGCTGCTTGATATTCCGACCATACTCCTCCACAGTGCGCTGCTGCCGAAGGTGCCGCTTGAGCATCACGATGGCGCCTTCTTCATCCTGCGAGGAGGAGGCAGTGGCTGCGGCGGCGGCGGTCAGCACCAGAGCCCTACCTCACCGTACTCCTTCTCTTTGGAAAGCTATGGCTGAGCTCTGGGGAGCCAGGTTGAGGAGGAAAGCCACACACCTTCCCTGCCTGTTCCCAGCTCCTCTCCCTAGAGTCTAATGTTGCGTCTGCCCCTCCTTTTGAGCCCAACTCCAACAGTCTGTCCCCGTGAAAACATCCTAGGTCCTGGAACGCTGGCTCAGAGGAGGTAACCTAGTCCTCTGAGTCCCTAAATGTGACAGTGGCTTTTCTGGGAGAAATAATTGGGTTATTACAGTCTTGAGAGATCCCCTCCCTTATATCCTCTATCACCCCATCTTGCAGCATGGCCACAATATAATATGAAGAGCCCTTGGGTGGAACACCTACTGGTGGTAAGTGAGAAACCTGTAGGGATGTTCTTAATGAGGTGGAATGCCCTAAGGAGGTATCTCAGGATAGCGGGAGGATTTGTAGATTTCCTGCACGCCCATACCTGGTCTTTTCTTCTCATACACCAGGACTTCAAGGCTCCCAAAGTGCTTGCCCACCCCAGCTCTGTCTATCTGCTCAGCACTCAGCCTCTGCTCCAGCATACCTTAGGGGGCTCGTCAGAGAACACATAGAGCTCCTGCTCGCTGATCCAGGCTTCGGCCTCGCCCGCATCCAGGTAGTACTGCTGTGCCTCATGGGCATCCCGAAGGCGCTGCAGCCGGCCAGCTGCTGCCTCCCGCAGCGTGTCCCAAGAGCCCTGCAGATGCCCCAGGCGCTCCTCGATGTCTTGGCAGTCGATCTCTGCCGCCTCCACCAGCTGCCGCCCTCGATGGAGCACATCCTCCACCCGTGGTGCGTGGCCAAGGATCTCATTCTGCAGGGTCTGTGGCCAGAGGAAAGACTCAGAGGCAGAGCCTTCCCACCGGAAGAGGAGACTCTTCCCCTTCCCTCCTGCCAGAGCAGAGCAAGTGATGGCCTTGACACTACTGTGGCGGGATGCTAAGCACTCCGCATGTGCCCTCCTACACGCGTGTGCAGGTGGCCTTCTGAGACAAGTGCCTGGAAGCTGGTGCAGGGCTTTGTGAAGGCAGGGCTGAGACTGAAACACAGATCTAGCAGATTCCAAAGTCTTTGTGTTTTTTAAAAAGTTTTTAAAAGATCTTTTTATTTATTAATTTACTTTTTTACTTATGTGTTTGAGTGTATGCCACATGTGTGCAGGTGCCCGTAGAGGCCAGAAGGGGGCGCTGGATTCCCTTGAATGGGAGATACAGATAGTTGTGCGCTGTCTGATGGGGGTGCTGGGAACTGAACTCAGGTTCTTTAGAAGGGCAGTAAGTTCTCTTAACTGACGGGCCATCTCTCCCTCCAGTCCACGCTCCTCCAACCCTAGCACCATACTTTTTGAGACAGGGTCTTGTATAGCTCCGGGCTGGCCTTGAACTCATGATCCTTCTGCCACCACCATGCCCAGAAACTGGGGTTACAGGTCTTCACCACATGCCCAGTGAGTGTATGTGGATCTGGCCTATGGCTTTACTCATGCTCGGCAAGGATTACCAGCTAAGCTACATCCACAGGCTAAACTGTGCTCTGGACCACTCCCTATTTGCATCCGTAGAGCTTGATTTTAGGTGTCTGTGCCGGGGGTGGGGGTGGGTGGGGGAAACAACTTCAAAATGTCCGACTGCCGTCTTCTGTTAGCATGTTTTATCGTTGATCTGGGTAAAATAAAAGCGGGCTGATGGCTACCCCTCAGGGAAAGCTTTAGCTTATATTTTTCTCTATTTCTATGGCTCAGATCTGAACTGTGTAGGATTATTTCTTGTCTGAGCCAAAATGGCCCTTTCCTCCCTCTCTGGTGACTGGGTTACTGTTTTCTTCAGAACACCTTGATACTTGATCTCCCTTCCGGATCCTAGCGGCCCAGCTAGCTACGGCTTATGTGTATACTCTTGGGTTCCTTATACCTGTTTCCTCCCTCTTGACAATTCCCTCTGACCCTTTAAAACCATTTAAAGGCAGGAGCAAGGACAGGGTGTGAGCAGACCACCAACTTTCAGCACTTAAAACATACATGAGTAACAGTACGCACCAGGACCTACCCTGCTGGAGTGTGTATCGTATCTTACACCCAGAATCTCGATTTCTAGAAAAAGGCCTGTGGCCAACCCCAGGCCAGGCATGAAGCAATCCCACACAGCTGGTTATCTTAGGATTTAAGCTCCCTCTACCGCCCTGACAGGGGAAGTGTATAATGTCTGCCTGTAATTCAGCTGGGAGTACCGACTCTGTTCTAACAACAGACAGTGGATGCTTGCTTCTGGGACTCAGAGTCCAAATCCAGTGGCTTTCTAATGGGGTTGAGCCTCACGGAGATGGCCATGTGTCCAGAAGAACAGGGTCTATATACCCTGAGGACACCGCATATGCCAAGCTTAGCCCCAGAAGAGGGCTAGGCAGTGCTTTGGTGCTGGGGGCATCCTCGTGGGAGGCTACCCCAAACAGGACCGTGACGGCACATGGACCTCCTCCCCACTCTCTCTCAAGTCAGGCACTCATTTGAGCCTGGTAGAATCTGGTGGTCCCAAATCTCCAAATTAACACGATGCTTCCTTCCTCTGTGATCCTTCCAGAATCCTCTCTGCAGCCACTGAAGCCCTTTCTGCGCTGCTACTTGAGATGAAGTTCGGGGACTGAAAAGCCTGCCATCAGGAGCAATAATCTGCTGTCACATCAGAGCGTGGCTGGACCCCCTGGGAACAAGCAGGGGCAGATGCACTCGCTGGTGAGGTGAGACTCACCTGGTTCTTCTTCATGAACAGCTGCACGGTTTGCAGATTAGTGCCAAAGTCAGCTGACTGAGCCAGAGGCAGTCTCTCTTCCACCCAGAGCTGCAGGGACCAGAAGGCAGGAAGACGGCTGATAATACCCACAGACAGCCACCCCTTTCCCGAACCGCCCCCCCCCCAAGAGCCAGATAAGGTGCTGGCCAGCTCTTCCCAACACCCCCATTTTACAGACAGAAATTTCAACTTTCCAAATAACCTGTTCAAGTGGGATCTTGATCCCAAAGTCTGACTCACCAGTACTAACAAGTGACTTGTAAGTTACCATCCAAACAGTGCCTGCCTTAATTTTTCTATTTAGCGCACTCTCCAAAGCAACCCTATGAGGTGAGGGTCAAGATGACCAGTCATCGGCTACCAAGATTGCTCTGGACAGCAGCCAGCTTGCCCCGTGGTAGCTGGCACCTCAGCTCTCGGGGCAGAGAGGCTGCAGCCCACGTACCGTCTCATCCTCCAAGTCCCGGCTGATCTGCAGCTTGGCTTTGGATAATTCCAGCTGCTTCTTCCTCCTCCCCAGAGGTTCTAGAAGGTCTAGGAACCGCCTTTCGATGCTCACGTCTGTGTCTCCTGCCTCCGCTCCCAGCGAGGGGGCATCGGCAAAAAGTGCCTCCAGTTCCTCCTTCCGCAAATTCACTTGGTCCTCCACTCGCTGGGACACAGGAAACAGGGTCAGTACTGTCTGTGACACCTGGACATGGGCCATCCCTCCACCCATCCACCCACCCACTTTCCACCATCCTTTAAGGCCCTTTTAAAGTGCAGCCTCCTCCAGGAAGTTTCCCTGGCTGCCTCCGCTCAGTCTTTCCTCCTATATTTCTCATGCATCTTTTTTTTTTTTTTACTAGATGCTTGTCCTACCCATTGCAAAAGGGTAGGAGATGGCTTCTGCATCAGGAGGCACTTCTGCATAATACCAACAGAAGGAGCGCTTACTTTTAAGGTTTCAGGTTGGCTCCCTAAGATCCCTTCTACTCCAACACTCTGAGTCTACAGCCTCCTCACATGCCTTCAACTTAGCCAACATCCGGTTGACAGTGGTCAGATCCTTGCCCAAGTCGTCAGATCGTAGCTGGTCCTCCATGGCACCAATCCATTTGTTAAGGTCGGCATGGGTCTGCAGGCGCAGGTCAGAGCTCCGGGCAGCTGAGAGTTGTTCTGTCTTCGCCTTTGTGGTCGTCTGCAGCTCATCCCAGAGCTTGTGCAGGGCGTCCAGCCTCTCTGACACCACATCCGTGAACTGGGGCTTCTCTGCCATCAGCTGCCTCCCTTCCTGTAGGGGAAGGAGGAGAGCTCACTCTCGGCTTCAGTGGCTTATGAGGGGCCCCACTCCAGACGGCTGCAAGAGAAGCCCTGAAGGGAGGTTGGTGAGGCCAGGAATTGACACAGACCTTAGGTGAGGCCCCAGGATGTGAACCTTTAAAGTTACCTACAGGGGAGTGCGGGGCAGGGAGAGCAGAGTTTTGGCAAATGACTCAGAGAGATCCCAGCACAGGGGGGCTGATCCTAAAAGAAATATTCTAGATTCACTCAGAAGCCAGCCTGCTAACACAGGCCTATAACCCACTCAGAAGGGTGAGGCAGGAGGACAGTGAGTTGAAGGCTGGCCTGATGTACAAAATGAACTTAAAAGCTAACTTTGGTAACTTGGTGAGACCCTGTCTCAAAATTAAAAATCCAAAAGGGATAGGGTGGGAGCTCTGACTGAATGGAAGACGTTTAATCCCTGGTTATCCCTCCCCTAGGAAAGAAATGAATAAAAAAAAAAAATCAAAATCCATCCAGGAACCAGGTGTAGTGGTACACAGCAGGAATCTCCAGACTCAGGACGTTGAAGCAGGGAAGATCATGAGTTCAAGGCCATCCTGGGCTACAGAGCAAAACCCTGTCTCATAAAAACTAATAATAATGAATAAACCAATAAGCAGATCAGGGCTAGGTACTCATAGCATGGGAACCTCTTCCATACTCTGGAAGTAGTGTTTCTACCTCAGGGACAGGCTGGTCACTGGGGCTGCCCGATCTGGTTTCCCTGTATAAATGTCTGTGTTTTGGGTGTGGACAGTATACTAGGACTTGGCTCTAGGCATATGTTCTATTAATGGTGGTCAATATTATCAATGGCCTCACAATTGACAAACCCTGTCCTAAGTGTTTTATCTGTCTGCAAGCACGCAGAGAGACCCAAACTCAATTGGGAAGAGCTACTGAACTCATTTCAGAGAGGAAGAGCTGAGGGCAGGCAAGAGAAGCCAGTCTGGCTCCAGAGGCTGTGTCCTAACCGCTTGGCTTCATGCGGACACTGGGCCTACTTCTTCCTAGACAGCCGCAGCAGGGAGAGCAAAGGGACATGATTCCCGGGTGTGACTCCTGCCCACTTTGACCTGTGCCACTGGAGGGTCTAAACAGATGGGCCCCATGGTTCCATCCACAAGGGCAATGAATGGTTGCTTCCGGGTAGTCTTGCCCATCCAAGCAACAGGGAACTCAGTCCGGGAAGGCTAACAGAGATGACTGCCTCCCGGCTACCGGATGCTGAACCCCGACTGTTCTCACCGGGTTTTACGACTCTAGCTGTAACAGAAACACTAAAGTTCTCATTATAGTTTAGAGGAGGTTTTATTTTCACTGCCGAGTTCTATACAGTCCAGAAAGCTGCAGGACAGTGACTGTGTCATGGATGAAGCCCCCGCCACAGGAGCATATCTGAGCAGAGAGCCACCTACCCCTCGCTCCTCTACGTACCGCATCAATGTTCTCAAGCCACCCTTGATGTGAAGCCAGCTCTGCCATAAATGCCTGGTGCTTCATCCATTTGTTGTGAAGGTTGCGTGCTTCATCATAGGAGACATCTGGAGATGTCAGCAGCTTGTCATTGATCCAGAGAGTGAGCTGTGGGCAGACACAGGAAGCCCCGTGGGTTTCTGAGTGTACCGCTTTGGCAAGGCAGGATCATGAGTCTCCCACCGCTAGCTGCAGAGGGAGAAGGTCAAGGGATGCCCTGGTCTTCCTCACTGGAGGTGTGTGTGGTTGTGAGATGGTCTGTTCTTTCCACAGCTCCAGGCCCTAGGACAAGGCCTGAGATGCTGCAGTAACTCAACACATTCTTAGTAGATGGGTAGGCGGATAAATCCATCCTGACAGTGGGTGATAAATAATTAAGAAACACTAAGAAGATGTTACATGAGGAAGAGGTTAACAGCAACTACAGTTAATAAGGGGAAGGGAGAGTTGTGTGTCCAGCACTTCCAAGATGTTCTGGCATCATGCCAAGCCTGGCTTGTCCCAAGGGCAAAGGCAGATGGAAACAGAGTTACATGGGCTGAGAGGAAGCCCTAAAATGAGAGCAGGTAGGGTGCCAGAGAGAGACCCCCATTGCATGTGGGGAGTCCCATCGGCAGACCTCCTCCTCAAGGTTCTTATCCATCTGCCCTCAGGGGGCCCAACAGTCTGTTCGCACCAGGGCTGAGAACTGTTCCCTAATTGTCCAGGGCTTGGGACAAAATGAAGATGCTCAAAAGCATTATGGATCTCAAGTCAGCATCCGCAGGGCATTATGTTAGGGGCCTGTGTGGGTGCTGTGTAGACCCCACATCCTTGCCCAGAGCCCTGTCTAGGCCCTAGGTGACTCCAATCAGAACATTCTCAGACCGCTCTTGGAGAACCTTGTCCTAGATGGGGTAAATCAAAGGATGACTTCAGACTTGGGGGTTGAGGGTGGAAAAGAACTGTGGAACGGAAGGATTCAAGGAATATCAAGCTAGGTACCCCAAGTCCCCAGCTCATGAAATGCCACCAGTCTTGGGTGAGACAGGAATCCTATGGCCTCTCAGCTCTGAGCCCTTCTGACTGAAATCCGAGAATCACCCCAGCTGTTGGCCTCACCTCTTTGCAGTTCTGGAGGAGGTTCTGCAGCTCCAGGTTGTCTCTGAGGAGAACCGTAGCCTCCTGTGCCTTCTCACTGTTCTTCTTGTGCCTGGGAAGGCAAGGGAAGCCACACTAGCACCAGGTCTGGGGTCCTTGCCTGGCCCCCCCTTCCCCAGTGTAGCACAGGGTCTCGTGGTCCTAGGCGTGGGGCATACCTGTCTTCAATCAGCTGCACCTTCTCTTGGATCTTGTCCGAATACAGGTTGCCCTCAGCCACCAGCTTGTTTCCAGAGTCCACAGGACTCAAGACCTTAGAGCGGTTGTTTTCCATAGACACTAGGAAATCCTCAAACTTTCTGATCCCAGCCTCCGCAGCCGCCAGGGAATCTGGAGGCTCTAAGTGAGCCAGAGTGTATTCCTGTTAAAGCAAGGTTTCCAGAGGAGGCCTGAGGATGGGCTAAGCAGGAGCGCCATGGGCAGCATGTGCAGGCTTCCAGTGCACCCCAAGAGTGAGTGTGCTCTACTCCCTAGGCATGGCCTCCCATTCCCACCCAGGGCGGGGGGCATGGGCCGTGGAGGAAGCTACATGGAAGGGCAGTAACCCAGGGCAAGGCTCACTTCTCTAGCTTCAGAATGACCCCAAAACAAGACAGCTTGGGACACGGGACCAGAAAGGGATGTGACGAGGAAGGAACAGAGAGGATTTCCTTTAACTGGTGACTATGAAGAGTTCACCACTAGTAAGTCACCTGAGGGACTCCTGTGCCCCAGCCCTGTGTGCTTCTCCCTACCTGGTTACTAAGGATGGCTTCAGCCTGCTTGGCATCTTTCTGGAACTCTTGGAAGCCCAGGCACTGGGTGAGGGTGTGCCCTCGGCTCTCCCACATCCGCCACAGAGCATCCCAGCCAGCATCTAGGCCCTCTAGCCGCTGGCCCAGAAGCTGGTACTCTGGGTCACTCTGGCCTTCGATCACCTTCTCCCCAGAGGCCTTGACCTGGTGGTACTTGTCTTTGTGTGCATCAACCTCTTCCTTAATGGCTGCATGCTGCTGTAGGAGCTGCTCAGCCTCTGGGAGTGACTCAGGCATGTCCTCAGAGGCCACTGCCTTTTGGGTCATCGACAGCCAGGTCTGGAAGTCATCCAGCTCCTGCAGGAAAGCCTGCAGCTTGCTGGCTTCCCCTAAGGAGAGCTCCTGACCCTGCAAGGCATCTTGCAGGCCTTTCCACAGTGTCTCAACGTCTACTTGCCGCCGGCCAATGTCTTCCTTCTGCTCCGGGTGCGACTCCATCAGATACTGTGACTCACGTTCCAGGGCACTCACACGGTCCCGGATGGCCAAGACATCCCGCTCCAGCCCTGATAACTTGCGCTGGATGGCAATGACACCCGCCAGGTCCTGCCCCAGGTCCTTGGTGGACTCTACAACTTTTGTCTTGTCCACGATCCACCTGCTGGTCTCCTCACAGTCCACACAGTAGTTGTTTACTCGAAGCGCTGAGTCCACAGCCTCTCTTTGCTCGGACACCACTGCCTTGAAGGCCTGCCATCTGCCAGAAGAGAGACAGACCAAGGGGAAACAAATACCATGCTGTTCCTTAACTCTTCTCACATTTCCCATGAGTCTTCCCCACACACAGACCTCCTATGTTACCAAAAAAAAAAAAGTATCTACCAGTGGGTAAACAAAACTAACTTGTCCAATTTTACTCAAGATATATGTAACAGAGAACCAGATTTTCTTGATTCTCAAGAGTCAAATAATGATATGATCCTAGCCATATACAACGTTCACCTGGACTTCAGGTAAATGTGAACAATCTTGGATCTACGATGGTTGGGCTTTTGGCTAGTGGAAGGTGATACACATTTCTTAGGAATTGTGCTCGGATGTCGCCCCTTGCCTGAGCTGGAAGTATCAGGTATGATACTGTGGTGGTACTGGGCAGTAGCAGCAGGATGCAGCTCCCAGTCAGCCGTGTGACCACAGGGCGAACAACCAACACTGCACAGTGCCAGTGGCTAAGCGAGGTGTGGGGCAGCTTTGGGATGCCAAGACTGGTCTTTGACTGTTGGTCACGGTGAGCCTCCTATTTTAGTTTCCAGAGCAGCTAAGGCTAGTGCCACCATGTGTGGCCACACGTGTGTGTGTGTGTGTGTGTGTGTGTGTGTGTGTGTGTGTGTGTAGTGGGTAGCCATTCCAGCTTTGATCTGGATGTTCCAACCCCCATTGAGACTTCGGCAACTGTCACGCCTACAAGGCAGGGCCAAGGGAGGGGCCTGGGGACCCGAGATCCGGATGGGCGGTGCTCTCACTCGGTTCCAGGACCTTGGACGGTGAAGGTGGGCCAAGCAGAGCTCCAGAGAACACCTCTGGACTGCGATACACCTTCCCCGGACCCCGCGACCTACCTATCCCTTAACTTGTAAATTACACCATTAAATAAATCTCCTTTTAACTACGTGGAGTGGCCTTAATAATTTCACCAATATGTGTGTGTGGGGGGGGGGGGGTATGTGCACATGTGTGTACGGAGGCGTGTGCCCCTGTGTGCATACGTTGAGGCCACAGGATGATGTCAGGTGTTTTCCTCTGCCACCCCCCTTTTTATTTTTTGAGATAGTCC
The DNA here is from genome assembly GCF_949786415.1 of Peromyscus eremicus. NCBI lineage: Eukaryota > Metazoa > Chordata > Mammalia > Rodentia > Cricetidae > Peromyscus > Peromyscus eremicus. The sequence goes on from NC_081430.1 coordinate 74,525,974, forward strand.
CATATTAGACCTGAAGCAGTTTTGGCTAGGCCAGCTGGCTGGCAGGGCCAGCGGCCTGTCTCTGTCCCACCCCATCCCCATGCTTGGAATACAATTATACTTAGCCTTGCCTGGCTTTTATGTGAGTGTTGGGGATTTGAACTTGCATAGTTCAATCCTGCTTGCATATCAAGCTCTGTTACCCATTTGCCGCTACAAATGCATTTTCTGTTCATGATACTAACAATATACAGTGGGTTTATCAGGTTGTAACTCCATCACGAGTCAAAGAACACCTGCATACAAGTTCCCTAGAGTTTTAGAAATGTTGGAAATATCTAGAAAGCTCACATTATTAACTTTAAGAATGCTTCAGGATAGTCCCCAGCTTCCCTAGAGGAAGTTTGAAAATGCCCAAGGCCACATTTAAAGTACCCTAGGACCTGAAAACAAACAGGAAATTGAGCTGGCGTAAAGAGAGGAAAGGGAGAAAGGGAGAGAGGAAGACTCCAGATAGGACTATGAGGACAGTGTGCAGTCACATCAACCTTCAGGTGGACGCGGCTATGAAATGGGAAATAGACTGAGGTCTGGCGAATGGCCTGGAGTCCTTCAGTTAGTCCGAGGCAACCAATAAACCTCTTTAGAAGAGTTGCCCATCAGCCAGGGCGGACCACTGGAGACACCTCCCTCGGGTCCAAGCTTACGCACTCACTGCACACCATAGGAATACATAGCTCATGAGAGTAAACTGAATGCTTGTGTGGTAGTTTGAATGAGAAAGGTCCTCCCTAAGCTCAGGGATTTGAACACTTGGTCCCCTGTTGCTGGCACTGTCTGGGGGAGTTGTGGAACCTTTGCGGAGGGGTGGAGCCTTGTTTGAGGAAGACTTGGACCGGGTTCGAGTGTTTATAGTCCCGCCACACTTCCTGTTCACTCTTTCTGCTTCGTGCTTAGGGTTTAGAGTCTGAGCTCTCAGCTTCCTGCTCCGCTACTGTGCCTTCCGATTGCTACCACGCCTTCCTACCATATCCCTCCTTTTTATCCCTCTGGAACCAGAAGCCCAAATAAACTCTCCCTTTTATACGTTGCCTTGGTCATGGTATTTTATCACCACAATAGAAAAGTAACTAACACAGAGGATCATAGCAGAAATTGGCTGTTGCTCTGAAGAACCCGACCATGGCATTTTTTTGGAGGAATGTGAAAGGAAGACTTTGGAATGTCGGACTAGAAAAGCAGTTGAACATTGTAAGTAGAGTTTAACAGGCCACTCTAGCAGCAGCCTGGAAGACAGTGCTGAGAGCAGTTTGGACCGGAGAGGCCCAGCTCAAGAGGTTCCAGAGGAAAGCAAGGCCATTAACAGCATCTGGCTCAGAGACCATTCCTGTAATATCTTGGCAAATGCCCATGTCATGAGAACTTGCCTGAGGCTAAATTTAACAGTAATGACCTAATTTCTTCAGTGAAGGAAATTTCAAGACTACATGATGTTTGTCCAGTCTGTGGCCTGGGTATTACCGATAGTGCTTATGCAGGTTTACAAGGAAAGTGAGCAAGTGGGGAAGAGAGAAACACAAAATGTTCAGTTCAGAGAGAAAAAGAGCACCATGCAGCTTAATCTTCCGGCTAAGGCACGTGCTGGGAGAGGTTGGTAAGATTAGCGCCATGAAGGAGAGGGCTTTTCTGCACTGGGATAAAGGGAAGTGTGCCCTAAGGGCAAGGCCCAACCCAATGAAGTCCCCAACTTGTAAAAGAGAGCATAAAGCTTGTGTGTGTGTGTGTGTGTGTGTGTGTGTGTGTGTGTGTGTGTGCTTCTAATTGCAAACAAAATCCGCTGCTAATACAGTTCAAGGCATCAGGGTCCATCCCAAGCTGCTAGCCCAACTTAGCAGTGTCCTCTCCATGGTGCTGACTTGAAAGGCATGGGGATATAAGAATGAAGGGGTCAGGGCTGGAGAGATGGCTCAGAGGTTAAGAGCACTGGCTGCTCTTCCAGAGGTCCTGAGTTCAATTCCCAGCACCCACATGGTGGCTCACAACCATCTGTAATGAGATCTGGTGCCCTCTTCTGGCCTGCAGGCAGAACACTCACTGTATACATAATAAATAAATAAATCTTTAAAAAAAAAATAAAGTAAGGTCACTGTCTTAGCTTGTCAAAAAAATGAAGGGGTCATGGATTCTTCCTCCATTGTTTCAAAGAGCCACTGAGGCCAGGCAGCAGGCGACAAGGGAAACCCTACATGAGACCCCGAGAGGGCAAGAGGTTTAAGAGGTCATTACCTGAAGCTGGAAGAGTGAAGCCTGGGTTGTAGTGGAAACCCCAAGATGTTGGCAATGTCAAGAGCTACCCACGGGGAGTGGAACCAACCCAAGAGAGAGAAGAATGCTGCAGGCAGCAAAGCCAGAGAGGTGGCACCATCCAGGCCTTTGACGTGGGCCCTGGAGCTATGGGATTTGGAGTCTGCTCTGCTGAGCTTTGCTCTGGCCCAGTAGTTCTTCACTGTGCCCCCCACTCCTCCCTTTCCAAATGGAAATGCATATTCTGCACCATTACATGTTGGAATTGATTATAGAATTTGGTTTTCGCTTTATCAGGGGCTTATAGTTAAGAGACTGCCTCGAGTCTCCGAAGAGACTTTGGACTTTTAAACAGTCTTGAGACTCAGAGGCTGTAGGGGACTTAGGAAGTGGGACTACGTGCATTATGATACGGCATGAGTCTCTGGGGTCAGGGAGCGGGATGTGGTGGTTTGAATGAGAAATGGCCCTCATAGACTTGGGCATTTAAACACTTGGTCCTCAGCTGGTGGCCGTGTCTAGGGAGTCTGGGGAGCCTCTGGAGGAGTGGGTCTTGCCCTACTTCCTGTTTGCTCTCTCCGTTTTGTGTTTGATGATGATAAATGAGGATGCTACTGGTTTATGTATTCGCTACACTATGCTTCTTACTGTTATTTTGGGTGTATATTCTACTTAAATTTTTTTTTGTAAACAGTATGCTGTGTTTGCCAGACCCTGCTTCATATGCTTATGTTGATCACGTCATTTCTCTGCATCACTTTCCTGATGTTTGACCGAATCTGGATCTAGTTTTTTAATGGTGGTACCGGGGATTGAACCCAGATCCTGAACATGCTAAGTACACTGTACCATTAACTTACATCCCTAGCTATCTCATGCTATTTTTGTTTACTATGGTCTTGAAGCAACGGAATATGGACCATATAGCCCAGGTGTGTAGGGGTTATGCCCCTGAGGTTACGTCAGTACATTCTACGATGCCCACACAGTGACAAAACTGCCCAATGACACATTTCCAATAAGGTATTCCTGGTGTTCAGCATTTCAGAACTGCTAATTATAAATACAAGGTAAGAGGGGCTGGAGAGATGCCTCAGTGGTTAAGCGCACTGGCTGCTCTTGCAGAGGACCTGGGTTCAGTTCCCAGCACCCACATGGCAGCTCACAACCTTTTAGAACTCCAATTCCACCGGATAGAATTCCCTCTTCTGACCTCTGAGGGTACAGGTGTGAATATGGTACACAAATATATGTGTACATATATACAGACACACAAAAAAATATGACTAAACCTTTAAAAAAATAAACACAAGGTAGGATGCAAAGCCCAGAACCAGAGGAAGGCGGGGCTATTTTCAACTGGTAAATGAGCCTGGCCTGGGCGAAGGATGGCCAGGATTTGGGATACATAGTTAGAAGAATAAGCACATCCCCAGAGAGGAGCAGAGATGGGAAACAGCCCTGTGGTGGGGGTACAGAGTGAATGTGGGATGAATCAGGGCACGTCTTGCTATCTCCGAGGAGCTAAGCCAGAATCCACAACACGTCAAAATTCCAAGGAGACAGATTTCCACCATTCGACATCAGTCCACACAGTCTAATCAAAGGAGTTGGTCCCAAGTGGGGTGAGCTACACGGTCAAGAAGTGGCCTTCCCTTCTCTGCTGGACGGGATGGGCTTCCCGGCCTCTCGACTCTTAGACTTAATGGAAACTATCTCATCATTCTGTGCCTCAGCTCTTCTCTAACCTGAGAATGGCAACTGCCTGGAAGTTTTTCAGTTGAGGTAGGGGGCGGGGCATGGTTTAGACTCTGTAAATGTCAGCATGCTGGGACTGCAATGCATGTCTGGCTGGCAAGTTCTTCCTGCCTGGAAGTTTCTCCGGTTTAAAATGATCTAATTGCTTCACTTAAAAAGCAGCTCCAAAAAATTCTCCCCTCCCCCATACATAGATAGTACCTATAAGCCTAACAAACAGGCATCCTTCTTTGAATTAACATCAGACTTGCAGACCCCAGCCTTGGATGCTAAGACAGACAGTCAGCCCCAGACCATTCCAGTGGCTCCAGAGCATCCCTTTCAGCTTGGGGTTCCCTACAGGCTCTCAACAGTTCCCACGGTTTCTTCACAGCTCACTAGGCCCTAAGTCTACATTCTGAACTGCCTTAAGCAGAACAAAGCTCATGCACAAGTACTTGGAAGGGGCCAGCCAGGGTTAGGGAGAGGGAATGAGCGTGTGGCATTGCGCGTGCGGGGTCGAGGTAAAAGCAGAGAATGCAAGCATTTGATCTGTCCTCAAAGATCCTCCAGGAACTGATGAGCAATTATGCCCTGCTCTGAAAGCAGCCCCTCTCTAAAGGCTCCTCGGGGCCTGCTTTTTGTTCCAGTCATGAAGCTTGCTCAAGGCGCCCCGCTAATTCTCTTTACTCAAGCCAACCTTATTATCGATGCTGCATTCCGGCCCAGGCAGGGACGTTCTTTTATGGACAGTACTTAAGAACTCTCAGAAAGCAATTTCCCATGTCCAGGAACGTCTGGGGAAATATGGCAAGGTACCACGTGGCCCACTAACGGTCTGCGCACTCAGAATGTCCCCCTCATCACAGCTGCATGGACATCCGCTCTCCTCCTCCAGACACTGTCTCCTCCATGACACTTAGAGTAGCATAGATTTCCCGATTACTGCTGTAGCCCCAACACTAGCAACGAGATCGGCAGAGAAAACCAGGGACATTTAAAGCTGGGGCCATTTCTCTAGGTGTATGTCGGGTGCTAGGAGAAAGCTCCCCAGAGCCAAGCCCCGCCCACTCCCCACCTCTTGTTCAGGCGATCCTGGTACTGCTTCACCTCCCCGCTGCGTGGGTGGCCGCTCTCTACCAGGTTGTTGGCAGCGAGATTCACACCGTCAATCTGAGCCATCAAGGTCTTCATCTCCTGGTCCAGGATGTCAAACCTGATATGGATGAAGAACACGAGGAGCAGTGAGTGGCAGTGGAACCACCGGTTTCCGGCTGTTCCCAGTCTCCAGATGTGCAGCCCTTGCTTCCTCACGCCACATCCCGAGTGTTTTGTCCAGGGGAGGGAGGAAGGGAGGGAGGCAGACAGGCTGGTACACCCTAACTTTTGGTTCTATAGATTCGGTGTCATGTCTGGGTATTTCTGGACCAAGTTAGGAGACGGTTCTTTACTATACAGGTAACAGGTCCACAGAAGAGCTTGTAAGGGGTTACAGTGTTGGGGTTGGCAAAGGAGTCGGTCACCCCAAGGACCATCTGCCACACCTCCATTGTCTTGGTTGCTGTTCTACCCTAACTCTGGTACCCAGGAATGCGGGCTGAAGCCACCCTCCCCTCAGATGCTTCACTGCTGGGATGGGTGGGTAAGGGAAGAAGGCCAACTCCTCCTGGGAAGAGTCCAGCACCCTCTAGCACAACGGTTCCCAACCTGTGGGTTGAGACTCCTTGGGGGTTGACTAGTCCTTTCTCAATGCATGACAGTAGCAAGATTACAGTCATGGAGTAGCAACGAAACGTTTTATGGGTGGGGGTCCCCACAGCATGAGGAACTGTATTCAAGGGTGGCATTAGGAAGGCTGAGAACCAGTGCTCCACATCAGTGTAGGACTCCCTTGGCACCACTCCAGGGGGTAGCCCCTCCCGCCCCATGACGCTTGGATGACATGCTAGGCCGCTGAGATGCTGCCAAGCCTGAACGCCTGCCCCCATCCACAGCTGGAACACACCTCCTCTCCATCACCTGACCACTCCTCCATCTCCCTCCATAGCCTGAACATCCCGTTCATATGCAGCCTGAGCATGTCCCCTAATCATAGTGGGAGCACCCCTCCATCTACTGCCTTAAAACCAACCACCCCCATCAGCCTGAGCATGCCACAACCCACCGGGCAAGATCACTCCGCCTGCCCCCACCCCCCCAAGATGAACTTGCCCCCGACCCCTATTCAGGGTGCTGATGGAATCAGAACACCGGAAGTGAAAGTAGTAGCCTCAGAAACTTGTTTATCAACTGGTGTCTGTGGCCCCTTGGAGTTCTCTGGCTGAGGGACTAGCACAGAGTTAGAGATGACAGAGTCCCAGCCCCTCAGCCCCCATGTACACAGCACCTCCATTTTCCCTGTGTTCTGTATAGAATTCATCTGAGCAAAGGCTGCTATAGCTGAGAAGCAACTGAATAAAGAAAAATCTCCTTTGTCTCAGGAACTCTGAAGGTGCCAGTGGGTGAAGTATTAGAGCCGCACCCCCTACCCCCCCCACCAAGTCAGACCAAATCTCAACTCTTGATATGGGCCCTTTAAGCACTGGTCTCTCAAAGAGACCCCCGCTGGGTCTGGAGGTGGGAGGCGAGCAGAGGCCAGCCCCTCTGACCTGTGCTGCACCACCTCCAGGTCCTCCAGGGTGTTTGGGATATCCATCTGGTTCAGCCACTTCTCCTTCTCGCCCATCCACAGCTCACAGGCATCCGACTCCCCAAACACTGTGTACAAGTCCAGGGCATCCTGCAGCCTCTGTCCGCGCAGTATTGACTGAGCCAACACCTGCTCGTAGAGCTTCCTGAGGGTCTGCAGACGACTTGTGACATCTGGGGAATCTCTGAACTCCTCAGGGAAGCCCTGGGCTTGGCTCTCCAAATGCTCCATCACCCCTCGGCTCTCCTCCAGCTCCTCCAGAAACTCCTTGTGCTTCTTTCCCAGGGCTCTTGTGGCGCCTTCATCTTGCCCTACATCTTCGCCGGACAGCAGCCGGTGAGCATCTTGCAGCCAAGCCTTCAGGTCGTCGGCGTCACCCTGGAACTGGAAGAAGTCCTCGGCGTTCTGCAGGTCCTTCTTTCGAAAGTCGGCCAGCTCTTTCAGGTGGTCCCACTGGGCCGATACCTCCTTGACACGGTTCTCGATCTGTGGATGTCCAAACTGCTTTTGGGCCACCATACCCTCAGCCTCCTGGAAGATCTGCTGCAGATGGGCATCCAGCCCACGGAGTTCATCCTCAAAGGCCTTATGCTTGCGCTGTAGGAGGAGCACACTGGTCAGATCCTTGCCGTAGTCCAGGGAGGAGTAGATCTGTTCCTTCTCCTTGATCCAGCTCTCGGCCTCATCCATCTCCCAGAAGAACTTCCAGAGTCGCTTGGACTGCTCCAGCTGCACCTTCCTTCCGGCGGCCATGTTGCTGAGTTCCCCGAAGCACTGCTCCAGGTGGCTGACGCGGTCCTGGATGACCTGGGGGTCACAGGGCTGGTACCCTGGAGGAACAGGAGGAGGAAGACAAAGACAAGGAAGAGATTCATTGACTGGTAAGCGGGAGGTCAGAACCACACAGTCCTAAAGCTTCCCTCTCTTAGGGCCTCGGGGACCTTGTGTGTGGTAGGCAAATGCTCCACCACTGAGCTGTGTCTTTAGCCCTTCGAGGTCCTTTGGGATTGGATGCACGGATTCCCAGTTACTTGGAGGACAGGCCGGATTCTTTATAACTGGTTCCCACCAAGCTTCAGGAATGAGGGAGATTAAAAGTTAAGTGGTTCTTAGTAGTAATGTACAACATGACATGAGGTTTTTAAAAAGCTCAGTTAGAGGTTTCTAGGAGGTAGTGAACTCTCATATTTAAGACAAGAAACCAGAAACACAGTGTCAGACACCAGCAGAAAGAATGGAAGACAGATGACAGCTTATGGTGCTTATGGTCATCTTTCTGACTGTGGGCTGCCGGAAACAGCTGGCCCTCAGGAGAGTACTGTTGCCCTTCAAGTTTTACACAATATCACCTGAGGAAAGAGGCAGAATTCTAAAGGTGGTTCTAGATTTACCCAAGCGGGAAGAGGGGTCAGAGGACAGGATCTAGCATCAGAGGCCTCAGCAGAGGGAACACTCTTGGCCTCACCTTTCCCCTCAGTGAACTGCAGGGTGGCTGCTGTGATGGCCTTCACTTTGTCCCCCTGGATGGCAATATCGGCCTCCATTAGCTTGTGCTTCTGAAGCAGGTCTTCTACCTCTAATAAGTGCTTCCCGAACTCAGCAGACAAGATGTGAGCCTGGTAATGGGCAATGGCAAATGAGGAGAACGGACCCCCCCAGAGGGTGTGTGTGCATCTTAGCCAGGGGTCGTGGATACAGCGGGGAGGTGCCTGCTGCTTGGGACAGGAGATGCCGCAAAGGATTTCCTACAAGAGGGTGCCCTCTGGAATCTTCCATGGAATGCCCTACAAAATCTCAAGCTTCACACTCATCTATATCATCCTTTTCGAGTTCTGGTGCCTGGGCATGTTTATTTTTAGAAAGCCCATGGTCAATTTCATGCTTACTTTCACCCAAGACCTCCTGGAGCAGAGGGAGAGAATTCAGACTTCCCTTTTCAGAGGGGTCTGGATTTGAACCAGAGTCAAGCCCCAATTACTTGGAGCTGGATTCTCTGGGTTTTCATTAACACTTAAATCTCTTTTAATGCCTGTAGGGTGGAGCTTGTGCAATCACTAACCCGAGATTCCTGGGTTATTGGGGATACTGTGAACATGGGCTAGTGACATCTTTGTCCTTTCTCCATTGTGACTTAGAGATATAACCGGAGGGCAGTTATGTAAAGAAAACACATGCTGACTATAACGGGGTGTGGGATGGGCAGCCTCAGCCCCACCTTGATCTCATCCATCCAGTCGATACTGTGCAGCATGTCCTGGAAGAGTTTCTGCAGCGCCAGGGTGGCCTCGAGCCTCTGGCGCCGGGATCGCAGCAGCTCCTGCAGGTAGCTCCACAGACGGAGGATGTTGTCCTTCCGGGCTATGATGCGCTTCTGGTCATGGTAATTCTCTTTCTCGAGCTCCTGGGCCAGGTCCTCCAGGGCCTTTACCCGCTCCTCATAGGCAGCTGTGTCTGTCTCAATGGCTTCATGCTTCTTCTTGGCGGCCTCCACGGCTGCCAGGTCATACCCAAAGTTATCCTGCCCCCCGAGGAGGAAAAAACAATCAACAAGCAAACAAAAGAGCTGCTCAGTCAGAGTCCCCTGGGCTCAGAAGCAGCGGGTCCCTGAAGCCCAGCTGCCAGATGGCAACAGCACATTTCTACAAAGCCTCTGTTATCTCTGCCTTCCCCTGCTGCCTGTCTTATCAGAGTAGTTTCCGAACGTCTCACAAGTATCTCTGCCTTCCCCTGCTGCCTGTCTTATCAGAGCACTTTCCGAACGTCTCACAAGTACCTCTAAACGCCCCCAATTTGACTGTCTGCGCCACACACACAGGTGAGGCTATGTGTCCATTAGCGTCCTCTGGTGACCTGCTGGTACTTCCCACCCTGCCTTGAGAGGACCGATCCGTTTCCGGGCAGGCGGGGCCCGCTTAGACTAGCATGTCTCATCGATGCAAACAGATGGTTTACCCACACACTATCTGGGGCACATGCACACTCTCCAATGCTCTTAGAACACTCGCTATCCCCTTAACAGACAGAATTTAATTTGATTCTAAGCTCTAAGTGGGAGGGAACAGATGCTCCAATGGAGAATCAGCCCTGGGGTTCACTGTTAGCCAGTGAAATATGTCCCGGACCTGGAGGCCAAGAAACCAAAGGCACACTCTGATTTAATCCTGTTCCCAGAGAAGAATCATGAATATCAACTCTGACTCCTGGGTCCCTTGATGCTACAGCCTACACAAGACATGTTGGGGGGCCTGTTCTAGTACGTGAGGCTCTGTTCTAAGACGGAGACTTAATATGAGCTGGGAGTGTAACTCAGTGCTGGAACGCTGCTTCTCATGTTTTAGGGTCCAGGGTTGGACCTCTGATGAGAGCAAGAGACAGATAGTGAGACAGAGAGAAAGAGAGAGACTTAATGTATCCTAGGGTTTCTCTTCAGATGTAAGTTTGATCCCACCAAACACTTGCAAGGCTGAGGAGGGCCTTATCTGGCTGCCTCTAAGACTGGCTTGGGCTCCAGTTCCATCGAGATCAGTGGTCCAAAGCACGTCCCCTCTCCTGCCACGGCACGCCCCCTTACCTGGGTCACCAGGCGCTGGTTTTCACTGAGCCACGTCTCTCTCATGGCAGCCTTTCGGTCAAAGCGCCGTGCTAGCTGCTCCAGTTTCTCCTGCCGAATGAGCTCGCTCCTCAGGGCCAGCTCCCTTTGGTACTCTGCTTCCTCCAGGCTCTCCCAGGCCTGCATGGGCAAAGGAGAATTCTTGGGGAACGGGAAGAATATGTGGGCTTGTGGTTGTCTCTTTCAGCCGATACCGGGTGACTGTATGAATCCAGGGAGATCCTGCCACTATGGGGTACGGTAGTAGCAGAGTAAAGTTTAGTAACATCCTTTGATTTTTTTTTTTTGGTCCGGCCCAGACCAGTCAGACTTCCCAGTTCCACCTCCCCCAAGCCTGCCTCAGACACTGGCTTAATAATATAATGGTTTCCACCTCTGTAGATGCTCAGCAAATCCTTGTGGACTAAATAGCCACCTCCATTCTGTTAGAGCTTCCAGATGGTGCTAAGTCTCCAAACCTCTGAAATGTCACACAGCATTCCCCTCTGTCATAAGTAATTAACATTCTAGACTCCAAGACAAACTCAAGGTTTGGTAGAGGACAGGCTACCAAAAATGGCCCCAAAGAATGGTTCTGGGTACCTACAGAGAAGAGTAGGAGCTATAGTCTGAACTCTTACAGACACCTTCAAATGACTCTCCCAAATAGCCAGCATGTAATTAACGCCAAATAAAGTGGCCTGGTCTAGCCTTGCTCAGCGACCACTCCCCATATCCTCCTCAGGAACTCAGATGGGCAATTGACACTGTCACAGTACCCGGTTGATGTCGGACACCAGCTTCCCATCGTGGGGCGTGTACACTTTCTGGTTGTTGGCTCTCATCCTGGATTGGATGGTGAACAGGAGGACTTCCAGATTCCCCTTCTCCTGAAACCTGTGGGGAACAGAATTGGGGATACTGGTATCGAGGTCCCCATAGACACACTGTTTGCTGCAGTCAATAAGGAAACCCTGGCATCCCAGACCTTGGAAAGCAAAGCATGTCTCTTAAAAACAAAGAAGGAAAGACACAGACAGGTCTACTCACCTGCTAAGACATCTGTCACTCCCTGGAGAGATCAGATAAGAGTTTGCATCTTTACAGCTCAATTCAGAGAAGATGCAAAGGCTATCAGAGCATTCATGTGCTTCCATTGGGAAAGCTACTGGAATATTCTGGTAACTCCAATAAATCCCAAGTTTTACTAACCCCCACAAAGAAACCCTACTCTGTCCTACAAATGAAGGCTTTCTAGACCAACTGTTTTTAGTCAATAAAACCTTAGAAGCAGCTGGGCGGTGGTGGCGGCGCATGCCTTTAATCCCAGCACTTGAGAGACAGAGGCAGGCGGATCTCTGTGATCTCTGTGAGTTCAAGGCCAGCCTGGTCTCCAAAGCGAGTTCCAGGAAAGGCACAAAGCTACACAGAGAAACCCTGTCTTGAAAACAAAACAAAACAAAACCAAAAAAAAAAAAAAAAAACCAAAAAAACTTAGAAGCAGCATGATTTCCTCAAGAACATAGTGCATGGAAAGCAACTTTGACTCCAGTCTCTATAAGCCAGATCTCCCAAATCCTACAGGCCAGATGTGTTCAAGGGGCCAGGAAGGGCTGGGCTTTGTGCATAGAGAGGACAGGGTCCAAGTAACGGTGCACTGTCACACTTCTTCATGTACCAAGAGTCTGCCCACCTCAACTCCTGAACACAGCACTGAGGACTCATCTGTGCTCAGGAAGCCTTAGGCCCTGGGTCCTGTTGGTACAGGTAAGAGGCAACACCCTGTTTACTGGGCCTCGTGTTGGTATTGAATTTAGGACTTTGAAAGTGGGTTAGTGTCAGACCAGAAACCAGATCCAGAGTTACAGAACATCCTGGGCTCGGTGTCTCACTTTTCCCTATCTGAGAGACTTGAATGGTAAGTGTGAGATGAGATGGGGAGGAAGAAACAGAAGGCATCATTGATGAACTAGCAGCGTCTCTTCAGAGGTAGACGAGCAGAGAGCCTGGAATTCCTGAGGCGTATATGCGTGTGTGCACGTTTACACGTGTGCATACTTGGAAATGCACGCATGTGAGTGCGTGCGCCTGCATACCCATGAGTACTCCCACCTGCGTGCATGTGTTGCATGGTTGTGAATATTTGTGTGTACACACATAGGTGCATGGCTGTATCTGTATGTGCCTGCATACCTCTGTGTGTGTGGTTGTGCATGTGCGTGCTTATGTTCATTATACGTGCATGCACAAGTGTGTGCACGGTTACGTGTGCATGTGTGGATGTGTGTGCACGTATGTGGTGGAGTGGGGGCCGAGCTCCTAAGAAACAGGCTTAGTGCTTTGCCGATGAACGGTAACAGGTGGAATGGAGAAAGATGGATATACTTGATGCTCACAAGGCCCAACACAGGGCACTCGAGGGCTGATAACACAGAGGTCATTACCTGAAAAGAAACCCACGGCTCAGGCAACAGACTAAGGAGTTATCCAGCACTGGCTCTCCAAAGAAGCCTGTAACCGCTCCTCTGTTGGCCTTGGGAGTCTAGAAAAGCACTTTCTTTGTCTCTAATCCAAAGTTAACTCATCGATGTCCACAAGCTACGGATGGCATGGAAGTGAGGTGGCCAGGTAAGACACGAAGCAGGTGACAGATGTCCAGCTATGGGACTCAAGGACGTGCCTCAGAGAAGGACCCACTCCCCAGCTCTTGACTTTTTCAGCTCCTGAGGACTGACCACCCTCCCACGTGCCAGGCCCTTACTTGGGTGGCTTCTCCACAGTGCGGTAGGTGCTGAAGGCCTGTAGTTGCTGTTGGACACCGCTCAACGAGTTGGCGAACTTGCGGCTGTTCAGGACGTTAATGGTTTGCTCGATCCAGGTGAGCAGGTCTGAGGCTAGCCCACTGTACTTTTCAATCATCTTCTCGGTCTCGATGGCGTGGTCAATGACCTAGGGAATCGCCTTGTTACTCATTCTCATCAGAAGGGATATGCCACCAACGATGCTACCCACGAGGCCTACCATCGGTGTGGACTAGCCTGGGGCTCCTGCGGGTCTCGAGGTCTGTTAGTGTTCTAGGTTGGGTTTGTTCCCGAGACCCCACGTTACTAAATGAATGGATGAGAAGTGGATGAAGTCCTCTCCTGCACTGACTGTGCTGAGGTTCACTGGTACCCGGGCCCCTGCTTAATCCTGCAGGGCTGTGGTTCTCAACCTGTGTGTGTCTCGACCCCCTTGGGGGGGGTCACACATCAGGTATTTACATTACGACTTCTTATAACAGTAGCAAGATTACAGTTGCGAAGTAGCAACAAAATAATTCTATGGTTGGTGGTCACCACAACATGAGGAGCTGTATTAACACGAGGAACTATATCATGAGGTCGCAGCATCAGTAAGGTTGAGAACCACCGCTGTAGAGCAGTAAGCTTGCTGAGCCAGGATGCCAGCCTCTAGGGGTTGGTGTCTTCCTCAGTCACTTTCCACCCTAAGTTTTGAGACAGAATCTCTTCACCGGACCTGAAGTTGGCTGTTTTGGTCATAACTGTCTGGGCAGGAGCCCCAGGGGTGCTTTGTTTATCTCAAACTGTTTATTAGGAATCAAGGGCATCTGGGCAGCCTTCGTGACACACGGGCGAGGTGGATGGGACCTGACTACTCTTGAGGAGCCGAAGAACCAGCAGGGAAAAGAAACCGGGCATGGCACTCCACTCCTGGTGTACCGCGGGAGCCCGCGAGGTCTGATGCCACCATCAACAGGACAAATTAAGAGCTTGTGGTGCTTCCTAGGGGATGTCTGGGAGACACGGGCTTCCGGGTGGACTGTGGACCCAGACCTGGGGCTGACGCCCTTCAGGATAGACATGGCCACTCTTTGGAGTCAGCTTGGGAGTTTCCCAGGGGCTTTAGAGGGACTGGGGAGCATTCTACATACCAAACTGCAGCCCAAACACAAAGCTTTGAGGCTGCACAGGGAGCTCACACTGAAGGCCCAGGGCGGCAAACCAACAGCTCGATACCTTGCCGACTCGCTTGCCCTCGACCGCCAGCACCTTCATCTTGGAGAAGTAGTGATAAAACGCCACCACGTAGGTGATGATGGATTTCTCGTCTGGGTTTTCTGTGAAGACATCTGCAAGAGGGAGATGGCACATTCTGAGCACCGGAACTGGAGCCCCGGACAGCCATGTTTCTAGCAGCTAGCCCCCACTTTCTCCAGCATGAGTTTCAATCATAGGCGCCAAAGGACAACCCAGAGGGCAGGAAATGGAAGAGTAGCTAGGTGCAGTGTCAGAGGCACGAGGGAGGATCAGGAGTTCAAGGACAGCTTCAGCTCCATAGTGAGTTCTAGAAGAAGCGGAAAAACTGAGCAGAGGCCCTTGATTTCAGACAGTGATGAGATCCACATTAGAACCATGAACTCCAAAGGCAGAATGAAGGAGGACCCAGGGCCTCAAAGACCCTCCCCATAAGCCAGGTGTCTGCTGAAAACCTATTTGTCACCGAGGAGCAGAGTAGGGTCCTGACTTAGCCCCAACATCTCCATGCCTGCAGCTAACCAGGCACCTGGACCAGCCCCGGGAGGGAGTAAAGTGGGTGTGGCTCACCTTCAGGGTCAAGGAGTGGGATGATGCCCAGCTGGCGTTCGGCCACATCAAATGCATGCTCCAAGTTATGCCGGGCATTGGAGTCCTTCAGCTTGTCAAAGTCGATGAGGTCAGGCCTGGGGACAAGGGCTGAACTGTTAGGATGGAGTGGCCAGGGTGGTCCCACATGCAGGGCAGTTGCAGCATGAAGTGAGGATGCTAGACGGATGTAGGGATTTGGAAAGGCAGGCAAGAGAAACGAGACAGGAGAACAGGACAGGGCAGCTGTGAGCACCAGGAAATGGGCAGCAGTATGACCGGAAGTGGAGGGGAACAGGAGCGCCAGGGGAGGCCAAGGATAAAAGGAGAAGCAGCAGAGGCAACACCCCACCCCCACCCCAGCCTCTGGTTAAGGGCAAGGTATCACCACCACCCCTCAGCACCAGGGAGGGCTCCCTTACCGGTGTTTGTGAATTAGGGCATTGAAGGCCAGGCCATCCTTCCAGCTGGAGGTGAAGTTGGTGACGTTGACATGGGGGTAGCTGCATTCAACAGAAACATTAAGACTAAGAAACAAATCCTTTCGAGGTCACAAGCATCTGAGCTGACGGCCCGTATGCCAGGAGAGGGACAGATCTGTCCCATCTTGAGCTGCTTCAACATAAGAGCACACAGCTAAGCACACCCAAAGACACTCCCATTAACTGTGGCTCATAACTCAACAGGCTCCACAGTCCGACCACGGTGACTTTGGAAAGGAATCTGGAGTTTCCGAAGAATCACGTCAGAACAGACTTGAATCCATTGTACCAAAGCTGCTACAGTTCTGGGGGACTTGTGTCTAGTGCCCCTTTGGCATCCCTGGGGCAGTGGTTTGGAAGGGGGGCGTCGAATGACCCTTTCACAGGGCCACATATCAGATATCCCGCATAGCAGATATTTACACTACGATTCATAACAGTAGCAAAATTATGGTTATGGAGTAGCCATGGAAATAATTTTACGGTTGGGGGCCACCTCAACATGAGGACCTGTATTACGGGGTCCCAGCATTAGGAAGGTTGAGAACCACAGCCCTAGGGGAAGCAAGGGGCTAACAGGGAGCACGGTGACGGCCGGTCTCCAGGGCATACACACCCTGCCGTCTTCATCTGGCACCACAAGAGCAGCGCATCCTTGGCCGAGCGTGTCTCACGACCTTCTTGAGTTTGGACAACGATGTCCTGGATCTGGTAGAGGCAGAACAAGAAGGAGAAGAGTAACTCGGTGTCTGGCTCGATGCCTTCCTGCTTTCCTGGGGCGGGGGGAACTCTTTCCCTCTGCCCCTCCATATATCTGCAGCACGCATCCCTATAGCACCCCACACCCTAAGGGCTTGGGTCCTAGTTGACTACTTTGCCTCCGTCCACCAGAATGGCACCCTGTATCAGAGGGGACACCATCAATCAGATCCCTCGAACAGGAGTTTAAGAACTGACAAGGTGGCCCGGGACCTTCCGTGAAGGGACAATGGCTCACTGGGTGGTACAACATGAGTGTTGGCTGGTATTGTTAACATAGTTGTCCTGAGTTATGGCCATCAGACCAGTAAGGCATGAAGCATACTTCTGGGTATGTCTGTGAGGGTGTGTCCAAATGTGGCTAACTAAGGGAAGAAGAGCCTTGAATGTGGACAGCATCATCTCCTAAGGTGGAGGCTGAGGACCAAGGAGAGAGCCTTGAATTTTAGATGAGAGAACATTTCTAGTTTAAAAAGTATAAAGGGAGGTTTTTCTCTGTAGTATTTTTGCAATTTCTGAACCATCTTATTTCAAACATGAAGAGTTATACACGAAGGGTAAGAGGACAAAAAATCCAGTCCTGCAGCAGATTGCAACCTAGCTACAAGTCAATTTCTATTTTCCCCCTCAAAAAGACTATAGCCAGGCACCTGTCCTGAGCGTTAGCGCTTTGGGATGGTACAGGATGTAGGTCCTCCATCCCATGACCACTGTTCCCTAGGGTGGGCTTCCAGCCTCCCTAGATGTACATCAACACGCTCTAGGCAGCATTTTGTAAGGCTCTCAGTCCCTTACCAGCTTTGAGAGATCCCCTCGGTTTCTTCTACCCACAGGACCCACCTGGAACCGGAGGATGATGGTCCAGATGAGGCCGAGGACCAGGCGGTGGTTGCCATCCACGATGTCATGGGAACCCATGTTCTCCAGGTGCACACGCTGCTCCTTGAGGAACTGCAGAGCTTTGTCCACGTTCTCCAGGCAGTGGATGCGCATCTTGCCCTTGGTGGGCCTTGGCTAAGGGACGGGGATGACCTCGTGGGCATGACAGGACTTCACCGTCACACCAGAAGCGGCTGCAACCTGTATCTGCTGATGCCATCAGCTAGCTCTGCCCTTCATTCTCCTGGTCAAATCCACAGTCACTCCTGACCCTTTTCTTTCTTTACATTTACTTATTTTCAATTTTATGTGTGTGGGTGTTTTGCCTGTGTATATACGTCAGCACACCATGTGCATGCGGTGGCCACAGAGGCCAGAAGAGGGCACTGGATACCCTGGAACTGGAGTTAGAGGCTGCCTTGTGGGTACTGGGAATGGAAACTAGGTCCTCTGAAAGAGGAGCCAGTGCTTAATGGGCTGGGCACTCGCTCCAGCACCTCCTTCCTGTTAGCAGAATCCAGAAGGTTCAGAAACACTCAACCAGGCTTCACAGGAGCCCTTCTGGGTCTGACCCAGCCTTCCAAGTGGGCACTGAATGTCAATCAAACTCAACAGCACGACAGACAATGAACTGAGTACTTGCTGTGTACCAGGCACAGTTCTAAGAACTACTCACCGCTAGTCAGCAGGAAGAATGGATTTTTAGATTGGTGATGGACAATGTCCCCACCCCACCAAATCTTTTTCCTCCCTGGAACACCCCAGCCAGCACCCAAGGGGATGATTATGAATGCTAGTATGTGGGTATATATGTATGTGTGTGCAGATATGTAGGGGTGTGTGTGTGTGTGTGTGTGTGTGTGTGTGTGTGTGTGTGTGTGTGCACATGGAGGCCAGAGGACAGCCTTGGGAGTCATTCTTCAGTCACTGCTCCCCCATTTTGCTTTGTTTTGCTGAGACAGTCTCTTACAGATCTGGAACTTGCCAAGTAGGCTGGACTGGCTGGGCAGGGAGTCCCAGGGATTTCCCTGTATCCACCTCCCGAGTGCTGGGATTGCAAAAGCACACATACCCCCATGCCCAGCTTTCCTGCGTGCATTCTGAGGGTCAGACTCGGGTCCTCAAGCACTGTACCCGTCTGTCCTATCTCTCCTAACTGTCTTTTGAAGGGATCCTGGGGCAACTCTTTCAAGTGTGGGCTAAGGAGGCAAGAACTGCAGCCTGGAATTGAAAAGGTAGAAGAACACGGTGCCTTTTCACTCAGACCCTGAGGCTCTCCCAATACCTCATTCTATACGTGGAGGGAGTGGAGGTAAAGAAGATCCTACCTGACAGGCCCAAGGTCACCAAGGAAGTGACGGAGCAAAGCACACCCCCACCCCCCACGTACTACAGTGCTGGGCAGGGACAACCAAGGGGCCCCCTAACAGGTTTCCACCTGGACCTGTGGCAAAGTACACAGCAACCTTCCTTCCATACTTTCCCCTTGGTAAAAAGAGGAATGCAAATTTCTCCAACAGCTCACACATCTAGGCCCATGCATCCCAGCTCCATATTGCCCAGGCCCCAGGGAGAATGGCAAAGCTCTGCATAGCTTCTGGGAGGAGCATGAGGGCTGGGAGTGGTCAGCAGGGGCGAGGCAGTCTGGGGAGAAGCCAGAGAACCCAGTCAGCCACACAGACCCTTGACTTTGTAAGGATGGAACCTCGAAGAGGAACAGGGAGGAACCCTGGCAGTCGAGGGAACCCTCTGCACTCGGGCAAATGCCTTTCCTGAGGAGGGGTTGATGGCATCAGCCGCAGGCTGGGAGGGGCCTTACCAGCATCTCTCCGGAGAGCACCTCCAGCAGCTTGATGAGCATGCGTCCATCCCGCAGGTCCTTGTAGAGATCGCTGATGCGGCAGGATACTCGGGCCAGGTGGGAGTTGACCCATTTCGTAAAGGTCTTCTTCTGAACAACTTCCCGCTCATCTGGGCGAGGAGAAGAGCCTTGGGTGAGCTGCCCGGAGTGGGGAGGGCTGGTGTACCATGGAGCCAAAGGGCTTTACTCTAATTCTAGGGTCATTCTTGCCTGGCAGAGGAGGCTGTTGCATCCATTCCTCCTCATTTCTGGGAGTACATGCCAACCTTGGCAACATGGGAGCATCAGAACCGAGGCAGGGGAGCAATCACCACCACCAGCACCTTCACCATCTCTACCACCACCACCACACTACCACCAGTACCACCACCATAGCACCACTACCACACCACCACCACCATAGCACCACCACAGCACTACCACCACCACAGCACCACACCACCACCACAGCACCACACCACCACCACCACACCACCACCACCATAGCACCACCACCACACCACCACCACCATAGCACCGCCACAGCACCACCACCACCACAGCACCACACCACCACCACCACACCACCACAGCACCACACCACCACCACCACACCACCACAGCACCACACCACCACCACCACACCACCACCACCACACCACCACCACCATAGCACCACTACCACACCACCATCCACCATCAACGCCATCTATGCACTGTAGCAAGACACCCTGATTCAGCCTCCTGTTTCCTGATGTCAGGCAGAATATTCTGCACGACTGTACCACCGAATTCAGATTTTAATACCAGCTCTATCCATCTCTCAATCCATCCATCATCCCCCTTTCCCCACCTCCAGCCATCCACCCACTCCCTCT
This sequence comes from Peromyscus eremicus, assembly GCF_949786415.1. Taxonomy (NCBI): domain Eukaryota; kingdom Metazoa; phylum Chordata; class Mammalia; order Rodentia; family Cricetidae; genus Peromyscus; species Peromyscus eremicus. The sequence continues at coordinate 74,545,735 of NC_081430.1, forward strand.
GCCTAGAATGCTCTTAGCATTTTCCTCCACGCCCTTCACTTAATTCCTATTCATCCCTTAAAATCATGGCAAATGGACTTCTCAGGAGGGCTTTTCTCGACTCCCTCTCTGGGCTCCTCACGTGTGCTGTGATTCCTGAATCCTCACTGGGAAGGATTAGTTGAAATATGGGGCCCATAGTCGTCTGTCTCAATGGCTTCTCATTCTCAGGCCCCAGAGCTTGATGCCCGGTAGGCACTCTAGAGCTGTATCATGGGGGACCAGTGAAGCATTTATCCAGTTCTGTTATGTGGCAGGCCTGTGCCAGGCCTAATGACACGCTGTATGCTCTCAAGCAGCCAGTTCCTGCTACGTAGAAAACAACAAGAAGAATTGAGACGTGCAGACCTCCGATCCACGTGAGGTCAAAGGCTGTGAACGAGGGCTTGGGCTGGAAGCTGTCCGTTGCATATGTCACCATCTCACCCTCAGAATGACAGACAAGGGATCCTGACTTTCAGCCCTGGGATGGTCACGAGGTACCTCCACGCTAAATCCTCAAACCAAGCCCCCAGCCCGTGTTAAACCAGTCAGATGAGTACCGACTAGCACCTCTGTGCAAGTAAACCCTGCTGAGGCATCCGAGCTTGGGACAGAGAGGAGAGACTGGACAGCAGGAATAAAGGGGAAAGAGTAGCAGAGAGGAACAGCAAGAGGAGGGAGTCATACAACAGAAACAGCAGGAGAGGGGACAGTGTGATTCTGAGAACAGCGTGTGACTATGGGCTCCCAAGCACCTGCATTTGAAGATCCAGGGCAGGAGCTGACCTTGTAGTACACCCGGGCCTGCGGGACCCACAGGATCCCTGGGCAGAGTGTGTGTGAGTGGGTCACAGCCAGGGCAGACACAGGGCACCCCAGCCAGGAGGGAATGTCAACACTGGGAGAGGAGGCTACACGTACGCTCAACTGAGTCCAGACTCGATACAGCATAAAGGGGAGCTGAGCCGGTGTTACCCCCGGGGTACGACGCTGGCAGTTCCCGAGGCTCACAGCGTCAGATTCCTTCCTAGTGTTAAGAACTCAGTCTCTCTAGTCATCTGTTCATCCGTTCAGCAAATGCTTACTGTACAACCATAAGGTGTTCAGCACTGAGTGGAGGTCGTAGGGAACCCAAGGACAAGCCAGAGGGTTCCTATCCTGAGCAGACAGACTCTATGAGAATTATGATGGGTGTGGGAGCCACATATGAACACTTCTAAGGCAGCCACTTAAATGAGCCTTTCCACAAAGTGGAGGGGAACTGTGCTGATTTTAAATAAATGTAAAACTTAAGTGGCATTCACTCATTCGGGGCCTCCGGGCCAAGGAAATCCCCAATGTACCCTTCCGTCAACAGCAAATTAAAAAAATGTTTTCTTGATTTCAAAGGCTGCTTTAGCAAAAAATGTAAGTAAAGTTTTGATGATATGCTGGACAGGATGCATGGCATTTATTCTGGGGTATGCTGGGGTTTAGCAGAGCCAACTACAGCCACCCCAACCCCTACCCCAAGGCCTTCCCTAGACCTGTTCCTTTTTTTTTTTTTTTTGAGAGCTGAGGATCCAACCCAGGGCCTTGTGCTTGCTAGGCAAGTGCTCTACCACTGAGCTAAATCCTCAACCCAAGACCTGTTCCTTAAGTCAGAGGTGAAACCTTTGACCAAGGGACTGGAGGTTTTGGTCACTACAGAGGTGGGTGCCCTCAAATGCTAACACCCTCTGTTTCCTAATTTTTCTGCTCATAAAAATCCAAAGGTTTTGCCAGGTGATCTTTAATCCCAGTACTCAGGAGGCAGAGACAGGCAGATCTCTGCAAGTTCGAGGCCAGCCTGGTCTAGTTCCAGGACAGCCAGGGCTACACAGAGAAACCCTGTCTACAAAACAAAACAAAACAAAACAAAAAAAACAAATAATCCAAAGATATTACTACATGGTGCTAACCCCTGTTTATTTGTGCCTGGCAAAGAATAAGGACATGTTTCTAGCTAGGGACACAGGATCTAACTCCAGGCTGCTGGGCTGGTGTAAACACTGGCACAGAAGTCTCCTAAAGCACCCTGAGCCCTCCTCAGTTTTCAATACACAATGATGCTGGAGTTGCAGGCTTGGAATGCAGCAGATGGCCTCTCGGCTGCCTTAATTTAAGAGGAGAAGATTATGCAGAATCCCTAGCACCGTGGAAACACTTTGCAGTGTTGAGACATGGGAAAGATTCCGAGGCTAATGATGATCTAGAGTGGAGTAAGGGCCCAAGGGGTGGGGATTAATTTCCATTAGCTGTTCACTGGGCTCCGCATATCTACGTGCTCAGCACATTCCTCCCTCAAGACCTGGACGCTCCTCTTCCGGAGCCCTCTGAGTGCAGGAGAGGCCAGTGGCCCTGAGCCAGCTGCACCGGGAACCATGGCAGTATGAGCAGGAAGAGAGGGGACTGTGTATGAGGCCTGCTGTTCACAAGAGACCCAACAATCTTAACATCTGAAGAAGAAGAAAGCTTCAGTGAGGCCCTGGAGGAGCTAGTGCTTATTTCTAGAGCCCTGACCTTGCCCATGCAGGAACGGGGAGCATGGTGAGAGGAGGGTGGGTGAGTGGGGGAGGAGGTGAGAGGAGTAGGGGGGAAATAGGGAGGGTGGGAGAACATGGAAGTTGTGGTAGTTTGAATATAATTGGCTCCCCATAAGCTAATAGGGAGTGGCACTGTTAGGGGGTGTGGCTTTGCTGGAGTAGGTATGGCCTTGTTGGAGGAAGTGGGCGTGGGTTTTGAGGTCTCATATACGCTCAAGCCATGCCCAGTGTCTCAGTTCAGTTCCTGTTGCCTGTACAAGATACAGAAGAACTCTCAGCTACCTCTCCAGCACCATGCTCCACTATGAATGATAGTGGACTGAATCTTTGAACTGTAAGCCACCCAACTAAACGTTTTCCTTTATAAGAGTTGCCATGGTCACCACCAGGATGGTGGTGGTGCACTCCTTTAATCCCAGCACTCAGGGAGGAGGCAGAGGCAGGCGGATCTCTGTGAGTTCGAGGCCAGCCTGGTCTACAGAGTGAGTTCCAGGACAGCCAGAGCTACACAGAGAAAACCCTGTCTCGAAAAACAAACAAACAAAAAGAGTTGCCATGGTCACAGAGACTCTTCACAGCAATAGAAACCTTAACTATGACAGACCGGTTCATGCCTCTGTAGCTTTAAAGAATGGCCTCTCCGCTCTCCTCTGCCCCTCTTCCTTCCTTCCTCCCCCTCAAGCTGGGGCCACACTCATTCCCAGCTCCCTGCAAAAGTTTATCTTGACGTCACATATACCCACGGTACTGAGACCCTCACACGGCCACCCACTGGCAGGCAAGGCTGTATATGAAAAGTGTCGGCACCCAGAAGGTGTCATCCATCCGCCACCGTCACTAGATCCAAGCTGTCCCAGAGGCTGTTGAGATATGAGACAAACAGCTCACACTCCCTCAGTAAGGATCTGGTTCAGGAGAAGAGACACAAACTCACTAACAGCTCGTTTTGAGGCCACGTAAGACATAAAGTGGATTTTCTCGAGACTGTGGTGGCCAATCACGGTGATCAACTTGACTACATCTGCAATCACCTAAAACCTGAGTGGCTGGGCATGGCTGCGAGGGACTGTCTTGATTGGCCCATCTGAGGTTAGTGAGTTACTAATCTGGGCCACACCTTCTGGTGGCAGCCGCCAAAGGACACAGAGGAAGGGAGCTTTCGCCTTCTTCCTGCTTGCCCTCACGCTCCCTGGCAAATTAATCATAATCTGTTCTGTTGGTGAGGCATTACTGTGTCGGTATTAGGAAGTACTTCAGGATTCCATGTAGACGGAAGCTCTCTAGGAATCCTCCACGACTCAAGCACCAGATTAGAACTGCTGACCTTCGGTCCATGGGCTGAACAACTACTCAACTGTTAGCCTTCTGTTAGGAAACAACCACTGTTGGACCACCCAGACAAACTTCAGCCTGTAAGCCACTCTCATAAATGGCATGTCAGCCTGCACGCATTGCGCGCACACACACAATTCTATCAGATATGTTCCTTTATAGCAGCAGTTCTCAACCTGTGGGGTGCGACCCCCTGGCTTCGCCAAAAGACCATCTGCATATCAGATATTTATATAATGATTCATAACAGTAGCCAAATTACCATTACGAAGTAGCAGCGAAAATAATTGTATAGTTGGGGGTCCCCACAACATGAGGAACTGTATTAAGGGGTTGCAGCATTAGGAAGGTTGCGAACCACTGGCTTAGAGATTTAGAGAACCCTGACTAATACAAACACGCATGCTACACAAAGCAATGCTGGATTGGTTTCCAGATGAATAGCATCTACAACAGATGCTCATGGAGTCAATGCGGAGGGAGGTCATTTTGACAACTGGAGTTGCCAAAAAGGTCCTCATGAAGAAAAGCACTTTGGAAGGGCAAGAGGGAGACGGAATGAGCCCAAACAGACAGGTGTGGAAGGTTGTTCACAGGCCACCCAACAGCTACAGGTGAGGAGACTATGTCTAGAAGACGGACATGGAAATCTCTGGAATGAGAGGCTTAGAAATACAGACTAAGAGCTGGAGAGATGGCTCCACAGTTAAGAGCACTAGCTGCTCTTCCAGAGGACCTGGGTTCAATTCCTAGCACCCACATGACAGCTCACAGCTGCCTGTAACTTCAGTTCTAATGAATCTGGCACCTTCACACCCGCATACATGTGGGCGGAACACCAATACACATAAAAATAAACAAAATCTTTAAAAAAAAAAAAAGAAATAAAAAGACTAAAAGGTCCTGGGTTCAATTCCCAGCTATCTAGAAGGCAGGGACAAGGGTTAGGGCACAAGTGGGAATGGGAAGGAATATTTTAAAGCTTAATTTAACTCTAGAGACAAAAAGAACTAGGGAAGGTATGGCAGAGTCATCCCAAAATATTAATTTGCAAGGCCCCTAATGATAATAAAGAGACAAAATGGTTCATGTTACATCTTAAAATAAGTATTTAAAATAAAATCTACATAGAGACAACCTTAAAAGATCCCCGGGGCCTACAAAAGAAATTTTGAGCAAATGGATCACACAAACTTCAAGTGTAACCTTATGATAAAACTGTGCCCTATTATCATATAAAAGGTGGACACAGCGATGAAGAAGAAACAGTCCTGGCTACGTATAGGCATTTGACATCTCATAAAAGCACATTTCAAATACGTAAGAAGAAGAGAGAAGGATTATTCAGTAAAAGCTTTTGCAAAAGGAGATGACCACTCAGGAAAAATGAAATCTGTACTTCATATTCCAGGAAGAATTTTTTGAATCAAATTCACTTGAATTTTTTTTTATCCAATTTTTGACACAAATTTAGTTGCATTAAAAAACTGGAATGTAAAAAATGAAACTATAAAAAGATATAATAATCAATGCTGGTAGGCTAGTTGTTTAAATAAGGCTAATGGAGGGTCAGTATGACACCAAATCCAAAAACCAGAAAATGAAAGATTGAAAGGTCAAATGTATTAAAAAGTTTTGTGTGGGTTTTTTTTTTGGGGGGGAGGGGGAGAACACTATGAGCAAGGCAAACTTATGAGGAGAATTCCCATTAATTCTATCACAGAGATTAATCTGCTTAATATGTGAAAAAAATACTGCTATAGTTTGGACCTGGAATGGTCCCCAAATGTCCATGTAATACATAGAGGTTCGATCTGGTTCACAACTGGCTGCTCCGGGAAGGCAGTGGAAACTTTCAGACGTGAGGGGCAGCAGGGGGTCTTCAGGTGACTGGGGCCTGTGGTGGACTGAATGAGGATGGCCCCCATATTTGAATTCTTGGTCCCCAGTTAGTAACTATTTGGAAAGGTGCTGATGACTATTTGGAATGTTTAAGAAGGGTGGCCTGGTTGGAGGAGGTGTGTCACAGGGACCAGGCTTTGAGGTTTCAAAAGCCCACAGCATTCCCGGAGAGCTTTCTCTGCATCCCACCTGAGGATGAGGATGCAGCGCTCAGCTCCTGCTCCAGCACCACGCTTCCCTGCCTGCCGCCGCCATGCTCCCTGGCATGATGGTCATGGACTCTACCCTTCCCAATAATCTCTTTCTTCTAGAAGTTGCCTTGGTTCGGTGTCTTATCACAGCAACAGAAACACAACTAAGACAGGCCGGGTTCTCAGAAGGCTACAGGACCCGATGCTCTGCCCCCATCCTGGTTCCTCCCACCTTCTTGTGCGCACCTATATCTCGGCTGTGAGGTCAGCAGCTCCAACCTTCTCTGTGCTTCCACTGTGACATGTCACCTCACCGAAGGCATGCAGTCTGTACATTCAAAAACTGTGAGCCAAAATAGGCCTTGTCTCCTCAGAAGTTGATTAACTCAAGAGTTTATTATAGCAAGAGAACCTGGCTAACACAACTGTCCATAAGTTAAAAGGAAAAATGATTAACACACTATGAACAAAGAGTTAAGAGAAAAAATATACAAAAGTTTTCCCAATATGTAAAAAGCTATCCGTGATGCCTGTAGAAACACACATTAAAAGCACACATGTCATCCATGAGAAGGGTTGGCTCAGAAGTTCATAGCACGTGCTGCTCTGGCAGGAGACCTGAATTGATTCCCAGCACCTCTCTGGTGGCCCACAACCCTCTTTAACTCGGGTTCCAGGGAGTCCAGTGCTCTCTTCAGACCTCCGTGGGCACCAGGCACACATATGGTGCACAAGCACACAGGCAGGCAAAACATTTATAAACATTAAATCTAGAAATAAATGAAAACACACACAACTGCACCCAAATATAACAACGAACTATTCTTTTTGGAAAAGGTAATCATGAGACAACTGGGAAAACATTTCTCTCAGATTTAATTACCAGGGAATTGTTGTTAATTGTGTCGGGTATAAGAGTGGTGTAATGTTTAAGTGGAAAAATGTTCTTGTTTTTCAGAGACACAGACAAAGGGAATTGGGGTAAACTCTCACGAGAGCCTTTAATTGACTTCAGAATAATTCAGCCCCCAACACACAGGCATATTGATAACACTAAATTTGGATGGTGGATTATTTTCTCTCCACCTCTGATATTTTCATGTTTGGAATTTCTCATACTAGAAGTAAAAAAGCAAAAGAAAGGCCCACGAAGACACGGACACTTTACTCATCAGATGAGAAAAGACCGGAAAGTGTGATGAAATAGAGTTCGGGCCAGAATGTGGAGAACACAGCATTCACAGGTTACTGGAAAGAGTTTAACTAAGCCGGCTCTGTGAAAGGCACTTTGGCAAGGATGATCTCAAACGCACATACTTTTCCTGGTGATTCCATTTCTAGGAATTTACCCCACAGGCACAGACATGTACAGCATCAAGTAGGTTCAGGGTTATTCACTGTAGTTTTGCAAATAGTTAAAGATTAGAAATAACCAAAATACATACAATTGGGGGACTTGTTACATTAAGATTAGATGTTTTTACAATGGAAAGTTATTTAACTGCCAATATAACGAAGAGACTTTGTATTAATATAAAATAATTTCAAGATCCATTGGATGAAAATGTGTAGAATTGTGCAAAATCTTTTTTAAAAAGCTATGAAAAACCAATACAGACTATAAGTTTAAATATGCATAAAATATTCTGGGAGAGGTACAAAAGATGTGGTTAACTCTGTGGCCCAACTATTTATTCCTCCTATGCCCATAAAACTCCTTGAGTGCTTTATACCTCTTGCCATTTTCTCTGTTTGAAATGTCTCCAAACAAAGGATGGGGAGCTAGGGATGGAGTCTAGTGGGAGACCTTGCCTGACGTGCAGGAGCCCCAAGATTTAGTCTCTAGTTCCAAAACAAACAAACAAACAAACAAACAAACAGAAGAGAATGGCAGCCCACAAAGCAACGATGGGATAATTTGATATTTTGGTTACATTAATGAGGATATCAAGAAGGCTACATAAGAAGTTTCAATGACAAGAAAGGGTAAGATTTATTTTATGGGAAAATTCTGGCTCTCAAGCTACATGCATAATACGACTTTATAAATAAAAAAAATAAAGCTGGGTGCTAAGACTATGGGTGGTATTTGTTTTCTTAATTGGCCATATAAATAGTTTCTACAATGACAAAAAAAAAAAAAACCTGAAAAAAAAAGAAATTCTGCTATGAGCATATATTACTTAAAATTTTTTTTTAAATGTACAATGGTGTTTTGCCTACATGTATGTCTGTGTGAGAGAGTCTGATTCAGGGATTACAGACAGTTGTGAGCTTCTGCCGTGTGGGTACTAGGAACTGAACCCGGGTTGCTCTGGAAAAACAACCAGTGCCCTTAACCACTGAGCCATCTCTCCAGCCCCCAAGCATAATAAGAAACAGCAGATGTCACAGAGTTAGGGTAAAAGTTCATAAACCTCGAGGAATAAACGATAAAAATTTTAAAAAAAGGGCAGCCTTTTGAAGGAGACTGCATTTTAACCAGTTCAGAGGCAAAAAATGAGCTGGAAAGACAAGTGGGATCAGAGGCCCCTGAGAAGCAGATGATGGACTGTGAGAGGACTGTGACTGGCCCGTGAGAGACAAGAGAGGCCTGTGATTGGCTCATTGAACATGCACCTTCACTCCTGGAAGCCAAGGCTGAGGCAAGCAGTGAGTCATGCTTTTCATTCCCATGAACTTGGGACTAGCCTCGGGGACACAGAAGCCAATCCTTTATACATCGAAGATTGGAAGCAGACCCTCGGGGACACGTCATAAATGGTGTTGGTGGCATGAATTCTATTCTTGTTTAACTCTTGGGGGAGGAATTTCCCTTCCACCCAGCTCACTTCCAGTATACTGGTACTGTGAACAGCTGAAGGCAGTTCCCCTGCCCTGAAGCATTCACAGTCTAGCTAGAGCTGACACCAAACAGGAGCTTTAGGACGTGACTGCAAACCTGGAGACACAAAATGTCAGAATAAAGCACACAGAAATGGTAAGAGTTGAACTCAACAAAGTCGGCTAACTAGCTTGGAGTAACTGGGTCTGGGTCGCAACTCCTTATGTGGATCAAACGACCCTTTTACAGGGGTCGCATATCAAATATTTACATTACAATACATAACAGCAGCAAAATTACAGTTATGAAGTAGTAACTAAAGTAATTTTATGGTTGGGAGTCATCACAATATGAGGAATTCTTTAAAGGGTCGCAGCATTAGGAAGGTTGAGAATCATTGCATTAAAGTGATAGTCTGCATATTTGCTAATGAGAATTGACAATAGTGTATTTAGTGAAGAAGATTTAGAATTGTAGGTACCTATATAACCAGGTATCTACAAGCATGAACATAGCTTTATGAGACCTTAACGATGTCTTTAGTTCTTTATTTTTATCTTTTCTATGCTAAAATATATTCTGATTATAAAGTGCTTAAGAGATATAAAAGTAATTGTCCTGAAGTTCTCTGTCACAGCAAAAGAAACCAATGTATCATAAATCAGTTTCAATCAAAACATTTTTATCTTTGAAGGCTAGCTTTGATCTGAGGGTTGAAGATCCCTTGAAAATGAAGGAAAGAAAAGGGGATCCTGTTCAAAGCTCCTTGGGTGGGCATGTGTATGTGCATGCATGTGTGCACGCATATGCCGGAGGGTGTGTGTGTGTGATGGCTATACTTGGTTGCAACTTGACTACATCTGGAATTAACTAAAACCCAACTGGATGGGCACACCTGTGAGGGTTTTTCCTTAATTAAAACATTGGAAGTGGGAAGATTCTCAAAGATCCACTTCTAATCTGGTTCTTTGAGGTGGAAAGTCCACCTTTAATCCAGATCTTTTGAGGTGGGAAGATCCACCTTTAATCTGGGCCGCACCTTCTACTGGCTGTCCATATAAAGACATGGGAGAAGGAAGCAGGCTCTTTACCTGCTTGCTCTCATGCTCACTGGCAAGCCATTCCTCCACTGGCATTAGAGCCTGACTCTTTGGGACCATGGTGTATACTGACGACCAGCTGAGACATCGAGCCTCACGGACTGAACAACTATTGGATTCTTGGACCTTCCGTTGGTAGACACCATTGTTGGACTAGCTGGACCACAGCCTGTAAGCCATTCTAATAAATCCCCTTTATATACAGAGATTCATTCAATAAGTTCTGTTCCTCTAAAGAACCCTGAATAATCCAGGGGGCAGCTGTCAGATCCAAAGAAATCCAGGACAAATGGCTAATTGTGGTGCTTATTAGCATACCAATGTGCATAGCAGGCTCTCTCAGCACTACAAGTACCTGTTAATGGAGTCCATGCTGGCATCCTGGCTCCTCTCAGCTCCTCACACTCGCCCCTTACCCTAAACTTCTCCAGCCCGTGGGCTTCCCTTCCCCCAGCTTCTCATTCCTATATAATGTGGACACAGACTCACTCACTCTGGCCAGTCTCTCCCTCATATTTACAATAAAGACCTTCTCCTCAGCCTTACCTTGGAGAGGTCATGTCCTCATTTCATTCACACAGCAAGTGTGTTTATGTGTGTGCATGTTTGGGGGTTGGAATGTAAAGCAGGTAAACTGACCCAGAGAAAAAGCTAAAGGAGAATTTGAATTTGGTACTCCGGATGAAGAGCTTGGTGGCTCTGAGGTAAAGAAAGGCAACCCTACAAATGTGTTGGAGGACAATGATTCCAATTGCCCTGAGTAAGTGGGATTGGACCCAGAGTGGCTTGGGCTTGGAAACCAATTCAGAGTCGGTGACAGATGCCTCTACTCGGGGTGACATGAAAGGTCTGGATGTAAAATAACATGGGCTTCTCTGGAAAATTCTATGGATCATATATATATGTGTGTGTGTGTGTGTGTGTGTGTGTGTGTGTGTGTGTGTGTGACCCTGGCAGGTGACAGTATTCTGAGGCTGTAGGACATCAGTGAATTCAAGGTTTTGATCAGAGAGCCTCAAGAAGCTGCAGGTGAAAAGAAAACCAGAATAGGCATCTGGAGTGAGGTATAAAGCAGAGTTAGATCATGGAGGACTCAGGAATACGCAGGATGGCCGGCAGACTTAGCACAGTGATGAGCAACATCACTGCTATCCTGTCTGCAAAGGGTGGGGGAACAGCTCTGTTTGTCCACTTGACAGGGTACTTGAGGGGTTGTGGGGTCAACTTGGATAAGGCATGTAGACAGACTCACAGGTGCTGTTAGCATGTGGACACAGACTCACTCACAAGGGTCATGTGCTGTTAGCATGTGGACACAGACTCGCTTACAAGGGTCATGTGCTGTTAGCGTGTGGACGCAGATTCACTCACAGGTGCCATGTGCTGTTAGCATGTGGCAAGCACTCACCGGGAGGTGAAACTACAGAAGTCAAAGTGGTCTAGGACACAGCCTCAGCCCAGGCAAGAATTTCTGGAGGAGCTAGTGATTCGTTAACAAGGCTAAACTCCCTTTCCCCAAGCCAGAACCCAAAGCTCCATCAATCAGGGCCTTTGTCGATGATGCCCCGTAAGTGGCTTCTCAGGTAGGTGGAGCTGGAGGAGCCTGGAGCATCATCTACCTCAAGCTCCTAGTGTTCGGGTGAGGAACCAGAGGTCGGAGGAGCAGAAGAGTAGAGGACCAAGCTCCCTCAACTACAGCATCAGGACAGAACACCACTGCCAGCATGCGTCACTTTCTCCCTACATGTGGTGGCCCCCCAGCCCAAGCAGCCATCTGCCCTTCCTAGACTTCTGCATGGCTTCCCCACATCTGCTGTCCCCTCAAACCCTAACCTAGCCACATCACCTGCCTGCTAAAAGCGCTCTGATGAGTGGAAGCAGCCCTGCTCTCCAGCCCTGCTCTCCAGCCCTCTGCTGAAGGCCACAGCTCCCATCCTGAGACCACGGAGCTCTCTCCTGACAGCCTCTCCCTCTGAACATTCAATTGCCATTCCTGTTGCAAACGGTCTCCTCTGCCACCTCTTTTGAGGCTCTTGTTGCTTCCTTCCAGGATTTCTCTACAGCCTCTAATGCCCTCTAGGAGATGATTCCTAAATGCGCCCCCCTCCTTCCTCTACCATTAAATTATGCTTGGACTGAAGCAAGCCTAATGGGTGAGTTATAAGCTATGGGTGATGTTATAAATGTATAGTTTCCAGGAAACCTCCCCAGTGTGTGTGTGTGTGTGTGTGTGTGTGTGTGTGTGTGTGTGTGTGTGTGTGTGTCGGGTGTATGTATGATTATTTGATCCTCTCTCACTCCACTGTAAGGTGAGATTTCCTGGCAGATCCGGTTTCCAGCATCTGAAAGCCAGTGTTGGGATGCGGAGTGCTCCCAGTCTTCTGCCAGAAGCCTGCCTCCCTAGCATTCTCTCTTACTGACACGATAAAAAGAGAAGAATGAGCAAAGTGAACAGATGCTCTGAACACAACACCCCGGCACCTCTTCAGCCAGGCAGCGTACAAGGGAGCCCTCGGGGAACCGGGGGTGGGGAGATGGCTGCTCCTAGGAGGCCTGGCGCTGGAGCCTGCCCTTGAGAACGAGGCTGACAACCCACAGGAATGTCCCAAAGATGGAGGAGGCTATTAATGTGGCTCACTCAGACTGCACGGCACGGGGAGGGAGCAGAATCTTATTATTATCCTCAGTGCATTAATATTTGATAAAGCTTCTTCACAATGATAGATAGTAGCCACCCATGTGAGGGGAACAGCCTGGTTCTGTAAAGAGTCTCAGGAAGGACGAATAGCTTTCATCAAGAGAGGAGAGGGGTGCTGGGAGACGTCTCAGTCAGTGAAGAGCTTGCCGTATTAATATGAAGACCCGAGTCAGATCTCTGGAACCCATGTAAGGAAGTCAACATGGGGGCGTGCACTTGGAATCCCAGTTCTGGGAAGGTGAACTCACTGGCCCGTCAGCCTGCCTCACCTGGTGAGTTCCAGGCCAAGTGAGAGACCCTGACTCAAAAAACCAAGGTGGACAACAGCATCTAAAGAATGTCACTCAACACAGACCTCTGGCCTTTACACACCCCTGCATACACACAAGCATCTGTACACACATGCAACACACACACACACACACACACACACACACACACACACACACACACACACACCACATGAGAGGAGACAATGGGAGGAAGCATTGTCCTGTCCTGGACAGGGAGCTCTTCCTGGGACCACACAGTTCAGGCAGCATGTTGCCCTCTCTTGCAAGTTTCCTGCACAGGAAACAGCAGCTTCATCCATGCAGAGGCCTGCCTGGGGTGGAGCTCAGTTTCAGAACTGCCCACCTCCAAGAGGAAGCCGCTGATGCAATTATTTTTCTTCCTCTGACAGTACGTTAAAATGACTGCTGAGGAGTAGATATTTATCTGAATAATGTTTTCCCAATATATAATTTCTAAATGTTTTGAACTCTGAGAAGACAAAAACCAAAACAAACCAGAACCCCCAAACCTTAAAAGCTGTCATTAATGTAACACCCTCACAGAGAGCTAGAGGGATGCTGTGACCTGAAAGAGCTGATGTCTTGGTGGCAGCTACTGCTTCTGAATCCATCAACAGGCTGTCACAAAGCAGTGGTTGCCCACCCGCTGAGGTAAAATCCTGCTCCCTCGGGAAATCAGACACCCTATGGCCGCAAAGCCCTTTCTGGGTCAGTAGGAACAACAGGATCCTGGCACCAGTGAGGAAAACAGCCTGAGCGAAAGGTCTTCAGGCAACTCTTAGGAGACTTTGAAAGCCATTGGCTACCAGGGTCAGGACGGACCCATGCTGCCCTCTTTGGGGAGTCCTGAACAGCCATGGAGGAGCCAGGAGCACTGGCCCCTGAGGGCTGCCACCCTGAGATTTGGATGGACTCTCTGCTGGTTACAGAACTTAACCTCAGGGCCTGCGGTGCCCCCACCACCCTCGTGGCCCTGTCATAGCCTTTAAATTGTCCTCATTCACTCTCCCTGCTCAGCCTCACCCCACTGCCAGGAAGAAGACCACAAAGAGAACACAGGGAGGAAGCCAGCCTCCCTTCTGAAGCACTCTGGAGATCCAGCTTAAAGGCAGAGTGAAGCCAGCTTCATAATGTCATGCCCTTGTGTTACAGGAGGGACTCTGTCTAGTCTCTCCCTTAGGAACTGTTCCAGTGGGCAGCGCATAGGAAGACGGAGACAGAACATGGCAGCCTCCCGTCAGTCTCTCTTCCTCACAGGCCCCTCAGGAGACTCTGGACTGTTCTCTGTGCTGCAACCTTCGAGATGCATCTGTGTGCACGGAAAGGGCCGTAAATCACATAAATCACGCAGTGAGTGGCATATGGGGGTGCGGATGCCAAGCTGTGTGCCTGTAAGACAGGGGGAGTGGGGAGGAGGAAGGGTGTGGGAAGACGGAGCAGGGAGGGAGGCCCTGCACGGAGTTCTCTTCTGGGGACATCTTTGTGTTGCTTTCTTTCTGGTCCTCCTCTTCCACCTGGGCCACGCTTGTCCCCAGGCATCCTCACTCGGGTACATAACCAAGTGCAGGGAAGGGTGTGTGGGCAGGCAGGGGTGATGGGGAGAGAGCACAGGGGTCAGCACTCTAGCTGTTGTAAGTGTCTGCCGTCCTCAGCACTTTCCCTGCCATTCAGTCAGCCACACAGGTCTGTGAATAGTTTCCAGCCCGAACGGGGAGAGGAAACAGGACCCGGGTGGTAGTGAGGGTTGGCTCTAGGAGACCCTGGGAGCCCCACTGTCTGAAACATGACGGCTGGAACCTTGGGAAGGACAGAGATCTTGCCTTTTCAGCTGCCCCCTTCTCTAACCCTTAAAGCAGACCCCAGAGGGAGAAATGTAGCTGCACCAGAGACAGCCATCAAAGGCTGGTCAGGAGGAAGCCTCCAGGCCACCCACCACTCAGCCACCAGTCAGAGACTGATGTTAAGAAGTCAAAGTATGCTTCCAGACCTAAGGGAAACATTCCTTCTGGACCCCAGCACCGCAGGCACACCTCCCACTCCCCACCCCCTACCCTCCACCAAGGTCAAACGCATCACCTCTGCAAGCGGTCTCCTCCCCCCATCTCCCCCTTCACTTTAGTCAGATATTTCAAATCAAAAGTCACTTATTCTAGAGTGAGCTCAGGTTTTTACACACAAGGGCAGGGTAACCAGATGGCTTGTTTTTAAGTGAGGCCTGGGGGGAAGAATCAACCATCACACACACACACACACACACACACACACACACACACACACACACACACAGAATAGGGAGAGTGTTCTCTAACCCGGACAGAAGGTGCACTTCAGAGACAAAACATGGAGTCTGCTGACCTGGGGATCTGACCAAGCCTATTACAGTCTGGTCTTGGGCCTCTAAGGGCTGGAGGCAGAGCAAAGGTCTTGAACTAGATGGCCTCATGGAGAGAGGAAGCATCCACACGCAGGCTGGAGGCTAATTTCTATTGTCCTGCGCTACCCAAAAAGTGAGCGAGGAAGCGAGATTCTGAGTGACAGGGAGGGAGGCTCCAGGAGATGGCAGGAGCCTGTTGCCTTTTCCTCCAACTGCAGCTTCCCCGGGGAAAGTGTGTGCTCGTGGAGGGGAGGGGTAATCAAGGAGGAAGAAACAGGTCCTGAGACAGGCCAAGGTGACTGAGCCGATGATCTTGGGCATTTGAGGTTGAGCAAGGACAGAAAGTATTTCTAGAGAGCTTATAAAATCCACCGTTCACTAGTTTTTTTTATATTGATTTTTCATTTTTCATAAACGTTGGCTTATTTGATCTTCACAACCTTGGGAAAGTACCGCCAGCCACTTTGTAGACTGGGATGGCGGGCTAGCGCTCCCCCACGGCAACAGCAACGGAAGGAGACTCATGATTCCGATCTGGGGCTTGTGATATTTTCCTCCCCTCCAGACCTTCAATAGCAGAAAGAAAATGGCAGCCCAATAGACCCAACCTCACACGGGTACCTGCAGAGCAGACTGCCGCCAGCATGAAGAAGCCTTCTGGCCTTAACCTGCTTACAGGTGGTGTGCGGTAGACCACAGCTTCCACTTCCTGAAACCCCACTAGGAAGGGTGACCCCTGCCTGTCCTGCTAAGATGGCTCCCAAGAGTACGGAAGATGAAAGTTTCAACAAGTGAAAACTGAAGAAATCTGACATGCTCCCCTCTCTCTCCTCTGTCCATACAGCAGAACGGACCTTCCCAAAGCCCTAGCTAGCTTCAAGCAGAGATCACTCCATGTCACCTCTCAGGAGAAAGCCAGCAAACGTCTGGTGTGATTGTAGAGACAATGCAAGGACCCCAGGTTGGCATGTTTCCTTGGTAACCAGGTTTCTGAGTTAAGGTCCAGGCATGGGATCCTCCACTCTGGGAGGGGCAGTGCTCCCTCCCCACGGGGAGCACTTCTATCCTTTGGAAGGTAAGATGCCCTTGCTGGTGAGCAGACTTCACCAGGCTAGCCAACACTAGGGAAGGCTGCTTCCTGATCGACTAGGACTGACTCTGAAGTGTCTCCTATGACAGACACTTCCTCCTCTTTGCCTTTTAACCCATCTCTACCACTTCTCCACTGGCTTGTCAGACCTGCTTGCTGGTACTCCCCCAGGCCCACTGGAGACACCTCAAACCCTTCTGATTTCCCAGATTACATACAGGCTTCACGGCGAATGTCCCCAGCTCATGGCTCATGCCCCCACAAACTATTCTGATCCTATGTATCATCTCCTTTGCTCCCTCATTGCTATTTAATTTATGTGCCTTCCCCACAGTTCTCCTCCAGTTCTACTCTCATGCTAATTAATTGTGAGCACAGTTCATTTTCTCCTAATAGATTATAACGTCCTTAGAGACAGATGCTGTATTGAATTTATCTCCGTGGTTCCCCACTTTCCTTTCGTGTCTAGCTGGGGGGTTAGATTTGAATTTTTGTGGGCATACAACAAATAATTATTAAAATGAAATTTACCTAAGTTTCCTCTCTGTGGTTGATATATTATGCACCCCAATAAACTTATCTGGGGGTCAGAGAACAGAACAGCCACTATACTAAACATAGAGGTTAGGCAGTGGTAGCACACGCCTTTAATCCTAGCCTTCTGGAGGCAGAGATCCATCCGGATCTCTGTGAGTTCAAAGCCACACTGGAAACAGCCAGGCATGGTGACACACGCCTTTAATCCCAGGAAGTGATGGCAGGAAGCAGAAAGGTACTTAAGGCATGAGGACCAGGAACTAAGTTTGTTAAGCTTTTAGGCTTTCAGCAGCAGTTCGGCTGAGATCCATTCAGATGAGGACTCAGAGGTTTCCAGTCTGAGGAAATAGGATCAGCTGAGAAGTTATCAAGGTGAGGTTAGCTGTGGCTTGCTCTGTTTCTCTGATCTTTCAGTGTTCACTCCAATACCTGGCTCTGGGTTCGTTTTTATTAATAAAACCTTCTAACAATTTGTATTACACCTTTCTCTCTCTCTCTCTCTCTCTCTCTCTCTCTCTCTCTCTCTCTCTCTCTCTCTCTCTCTCTCTCTCTCTCTCTGTGTGTGTGTGTGTGTGTGTGTGTGTGTGCGCGCATACAAAGACATACATGCGTTATATTTAAAACAGATGCAAAAATCTGCACAGGTCAGTCCTGCTTCTCATTTTGTCCCTCAGGAAGCATTATGGAACATGGTTACCCTTTCCCTGGGCATCACTAGGGCCATTGCAGCCAAATGTAGGCCCAGAAGGACAAGCCAAGTGTTTCAAGTTGGTTTGGTTATTTGAAGAAGTTCAAAGTGTTTAAGCAAAAGGAAAGAGGCACTGCTATTCCATAACCCCAGGGGAAACCAAAGAAGGATTCTGTGGTGTCAGGGAAGGTAAGAAGAGGAGGGGAAAAGTGTTTCTTACAATACACAGGACACAAACAGA
The DNA here is from genome assembly GCF_949786415.1 of Peromyscus eremicus. Lineage (NCBI taxonomy): Eukaryota > Metazoa > Chordata > Mammalia > Rodentia > Cricetidae > Peromyscus > Peromyscus eremicus. The sequence continues at coordinate 74,563,590 of NC_081430.1, forward strand.
GATGACCAAGTCCTGTGATGACAAAGGAGATTGAGATGCCACGGAGTGAGAAGCCATTCCCAAGGGGCCTAGGTCCCTGCTTATGCCTCCAGGTTTCCCAGGAACCAAGGTATCTGGGAATAGAGTGGAGGGAGACAAGGAGGAGGACACCTCATGACTGTAAGACAGGGAACTACCCCCAGAATGCACTATGGAAAGGGCCGAGACTTTCTTTCGAGGTGGAAGACGTCAGAATCCAAAGATGGTGTTCAGGTCCAATCAGGTAAAGGCCAGCTCCACCCCCATACCCCCACAACACCACACAGCCCATATCCACCCCTGTACCCCCACAACACCACACAGCCCATATACACCCCTGTACCCCCACAACACCACACAGCCCATATCCACCCCTGTACCCCCACAACACCACACAGCCCATATCCACCCCCGTGCCCCCACAACACCACACAGCCCATGCAGCTCAAAGTTTCTCTGTTGACCAAAGATTTAGGGTCATATTCCACGGAGACAATAGAAGCAGTTGGTTAAAAAAAAAAGGGAGGGCCAAGTGGTGGTGGCACACGCCTTTAATCCCAGCACTCAGGAGGCAGAGGCAGGCGAATCTTTGTGAGTTCAAAGCTACACAGAGAAACCCTGTCTCAACCCCCCCCCCCAAAAAGGGGGGGTGGTTCCTAAAGACTCAGATCTCAGTCAGTAGGGAGACAAGTCATTTCTACTAGAGATGGAAGATATCCCTCTCACTACACACACACACACACACACACACACACACACACACACACACACACACACAGGGTGGGGGGGGGAAGCCTCATTGCTAAGTACTAATGCCAGTTCAAGGATGAGTGGTTTCATGGAGCAAACTCTCCTTCCTAAGGCAGACTGGAAAGGATGCTATCTGCTTTCCATTTCCTCTTTTCATCTGGACCACAGAGACAAGGGTGCTAATTCCTCTCCCCATGGATAGACAGGGCACTAACGGCGTGGGACAGCTCTTGAACTTGTGCCTGTGTGGTCCTTCAGGCACTCCTTCACCCAGAGTTTCCTCACACTGGACTTTGGTCCCAGGTCACTTGGGACAGAGACAGATGGCAGAACCCACCCACCGCTGCTGCCAGCACTCCCCTGCCTCTCAGAGCCCTTAGGAGGGAGTGAGGGATTCTGGGACAAACTGCTGAGAAGCCTGTAGTCTACTGGGGAAAGGGTTGCTCTCTGAACTTGGCTTACTTATTTTGGTTACCACCCTACCAGGACTCACGTACAGAGCAGGCTCCACCCTAGCAAGAAGGGACATGGACCTGATGCGGATGGCGAGTGTGACCTTCTGACCACCACCACCCCAAGCAGTACCTGCCAAGGCCTTGATCCGGGACCTCTCAAAGAGCCTGGCCGAGCTGTTATCATTATCCAGCTCATCATCCGGGGCCTCCCAGCGGGCATTGATCCGGCTGTAAGGTGGCTGGTTGCCTACGTTTTCAAACTCTGTGGCCGATGTCATGTCAGCAGGCTCTTCTTAGCAGCTGTGCCCGTCTCAGTCTTCATGGAAGGGTCCCTAGGGGACAGCAACACAGTCAGAGGGTTAGCGTCCCCTGCTCGCTGTCTCAGTGGAAACTTATCAGGGGACTCCAGCAGACGCGGATCCGACAGGAGCCATGCACTGTCTGTCAGGGCACGTTGCTTCCCCCCGGGGGTCTCGGGGTCCCGTGTTACGGGACATTGCAGCGGAAGTCCCCGCGGCAGCGGCAGCGGCAGTTCAAGAGTGTCGGGGACAGAGACTGAGAGCTGCATGCGGCAGGGTTGGGATGGCCAGCAGGTGGAGACAGAAGTCCCAGCCAGCCAGCTTCCTTCCAACCTGCTACCAGGGGGGCTCTGGAGAGCACCTGCTTGAGAGACAGCGCTCCTGGGAGCCGGAGGCGGGGGGGGGTTTGTGGGGGGGGGGCAAAGGAGGAAGAGAAACCCCATTCCTGGGTTGAGGTCAGAAGCCTGCCTGGTGGTGGAGGCAGAGAGAGAGAGAGGAGAAGCTGATAGACGACGGAGTCTGACTTCCAGGGGACCGGCGGTGGGGGAGGGGGACATGGAGACTGCCACTGCCCTAACCACTGGAAAGCCAAGCTTTTTCACCCCCTTCTTGACAGTGTTGAGTAGTTGCTGGAATACGGTCTCCTCTTGAATCCCTAGCCAGACCTAGCAGCCCAGAGGAGCCGGTTGTCCCAGCCAGGCTGGCAGCACTTGGCACTGTGTGCCATGACAGAGGGGTGATTGGGTATGTGAAGGACTGAGTGGCAAGGAAAAAGGAAGTCAGTGTGACTGGCGAATGGTTTCCAGGGAAGTGTGGAAGTACTCATGGAAGGACGGGTGGGAAGGGGCAAGAGCCCAAACGAAAGGGAAAAGGAGCAGGGGCTGCCGTATCAGAAATAAAAACGAGAAGCAACCGGCAAGAATGAGGGAGCTGACGAGCAATTGGAGGACGGGAGGGGCAGGGGAGAAAAGTGAGACAGGAAGGAGGCTGGAGAGGCCATCTTGGTTACCAATGTCCCTGGCCTTTGGAAAATGACTATCTTCCCTCCCTGGGAAGTCGGGAAATTCCAAGTTCAAGTCTGTATTTCAGAACGGGGGCCGGAGCCTTCAAGTTCAAGAGAGTAACAGCGGGTGGAGGGGCTTTGGAGGCAAGGGAGGCAGGCAAGTGACCAGTGTCAATAACTATTGACCTCTACATCGCATTCTGGCATACCCCAACACCCCAACACGTGGGCTCACGCCCCTGACGCCCCTGACGCATTCCCCAGGAGACCCACGCAGGCAGGAAACAGCGCATCACTCCAAGCATGATTCAGTGCTTTGGGCCTTACTTTTCAGACTCTTGTCTCCCAGGCTGATAAATCAATCCCACCACATCCCTTTGAGGTAAGACAGGAGCCAGAATTATCCACCTTAACAGCACAAGGGAGAAAGGACACAGGATGAGGCCTCCCCAAGGTCATCCAGGGAACTACTGTTGTGGTTTCGTCCAAAGGCCCAACTGTAACCCTGTTTGTCCCCCTTGACTGGACTTGTCTTGGGGATGCACAGGGAGCGAGAACTTGGGGCCAGTGTGCTCCAGCTGCTAGGGCTGAACAAAGGTATTTGCCACTCAGGAGAAAGAAAGAGTACCAAGTGGGAAAGCCAGCCATTATCCAGAACGAGGTATACCCCATCAGGCTGGGCCTGCGCTCAAGACCACTTCTGTCCCTTTGAACAGCCTGCTCTCCGTCATGAACCAGCTGAGATTTCCCCCTCAACTGTCTGAGCGGAGATAGCTGGGAAGGGTTTCTGATTCCTCACGCCTTCACAACCTCCTTCAAGCAGAATGACCACTGGCTTGGAAGTGTGAGTCAGACCGAGGCTGATCATCATCTGCAGGGCCACAACTTATCCAGTACCCCCGCTCCCCAGAAGGGCCAAGCTGCCAGACACGGGGTGAGGTAAGATCTGCCCCGAGCACCAGAAGTAACCAGACCCTTGCTCGCTCTCTTCATCCTGGGCTATTTTTAAGAGTGGCTGAGAGAGGCCCCGGCTGCTGCGGGGCTGGGGAGTGAGATTACCTTAGCTATGGCTCCGTAAATAAGTCTGTCCCGGAAAGATGAGCCTAAGCAGGCAGACCAGCAGAGCCAGGGTGCGCAACACGATTGATGGCCCTGGGTGAGCAGCGACACAACAGCAATTCATCCTGCTTAAAAATGCCATCCTTCCTGGGACCGCAGCTCACAGAACACAGCAGCCAGACGGGAGCTCTGCCAGGAATGCGGGAACACACACGCGTGTTTCCGAATACAGGCGTCTAGCGTGTCTGTCTGCTGGCTGGCTAATGGAAGGACCAGATCCTTGGAGAGAGATACCACATAAAGACAGCACAGAAGAAGTGAGAAGGAGGCTCCTTCCTCCTGCCACCTACCCTATCCCCTGCCCAGGGGGCACTTCACCAGGGTCAAGGGGTGGTGAGGTGTGCCCGTGTGCTCAGGCGAGGATGGCCTCAGAGCATCAGATGTAAGAGCACACAGGAAAAAAGTAGGAAGTTTACCTATGGTTATTCCAGAAATAGACAACACCCTTCCCCCCAGGCCAAGATAATGAGCCTGAAACCAAATTCAACCCCGTGCTTTTCAGAGTCACCCACGCCTCCTCCCACGGGTATCACCATGACCCTCCAAAGGCCTGACTGAAAGGAACCAGTATGGCTGAAGAGAATAGTGTATGTTGAGGTCTCACAGGCGGACACCTAATCAAATGAGGAGCCACAGAAACGGCATTCCAGTTGACATCTGAGGGGAACTTGGAAAGGGATGATACGATCATAGCTTCAGTGACGTAGGTCATCTGTGCATAGACAGTGGCCTTCCGTGACTCGCCAAGGGCCCTAACACAGGCCTGAAATTGGACCTCAGGCCCTTGTCAGCAAACTGGGGTCCTATGGGTAGTTCCTAGTGCATTCGCTTCCCACTCACCCCAAAGACCTTCTTAAACCACCAAGCCTCTTACCAAAGTATAGGCGGGTCTTCCCTGTCCCATTTCCAGAGTCCCCCTTATCTGACAACTGCCATCCCCTGTCTCCAGATGATACTGGTAGGACAGGTCCTAAGAAGCTTATTCATTCACAGCTCAGTGCCGGAAAGCCCACGGGACTATAACAGCGGAGTGCTCGCTTCCTGAAGGCATGCCCTTAACTTTGAAAATGCCTCGCACAGCCTTTCGTGGCCACCTCTCCCACAGACCCAGAACCCATCTGCTCCTAGGATGGGGGCTGGGCCTCAGAATCCCAGCCTTGCGGGCTTTGCCCAGCTCATCAGTGAGGACCCAAGGAATGCCAGGGGCTATAGTGCTCACCCTGGGGGTCTGGGTTGTTTGGAGTCAGCTTTCCATCATCACCCAGCAGAGAGAATACACTTCCCTCCACCCCCAGTCTCCCAACGGAGTAACCAGACCTCCCTCCTCTTCTCCTGGTCCCTCAAAGTCACGAAGCAACAGGACTGGGACACGGGGCCACATCAGGCAATGCCACTCTTCCTCAGTGGGGCTGAGGAGGAGGCCGATGCGGTCCCTTGGATACGACTTCCTTAACTAGGATTGGACACTTGAGGTCTGTCTTGTCTGACTGTATGCACATTACGTGTTTTCTAGTCTGTTCCGTGGCTTACGCTGCTCCAACCTGCTTTCAACCTATTTGGTACTATGGCAACCCAGGTCAGGAGATTAAAGCCAGCAGTTCCCTTGGTTACTTGTCTTCGAATGCATCACCAATGAGGGAAGGTGCCCGTCTACCCCTGCCCCCCCCCCCCCCCCCCCCCCGCTCATAACTGGACTGCATATGCACAGACACCGTAAAGAACAGTCAAGTACACAAACACGCACTCACTGAAACAGAATGAGAACCAGTGAGATGCCATCGCAGGCCATTTACTCTGTCACCCCCCCCACACACACACTGTCAACCTGACATCTTCACCCACGTAACACAGTTCAGCGTCAATGTGGCTACAACTGTGCACACATAGCACTCAGAAAAGCAGAACATGGGGGGGGGGGGGAGTGTCAGCACCATGGGCCGCGGTGAGGCCTCCGTAAATGTCACCTGTGAGTGGCCTTTCAAGCAGGTGAAAACCACCAGCATTTCTCATCCCAGAGCACTCTCCGCCTTACCACACCGTGCAGTTCACATGCCAACACAGCCCGGCCACACTGACAGGGTGTGGCTTGGGATTCTTGGAGCTCCAAGACTGTCTGCCGTTACCAGCATCAAGGATCTCCATGCATTGGCATTGTACTGTGACTGTCACTGTTTGGTGAGACCTTTCGACGCCCCTCCTGGGCAGTTTCTGTCACTGGGCAGGGGCATCAGACCTACGTGTTACAACTTGCCTGCCGTCATCATGGAAACATCTACTAAGAACGGTCTCTGGTCGTAGCGCAGCTGCTGCAGCGGGGTGGGGTGGGGGTGGGGGTGAGGACTCAGCTCTGCCAGTCCTTACGGGGATCTGGTTGGGAACAGGTGCTGCTCAGCTCTGTATGGGGATTGGCTTTGAAGAACAGTGTCGCTCAACACTCCCATCCCGCTCCACTGGGGACAATTACAGGGCAGAAGGGAGAGACACCAGTCTTATATGAAGGGCGAGCATCTCTAATCGGTAACACTCTGAACTCTGAAGCCTTTTCAGCTTTACGTGATACCGCAAGTGGAAAATTCTATATGTGACCTCATGTGATGGGTCACAACCCACAGTCAGGGTCATTGAAAATACTACATAAAATTCCCTAAGGCTATGTATGTAAGATGTACATGGAGCATACATGGATTTCATATGTAGACTTGGGAACCCTTAGGAAATTCATTATGTATATGCAAATATTCCAAAAATCAACAAAAAGATTTTAAAAAAATCCAAAATACTTCAGGTCCCACACCTTTTGGACAACCGGCACATAATCTTCAAAGATTGGTGTTTCCAAGCTCTGTAGCAACAGTTACAGAAAACTGATACTACAGCCCTACTTCTGCAGACTCATTTCTGTTGTTGTTAAGATTAACACTGACTTATTCTCTTGGGATAAGTAGTAGGTGAGCTGAAAAGGTAAATGTACAGTTTTTCTTTTTTCACTAGGACCTCCCCCCCCCAAAAAAAAAAAAAAAAACATAGTCACGGGCTGGAGAGATGGCTCGGTGGTTAAGAGCACTGACTGCTCTTCCAGAGGTCATGAGTTCAATTCCCAGCAACCACATGGTGGCTCACAACCACTTGCAACTAGATCTGGTGCCCTCTTCTGGCCTGCAAGGACACATGTAGGCAGAACACTGTATACATAATAAATGAATAAACCTTTAAAAAAAAAAAAGTGTGCATCATCACTGCCCAGCTACATCATTCTTGTTAATTAAAACAACAACAAAAAAAAAACAAATTAAAAAAAAACATAGTCACTTCTCTCTGAGGAGAGCTGTAGGAGGTGATGAAGGAATGAGGCTTCGACAAAGGAGATCTGAGAACAGATTGAAGTAATGAAATTCAATTAATTATTTCTAATAAAATAATTGATCCACAAAGGATCAAATTAAAGGACTCAGTATCACAGAGACGGGCTAGACCTTGTGTGCAGCACAAAGAACCTTCTGACCTGCGATTTTCTTGCCCAAACTGTGGAACCTCAGACTCTAATCTTTAGAACTGACTTTCCATTTTCAGGATCTACAGGAAATCAAGAGACAAGGAAGCCAAGAGACAAATCCAGAGCTCTGGGCATCCTACAAACAACTGACTCAGTTTCTTCTAGTTCCTGTGGTTGAAACAAGGTGGGTTTGTTCATCTGTTTATTTGCCTGTTTGGTTTAAAGAGGAGGGCAGTGGGGACTGTTGTGGGCTAAAAGGGACTTGGAAGACGTAACAAGCAAATACAATGTATATGTTGTTTTGTATTTTAGGGCAACCAAAGCTATTTGAATTACAGGCTCAGTTTTAGATGATAACCAGGAGTTCTAGTCAACAGTAATAGGTATGAAATGACATTATGATTATGTAAGAAAACTAAACTATGGTGGTTTGAATAAAAATGGCCCCTGTAGGCTCATACAGAGTGGCACTATTAGGAGGTGTGTCCTTGTTGGAGTGGGTGTGGCTTTGTTGGAGGAAGTGTGTCACTGGAGGTGGGCTTTGAGCTCTCTCTCTCTCTCTCTCTCTCTCTCTCTCTCTCTCTCTCTCTCTCTCTCTCTCTCTCTCTCTCTCTCTCCTTGCTGCCTGCTAATCTGGATGTAGAACTCTCAGCTACCTCCCCAGCACCATGTCTGCCTGCATGCTGCCATGCTTCCCACCATGATGGCAATGGGTTAAACTTTGGAACTGTAAGCCAGCTCCAATTAAATGTTTTCCTTTAAAAGAGTTGCTGTGGTCATGGTGTCCCTTCACATCAACAGAAACCCTAGCTAAGACATTAACCTACTGTATATTTTAGTGATGCTGAAGAACACAGTGGCCAACAAGACATGAGATCTGGGATTTGCTTAACCCTGTTTTAGGGAAGTAGAAAACAGAAAGCAAATGAGAGACCTCTAGTTACTGACTTGGGGTGAGATACACATGGGGATCTGTGATGCCATCCCCCCTGCTTTCTACATGAAAATTCTTGTAAGAATTTTGAAGCTAGCTATGATGGGTCATACTTGGAATCCCAGCACTCAGGAGGCTGAGGCAGGAGGATCACCATGAGCTCAAGGCCACAGTAAGTGTCAGCCTAACCTGGGCTACACAGTGAGGCTCTGGGTCAAAAAACAAACAAAAAAGGTTTTAATAAAGTTTATACTTAATGATACACTAAATTTATAAGATAGAGTAGTCTATCTTTCATGAGAGATATAGTCCTAGATCCTCAAGTAGAGGATGCTTAAGACTTCAGCTAGTTCTGAACTATATATATATGATATCATATATATGAATCAACATATATATATATATATATCATATATATGAATGTTTTTCTCTGTACATACAGATCTATAATAAAGTTTATAAATTAGGCACAGCAGATCAACACAACTAATAAAAGAATAAAACAACTATAACTGTATAGTTTAATAACATTGCCAACATCACTACTCTTGTACATTGGTTCCTTTGAGTAAAATAAGAGCTACTTAAATTCTAGACTATGACTCTGAGAAAGCCAACCTGATACTAGAAAGGGATACTAAGTGAGTAACAGGTGGGTAGCATATACAGCACGGATATGTCAAATGAAGAATAATAGAATGATTCACGCCCATGTTAGAGCAGGAGGTGAAGATTCCATCATGCTACTCAGAAACAGTATGTAGTCAAAAGCTTACAAATATCTTTCTGAAGTTTTCCACTGAATACTTTCAGCTTGCTGTAACCATCAGCATGGAAATCATGAAAAGTGAAGCCACCGGTGAGGGGACAACTGTCTAGCAGTCACAGCCTGAAATACAAGTGGTGCACAGAATACAAGTCAGCATTGCCGTGGTCTTAACATCTGGCACAGTCTGGCGGCTTCTGCCTCCCTTTCTGAGTTCATCTTCCACCTGCATGACGTGTATCCTCCAAGCCTTCTTCCATCTCTTCAAACTTGTCATGTCTGGACCACCTCTGGGCCCTTGTGTATGTGGGGCCTGTGCCAGAGACACTTTGTGGAGCGACCATGCATGTCTGTCTCTTGCCCACTTCCCAAGCCTCTTCTTAGGTATCACTTCCTTGTGGCAATCCTCTCTGTGCAGTCTAAGGTGAGTCCTCCCTGTCATCCTTGGTCTTGGCACTCTGACCCACTGTTGGGAGTGCTCTTACACATCTGTCTGTTGACTTTCTGTCCACTTTCTCTCTCCTTGCCTAGGCTGTAGGCCCCATGGAGGCAGGCAGTGGCCATGTCCATTTTACTCATTGGATCCTAGTACTCAGTGATACACCTGGGACACAAGTAGGTGCTCAATAAGTAGCATCGTCTTAGCAACCTGCTGTCATTCTGGAGCCCCTCCACCTCCACCTCCACCCCCCTTATCCCACGTATTCATTTCCCCAGCTCTCCCGCTTACGAGCACGAATCGCTCAATTACTATCTATATGTTGTTAGGCATCTGCAGAGCACCTTCCCTTCACCATTCCTTCACGTCCCAAAGCTTTCTCTCCACGTCAGGGTGTCACCACTTCTTGAGCGCCTATGGAAAATGTTCCATTTCTTCCTAAGCTCAGGCCTTTCAACCTACCCCTTATAAGGAGGGCACACCCTTCTCTGGAAGCTTCCAACAACACGGTCTGACCCAAAACTACGGCATCTGGGGCTGAGCGCATCTTCTCCCTGTGCTGACTCTGCTCAGTGTATTCTGAGCCTCCACGTTACACCTGTCACATCCTATACACTGAAATCAGCTCCCTCTCTCTCCTCCCGATGGGTTTTTGTTGGTGGTGGTTTTTTGGTTTTTTGGTTTGTTTGTTTACAATGAATACATCTTTTCATTTGGAGACATAATATAGAGCAGTTTCTCAGAATTTAATCGGGGTTACCTTTTCCCTCCCACCCACCTTCCTGGGTCCTCCACTGCTTCTAGGCCCAAGAGGCAGTCAAAATGGGATTAAGGAAACTGGTCCACAGAGTCCTCCCTCCTGCCCATCCCTCACATCTGGGGATGAGTGCTGGACTACTTTTTTTTTTTTTTTTTTTTTTTTGTTAACTTGACACAAATTAGAGTCATGGGGAAGAGACAACCTGGGTTAAGGAATTGCCTCCATCAGATTGGCCTGAGGGCATGCCTGTGGGGCATCCTCTTGATTAATGGCAGATACAGTAGGGCCCAGCCCACTGTGGGCAGAGCCATCCCCTAGGCTGTGTAGAAAGCAAGCTGAGCAAGCCCTGGAAAGCAACCCAGTGAGCAGCATCCCTCCACAGCCTGTATTTCAGTTCCTGCCCTGACTTCCCTCAGAGATGGACTGCGACCTGTAAGCTGTAAGATGAAATAGTCTTTCCTCCCTGAGAGTTTTGGTCATGGTGTTAATCACAGCAACAAAAGGTAACTAATGCAAATCTCTAGACCTTTCTCCCCCTGCCTTCATTTTTAACACGCTCAAGTCTGCCATCTTGAGCAGAAATTCTTTGTCATCCTCTGCCTCCTCCCTTTCATAACCAAACTCCTTGGCAAAGTTACCAAGGACATAAACAGGTAACTGACGTAAAAGGAAACCCAGGAGGCTAAAACAAGGCCAAGAGACAGTCAAGCCTTTCAGAGCTGAGACATGTACATTAAAACAAGGAGGTGAAGGCAAATTTAGCAAGCTAGAGAATGCCAGATGCAGATGGTGATGTAGAAGGATGCTACTATCGGCAGTATGAACTGGCCCGGCATAATGCCAGACACACCAAATGGCCTAGATGCCGCTTGCTGAACAAATGCACAAGACTGAGAAATGGCCTTAAGAGGACTGGAGTGACTTCTATAGGAGACCCACTACTTAAGGGAGACGGGGGGGGGGGGGGGGGGGCTGGAAACATGGCATGTGCGATCACGCTGAGGATCCATCCATACCCAACGTGGTCACTGTCGCTCCCGCTGCCTCAGCCCCGCGCTCCCGGCACCTCTTCTGTTGCGAGACAGCGTGGCTAAAGAGGGATGGGCAGTGACATTGGGACCCAAGCCCCTGCAAGTCTCTGGGCATCTTAAAACCTCGGATCCAATCCCCGCCCAGTGTCCCCATTCAACAGACTGACAAGAACAGCAGCCTCTCGAGATGCTTCCGGACAGGAACGCCTTCCCCATGCCACGCAGAAGTCTTTCATGTCTCCTTCATCATGCCACAGAAATGCCAGTCATGGAATGCTTTCAATCCCAGCATCTCCACCACACAAACAAAAGCAGCTATTTTAAAAGACTGACTTTTAAATAATGCAGAAGTTATGGGTGCCAATGTACTCATTCGTGTTGGAGCTTTTACAATAATTCAATTAAAGCTCATCTTTTAACAGCAGCTCAGGCCCACAAGGACTCCTGAGGGAACAGGTGCTGGCCAAGGGGTTTTCCCATCCCTGGCCAGGGCACTGAGCCTTGACTTCATGGGGACATCCTCTGGGGACATTTAGGAAGTTGTCTGCAAGATGCAGCAGCTCCAGTCTCAAGCAGAGGTAACTGCAACTTCTCAAGGCCTGGCATCAGTTCCTGCTATGCCCCGTCTCCCAGGCCTTCACAGGAGATGTGCCCACTTGGCTCTTCAGCCCTTGCTTGAGCTCTGCCGGAGGGGAAGCAAGCCACACTGTAGGCCACACTCCTCAGGAACAATAGCGAACTCTTGGAATGACTGTGAAGCAGAGCTAGGGCCAGGATGCCCTAGCTACTGCCTTGTCTGTTGCTAGGATGAAATACCCCAACAAGAGCAAGTCAACGAAGGGAGGGTTTATTTGAGCTCATTCTTTGAGGGCACAGTCCATCATGGCGGGGAAGTCATGGCGGCAAGAGTTTGAGGCAGCTGGTTATACTGCATCCATGGTCAGGAAATGGGGGTTGAGGGGTAGCGGAGGGAGGGGACAGTACTGATGCTCAGCTGACTTTCCCCTTTGTATTCAGTCCAGGACCCAACCTCGGAAAATGGTGCCATCCACCTTAGTTAACCTAAACAAAACAACCCCTCACAGGCTGACCTAATCTAGATAATCCTTCACGTGTGTGTCTGGAGGCTTGCCTCCCAAGTGATCCCAGGGCCTGTCAAGATGACAATCAGCACTAACCATCACAGAAGGGAACCCAGAATTATTAAGTCCCCAATATGTACAGCCCCACTTGCCGCGTGCTCCCCTCAACCAACTGTTAAATCGCATTGTCGTTACTACGGCTATCATCCCATTCGGTCAAAATAAAAGACCTCGACTGAAATCCTAACTTCCACTCTTAGTAGTTCTGTATCCTTCTACAAGCCACTTAACCACTCTGTGCCTCAGTTTCCCTGAGCTGTTGTGACACAACTACTCGGCATACCCATATCTTGGTGCCCCATTTTCTGCTCACACAGTTCAGACATATTTTTCCGTCACCCCTGCTTAGGTGAGGCCAGGCGACCACACAGACATGACCTGCATCTCTTCAAGGTTTTAGCCATAAGACTCTTGCCATCCTTCTCTGATGCTTGCCCCTACGTTGCTAGAAATCAGGGCCACAAGACGGGAGGAGACTGCCTTCTTAGCTGACCGGGCAGTAAAGCTTCCTCCTTGGTTCACATCACTTTCCTCACCATAATGTGAGTAAGAAATAAAAGTTCACTTTGCGGCTTCCTCCAGTCCATTCAACAACCACCACATAAACACGAAGAGGAGATTATACCGAGTTATCCAACTGCGATGCAGAAACCGTGTAACTGCCAAGTGGCCCAAGGTGTTACTTACAAAAAAAGATGCAGTGTATCTCAGTTTCAAGTTTGTGAATGTGATCAGTGTGTTCTCATAGTGAAAAGAAAAGGATACAGGACGTAGAGTTCACTGCCATCCTGCTGTTCTTTCTGAGACCGTTTTCCCGGTGACCCTTCTTCATGCAGCCACACTGTCCTAAACTGCCTTAATGCCACTCCACTGAGTAGACCAACCCTTCCTCCGTCCTCAGACCTCCTGACCTTCCCACTGCCAAGCGAGACCGACCCCACAGCCTAAGTACTGACCACAGTAAGCGTCTCAAAGCCAAGGGAGCTGCTTTTGCTTTACTGGGAAGATTTAGAGGAAGGAGTGTCAAAGAGGAAGGCTTGGAGCCAAACCAGGCCAACGGGGGACAAATGGTCGGACAGCTACTCACCACCTTCAAGTAATGAAGGGGGGTAGCTGTCTATGGATCTGCAGAGTGGAAAGCTCTATCCTGTCTGCCCCTGGAAGGTATGGACTTCTCAATAGACTTTGTGCTAGAACACTGTTCTAGTTACTTTTCCTGTAACTGTGATTAAAAACAACTTCAAGGGCCAGGTGCGGTGGTGCACGCCTTTGTGAGTTCGAGGCCAGCCTGGTCTGCAGAGTGAGTTCCAGAACAGCCAGGACTACACAGAGAAACTCTGTCTTGGAAAAACAAAACAAAACAAAACAAACACACACACACACACACACACACACAGAGAGAGAGAGAGAGAGAGAGAGAGAGAGAGAGAGAGAGAGAGAGAGAGAGAGAGGGAGGGAGAGAGAAACCACCTTAGAAACACATCTCTGGTTCCGTCTGAAGATTATTCAGATTAGGTTAATTGAGGTGGGAAGACTCACCCTAAATGTAGGCAGTACCGTTCCATGGGCTACTGTCTGCGCTGAACACGCAGGAGAAAGTGAGCTAAGCATAAACATTCAACTCACTCTACGTCTTCAACTCACTCTACTTCCTGATTACAGATGCAGTGTAAACCAGCGGCCCCAGGCTGGTCTCCAACTCAAGAGATCCACCTACCTCTGCCTCCCAAATGGTGGGTTAAAGGCATGCGCCACCACTGCCAGGCTCCATGGAGATTCTAGATTCAATCAAGTTGACAATAAAGATTGGCCATCCCAGTGGAAGCTCCTGATTAGAGTAGGAGCTGTCTGAGGTTTATGTGGCCGGGAGGGTGCCGGCGGGAAGGCTAGAGTTCCTGCCTTGGAGTTCCACTAGGACTTCTTAGCTTCGCTGCCCACTTATAAACAAGAGATCTGACGAACTTTCCACCCCTACTCCAGCAGTTTGCATTTTCCTATGGAATCAAGACGAGCACTCGCAAGCTGGCTGCAACTGTTTATATAAATAATTCAATAAGTAGCTATGAACTATAGAATCCCCAAATCTATTATTTAGATATAAATATACAAAAAAAAAACCCATGAAAAATTTAGGATGAAAACTATAAAGGATTCGTGGAGTAAATCAAATCACATGGTAAACCACCATGTGGGTGCTGGGAGCTGAGCCCGGGTCCTCTGCCAGAGCAGCAAGTGCTCTAACCACTGAGCCGCTCCTTCCAGACCCTCAACTGATTTTTGAGAAAGGTGCAAAAGCAACTCAAAGGAGAAAGGATGATAGTTTGTCTGATTTCCAACAAATGATGCCAGAACAGCTGTCCATCCATAGGCAAAACTGTGAACCGTAGCCCATAACTCGAAAGAGCATGGTCAAAAATTAACTCGGGATGAGTTATATACCTAACTATAAAGCCTACAACCATAAAACTTCCAGAAAAAAAGAAATTTTAGAGACATTAGACTAAGCAAAAAAATAATTTAGACACATCAAGAGCATAACCCTCAAGAGACAAGATATAAAAGGAAAGTTTAATAAATCTGACCACTCAAATTAAAATCATCTGCTCCTCAAACTGCCCAGAGTGGAAATACAAGCGCCAGACTGGGAAGAAGTGTTTGCAAAACACGCATTTGATGGGGAACTTCCATCCAGAAACATAAAGAACTCTCAAAACTCATTAACAGAAAACCAAACCCTCCTGAGAAAGAGCACAAGGTTTCTAAAGACGCTTCCCTAGAAAACGCCCGTGAATGGCAATAGAAGAGATGCAAGCCAAAGCCACAATAAGATAGCAGTATATGCTTCTTCAAATAGCTTATTAAAAAAAAAAGCCCTTGACTTATCAGGATGCAGACACTGAGACTCCCACATGTCACTTGTGAGATGCAGAACAGTACAGCAACTATAGAAAGCAGTGTGACAGAGATTAAATATGCATTTACCATACGACCTAGCAATCCCACTCCTAGGCATTTGCCCAAGAGCAGTGAAAACTTCTGTTCACACAAAAAAAAGTCTGTGCAAATATTTACGGTGACTTTATCATCTAGAAATTGGAAACAACCTAAATGCTTATCAACTGAAGAATGGCTAAGCCAACTGGTACATCCACAAAGGAGAATATCACTCAGTGATTAAAAAAAAAAAAAAAGACTTGATATACACACAGTGTTGATGAGTCACAAAGCATCATGTTAAGTGAAAAAAAAAAAGAGTCAGAAGGCTTCATGTTATATAATTTGAGGTATGTGACATTTTGGATAAAGCAAAACTATAGGGACAGAAGCAAATTGATGATACCGGATATTAGAGTTGGGACAAGAGGCAGGTCCCAAATCAGCATGAGAGAATGGTGGGGTTGGGGTGGGGTGGGGTGTGTGTGACTGTGGTAGTAGTTACACAACCATGCATATTTACCAAACCTATAGAAATGTAACCCCAAATTCAGGCAGTGTATGTAAATTACACCTGAATAAACCTAAAGATAAAATAACAAAGCTAAAATTATAAATGAACATAAAAGATAAACATATAAATAAACATAAAATAAACATATACATTTATGGAATACTTACTGCTTCAGTTCCACTGTTATTAACGGCCCTGACAACAATAATTTGGAATATTTTTATTACAATTAATTTTTATGTAGAGGGTTTTTTTGAGCAAGATACTGTGATGTGAATATGTATAGAGGAGAATTCCAGGGATGGGAGAGACGGCTCATGGGTTAAGGCATTTACTGCTCTTGCAGAGGACTGGAGTTTGATTCTCAATCTACACATGGGGGCAGAGACTCATGTGGTCAGGAATCCTCAGGCTTGAGCAGCAAGCCTTTACCCACTAGGCATCCTGCCTTCTTGTCCACCTTATATTTTGAGACCTGGTCTCTCTCTGAATCTGGCGCTCCCTGGTTCTTCTAGACTGCCTGGCCAGCGAGCACCAGAGTCCTCCCTCAACATCCCCAACCCAGGGCACTGGGATTACAGGCATGCCTGGCTTTATGTGGGCGTTGGGGATGGAATTTCGGAACTCAGCCTTGTGCAGCAAGACCTTTACAGACAGAGCCATCTCCTCAGCCCAGAGCAGAGGTTTTTTGAGGTAACTGGTTATATTTATGGTTTAAATGTTTCAAACCATCTCTTATAAATACAAAAAAAAGAAAGAAAGAAAGAAAGAAAGAAAGAAAGAAAGAAAGAAAGAAAGAAAGAAAGAAAGAAAGAAAGAAAGAAAAAGCCTTGAAAGTCACAAGGCTAATACTGACTGCTTCAATGCAACGTAATAGGCATATCCTGCAATTGTTTAATATCCACCCTGGACTTCGGTGAAATTCAGAAAGCTGTGTTTACTCTTCGGGGAGATCAGTTCCCCAAAAGAACCTCCTTGTGACTAAGGACAGCACATGTTCTCAGGGCTCACCTGCCTGAACTGTAGCCCATACAACCCTTGGTACCATTCCTGCACACACTGGATGCTCACGCACTGAGCCCCTTGCTTCTGGGGGCTGTCAATATGCCCAACTCTAAGCAGAAGGTTGGTCAGACATAGAGCAGCCCTTCTCTGGTGCAGAAACGTCCACAACCTGCACATTTTGCTGTGAGATAGATCATTTTGACCACCGATCACAAAATGATACAGGGCAGGACTGTGATGAATATCAACTATTTCCTGAGTGGATGCTAAACAGATGTCCGTAAGAAGGTGGCCTTTCCTTGTCCCCCAAGGAGTGACAGTCAGCCAGGGACTGAAACATCCCTTATAGATAGCTGGGAACACTCCTCTCTGCTCCAGTGGTCTCACCTGGCTAACAGGGAGCCAAATCCTCCTGCTGTGAAGCTGTGACCATCAAATATTTATTGGTGGTTTGCCTTGGGCCAGGCATGGGGTTTTGTAAACCCCATCACATGGGAACCTCAGAACAGCCCTGAGAGGCAGCCATTCCCTTAATCCCCATTTGATAGGTCAGGAAATGGGGGCTTAGAGGATCAGCCTGTGAGGGACAGGGCTGGGATTCAAATCCTAGCAGTCTGGCTCAGAGCCTCTGCCCTTACCCACTGTGGTCACCACGACATTGGCCCAACCTGACCCCAGCCCTGTGCAGGAAGGAATCTGGACATCAAAGGGACAGGGGAGGTATAAACAATTTTAAAAGCATCGGAGATGAATTCCTCCATGTCCAACCCAACACCAGGCAACAAGAACTTCCAGAAAGGCAACAGGAAAGAAAGGTGATCTCCACAGGGAGGCTCGAGAGGCCTCTTAGGGTCACAGCTAATCCACCCCGGTATTTCAGAACACAAACACACCGGGCCTCTAGCCTGCACCGGGTTGATGTCTTATAAGGATCACCAGCTACTTTGACCCCACCCGCACCTCCCGCTCACTCACAGACAACAAGAGAGAGAGCGTTCTAGGACAGAAAAGAAACTGAGGCTGAAGAGAAATGTTTGCAGCCAGTCCCGGGGCTCCCATCTGAAGTCCCGCCTTGCATTTCCAGAGGCTTTCTTTAACAAGGCAGGCATCCACCTATCTGCAGGAGGGGAACCCCAGTGTGTGGCAGACAAGAAGGCTTCAAGCAGAGGGCTTCACAAGGTGTTGTGGGCTGATACCAGCTTCCCCGTATCTGTTAAAGAACGCGGCAAATGTTATCTTCTAGAGGCAGCCGGAGCAAGACTACCCCTAAATTCTGAGCACTGTGCATGGGCTTCCCCAGAAGTTCCTGCACTGGATTTCACATCAGCACCTCTTCCATCCCATAACCAAGCTGAGCTGCTTGCTAAGTAACCAAGAACACATTCTTCTCTTAAAGTGGCCTGATTCCAAATAGCTCCCATGGAGCAATGGCTGCAAGACTACAGAGGGCCACCTGTTCCTGGGAAGCACGCAGGCGTGGCCAGAGTGGTGGACACATGAGCCAGGCTAGGTCATTTGCAAAGTGTGGAGAAATGAGCATGTCCTGCTAAAACAGTGTACAAGCAACCCCAAAACACCAGCCCAACGTCAGTGTCCCCTAACACAAGGCAACAGGAATCTTCCATTCAGGAAGGGCTTGAGCTAGTTTCCAGAAAGAGCCAGAGGGTAGCATATGAGGGATTTAGGACCAGAAAGACTAGATGACTCTAACCCGGTGTTGTGAACCAGGCAGTATTTTGTTGCGGGAAGGGATAGGCACATCTGGACGTAGACTGCCTGGAGAAAACTAGATACAGTTGCTTACTGGCTGTACTGCCTGCCTTAGGCTGTTTAAGTTCCGTAAGCCTCTAATTCTTCATCTATAAAGTGGAGTTAATAACAGGCATCATCACCCAGCACTGCTGCCTGGATCAAATGAGACAATGTGTTGTTAAAGTCCTTGATGGGGTGCCTGGGCACCTGGCACACAAGAGAGTGGGCTACTAACACTGGTCCGTCTCCGAACCACGGGTCAGCCCCTCCTTGTGCCTCAGTTTCTCCGCTGAGTAGCTACTCTTCCCTCTGTCCGTGGCGCTTTGAAAGAGAATACGTATAGAAGTACGGCCTTGGCTCTTTTCTCTAACCACCGGAAGCCTATTGTCCCGTGTTCACAGGGCACCTGCCCAGGCACCGCCTCCCTGCCCTGTCTGGGTGTCTATGCGGAGCCCCTAACTAACTCGAGGTGCCAGATTCCTGTCAAGCAGGCCATCTATCCTTTTGCACATCTCATGGTTTTGTGGTGCTGAAAACAGGTCAGAGGCAGCATCGTTGCACCACCACGATGTCCGAGGCAAGTCCCTAAAAGAGATACTGTGGCACGTGCCGAAACTGTGTAGTCAGCCCTCAGGATTCCCTCCCAAACCCTTCTTCCATCTGACGTAAGGAAACTTGGTTTTAGTGCACTAGAGGAGGAAAGAGACAGTATCCAAATGTTTGCCCCAATTCTTCACAATAAAGGCTTGCCTTCCTATCTTTTCACGGCTGTGTGGTCACAGCGCCACCACACAGCTCCATTCCCATCCCAGCGCGTAGCCTCTGACGCTAAGGAAGGCCCAGCTGTGACATCCTGTTAGTCCAGGCTTCAGGCTTCAGGCTTGGCTTGGTGGCTCCCTTCAGACAAAGTCGACCATAAAAGCTGGGCTCTGAGGGAGGATGGGGTTTGCAGGGAGGATGGGGTTTGCAGGGAGGAATGTTCCCTGGCTCACCTCAGCAGCACACCCATCAACCAGCTGACAGGCCCAGAGAAACCATCATTGTTCTCCTTGGCCTGAGCGTGTGGGCCTTGACCCAAACCATTCCACGCTGGATTTAGAAGCTGCCCATTCTCACCTATAAACTCAGTACTCTGGAGGTCAGGTAGGGAGGCTCCTGAGTATGAGGCCAATCTGGGCTACATGTTGAGTCCTTGTCTCAAAAAAATAAAAAACGAAACAAACAACAAAAAGCCTACAGACTTCCCAGTCTTTGGTAGGACTCTATACACAGCTGCCACCACCAGGCCCCTGTTCCAGAACAGAACTGTTTAGCCTGTGTTTATACAGGAACAGTTAATTTGATGTATCTCCATCCTGCCAACCTAATACATTTTATTAGGCTGTTTTTAATTACAAACGTGATGTATGCCAAGCCCTTAGAAAAGCTCATCCAAAAAAGGCTGCAGTTGAGGTCCAACAGTAGTGGACTCTATCCATACTCAGAACGGTGCCTCCCAGTTGAGGAGAGAATCCACACGATGAACAGCAAGGGATGGCCTCTCTCTCTAAGAACTGCTTGGCCAGAGTCATGGCATAAACATGACCAGCTGGAAAACCCACTCTGTCTTTATAGTTACACTTGCCAATTATACTGCCAATAAACGGATGGATATCTCTGTCATAAACTATCCACATAGGCATGAAGGGATGGGACCCCAGTACACAACAGGAAGTTGATGTCCAATAACAGACAGCTATAGAACACATCACTGAAAGCAATACTACTCATATTTAGTACATGGGTGAAAGGCCCCTAAACGTCTAATACACTTTCTTTTCATTATTTGAGTGACTTTTGTCTGTTTTTGAGACAGGGTCTCATGGAGCCCAGGCTAGTGTCAAACTCATGTAACTGAGAAGGACCTTAATCTTCTGATCCTCCTCCTTAGCTCCTGAGTGTTGAAAATACAGATGTGCACTCCCACACAACTAGTTTATCGAGTCAAATCCGGGTCTTCGTGCAGGTTAGACAAGCACTCCACCAACTGAGTCCATCCCAGCCCCTGTGAGTGCCTTTTCTTGCTCTGTTATATACATGCAGACACTAAGGCTTGTGGAAGTTAAAGAGTTTGTCCAAGCCCACAGTAAAAGGAAAGGGTGAAGTGTGACCTCCACCTGCCTGCTGCTGGCCTCACAGAGTCATTTGGGGATGAACTGACTCTATTGATAAATTTCAGTTTTATCAACAGCCCGATAATTCACATTAACACTTAGAAGGGCTTTAATAGACAAGAAATGTAAGGGGAATGCTGCTTGCTGGAAATACCTCCTACATATAAAAACCAGACTTACTCTGCTCCTCCCCTGCCCCAACACCATTTCTATCAAAAATAACCAAATGTTTCTAAAACACATCCAATAATACTCCAGGGGATCCACCTCATCTCTGCAGTGGGAAAGGTGCCCAGTTCCTTTGGTGACCACAGGATGCTACTTCAGAAACAGAGAGGAAGCTGTTGTTCCTAAAAGACCCGGGTGATTCATGTTACTAGCCCAACAGAAATAAGACCCAGAGTCTGTGCCCTTGAACTGTGGCTCTCACACCACATGCCTCTTGTTAAAGTGACAGACCGTCACAGAAAACAAATAGAACAGTGGGAACCCAAAGGTCCGAGTCATCCCTAACCACGCCACTAACCAAGCCAGGCTGGGCAGTCAAGATGTATTAAGCTTCTCCTGAACCCTCTCCATTATCTAGGCGTGGCAGAACTGGCCTGCTCTTCTTGCTTATCTCTTTGGGCCCCACACGGTTTGCTCCACCCACTGCATGTAGACACCTTTATCAGGAAATATCCAGAGCACTGGGTTTGTGCTTTTGAGTACAAGTCGCTATTTAGCCCGCCAAAACATTGATAATTCTGTGTCTGCCTATTGGCACATACATTATGAACATGCACGCAGATGGTGGATACGGAGTAAACGGAGTAAACGCCGTCCGCAGAGCACCAGCGGCTTTGTGGCTTTGGAAGCTGCAAACCTACTCACAGAGCTGTAGTCCTAGCCTTTTCCCTAACATGCCTGTCATTCTCCTTATGCCTGACAGCTAGAAACAAAAACAAAGCTCACCAGGCTTAAGTGATATGAATTCAGTCCATAAATATCCTCTAAGCACTGAGCCGAATTCCCACATAGGAAGTGTTACCAAACTGCAGGATCCTAGAGATGAAACCAAAAGCGTCCTACAGCCCTTTTGTGACACCAGTATTAGGAGATGGCAGGATCTCTGAGCTTATAGGCTTGCCGAGCTGCAGCAGCCTCTGACAACATGAAATGAGATTTTTTTTTATGACTTAAAAGTTCTCATGTGTGTTTCTGACACTGTGAAACAATAAGCTTGCCACAGCCTCATTTACTTTCTTTGCTTTTGAGTCTTTTTTTTTAAAAAAAATTATGACTCTTATTTCTAATGCATGCAAATTATTTATTAAATACTCATGGTCAGGCATTGGGGCCAATATGGATTTTTTTAAAAAATGCACTTCACATTTTATGCGTAAAGTAGGTAGGCTGCGGAATGTAGATAAAACATGTAACGCCTTCCTGATCATTGAAAGATTGAAAGCCACCACTGTTAAAGCCTGGTGGCAAGCACAGTCTCAGGTCCCTCGTGAAACACTAGATGCTCCGTCCCTGTATCACCTGTGATCAGAATGAAAGCGGAGAACTGTTACTCCTGACTTGTGGTAAGTAACTTGACTATAATGCAGCAGGCTGACTGGAATTCCCTTCTCCCTACACAGAGAAGCCTGATCTCAACCACAGAACAAAGACTACACAGTAATTAAACACCCTGGCCCAGAAGCGGAGCGGGGAGTGGACCTTATTCTCCAGTTGTCCTTGCAAAGAAGAGTCAGTAAACATCAGGGGTGGGAGAGGCAGGAGGAGTTAGAAAGACCCTCAGCACTTAGGCTACCTGTGCTGGACTAAGGAGAGCTCACACTTTGCAGCAGACAACACACAGCTGCATTAACTGTGCAGATTCAGAAACAGGGCAGGATCCAGGCTCCTGCAAGGTGCCGGTCATCAGGATTTGCAACTGGATGAGAAGCGCAAAGCAGATGAACGTGTGCACCTGTGTTGTAGCCGCTGATTAATTCGATTAATATTTATTGAGCACCTGTGAAGTCCAGGGCTGAATGTGGTGGGCAGAAGTAGACGGTATCCCGTGCCCTCATAAACTCACAGCCTCGTTATAAAGTGACAATGACAGGGAGAGGCGACGACGGAGTCTATTCAGGTCCTGTGTGGGCCACATTCACGACTCCTTCCAACTGGGTCTAAACCTATGTCCGAGGTAGGCTTGGTTCCACTGATCCTTCACATTCTTGCACAGTGACAACAGAAAGAAGTCAGCTCACCCGGCAGATTCCAATCTGGTCTGCAGTTTTGCTGATAAGGTGAAAGGGACATCAGGGGCTCCCCCCGCCCCCCCCCCCCCCGCGCCCCCCCCCCCCCCGCCCCAGCCTCAGAGCTGGAGGGGGAGCTCACTGGCAGTGTGTATGTTAAAGTGGAGAGTGGTCTGCAGACAGCCCACAGATCTGTCAGTAACCAAACACCCGCCTATATGCCTCCATTCTTTCAATTCTTCATCTTTGATTTTGATTTTAGTGCTTTCGATATGTGTTTGTACATGTTTTGAGACAGGGTCTTGCTACGTAGTCCAGGCTTTCTTAGAATTTTCTATATAATAGCCCAGGCTATCCTAGAACTTACTCTCTGCCTGTCTCAATCTCCTAAGTGCTGGGATTGCAGGTACACCACCATGCCGGGCTATCTTCATTTCTTTCTCTTTTAAAATATAATTAATTAATTTTAATTATGCGTATGTGTGTGCATGTCACACGCACGCACATGTCCTTGGGTGGCCAGATGCATCAGATTCTAGATTTATAGACGGTATGAGCCACCTGATGTGGGTGCTGAGACCCCAACTCAGGTCCTCTGCAAGAGCAGCAAAGGCTTTTAATCACTGAGCCATCTCTCCAGGCCATCTCCTTAATATTGCTTAACAATGATAAAGTCATTTGTCTGTATGTATAGTCACTTCAGGATGTGATTTCTCCCACGCCTGGCAGCATGTAGCCTAGTCAGGATTGGGTCGAGTATTTCATCCTCAAAGCCCAGAAAACTAAAATGGAATTTCAGTAGGAAACAGTAGTGTGACAGCCTGGTGAGGAAACATAACTGGGCGGCCTTCCTAAAGTCTTCAAGTCCAAAGTCCTAGCTGCGTGAGAACACATGTCCCATGGGCAGTCAGTATCCGAGGACGTTCCCTCCCAAGCACGGTATAGCCTCTCAGGCTATGAGGACCCCAATAAGCAGAATGAAAAAGTCTATCCATCTGTCCTTCAGACACCTTCCAAGGCTGGCAGCTACTCCTCTCAAGCCGCAGCGGCCATGCCTCGGTCCTCCAGATTCACACATCAGAGTAGATGGCTTAGGAGTTCAGGGTTGCCTCCCCGGAGCCCAGACAGCAAGCAGAACCTCTGAGACGAGAGCATTTACCACCACGAGACAGACACCACGCCAGCTGGAGGGAAATGCTGACTTGTTGTATTCCCGTCCTTTTCCGGGCAGATTCTAAATAAACCACTTGAAGCTGACTGCAGCCTCCACGCCGAGCAGAGCATCCCCCCCCCGCCCCATTGCTGCTGTGGCAGCCAGCACAGAAGCATGCCCTGTTTCCTCCATTCTCTTCGCCCCCCTGAGCACTCTGTGGTGAGGGAAGGACTGACACTCCCCCCATCCCCCCACAATCCACAGGCGGCCCGAGCCAGGTGATCAACTCTGAAGTGCTTTCCTCCTTCTCGTCTCCTGATATTTACACTGATCAATCATCCAAGGTCACTTTTAAATATAGTCTGAGAATAGAGAAGCCCATGCTTCCCTTTGATAATCTCTTCCAGTGACTCACAGTCCTCACATTAATGTTTTATATTTGGCTTTCATTCCTTCCCTGCCATTTAAACCACACAAAAAAAAAAAAAAAAGATGATTCCTCCTATTTTACCTTCAACAAAAGTCGGAATCTGATTATAAGTATTCGGTTTTCCCTCTCAGATGCCTTTAGATTTTTATTGTGGATCCTATTACAAAGAGACACATTCATTTTCCTAACACCGACTCCTAATCCCCCTCACTTCCCTCTAGCAGGAGCTCCCTAATAAGACCAGGTCTATGTAGGAAGCAGGTGTTCTGGGAGGATGACCACTCTGTCCCTCTCCTCCTGTGGGACCATTTCCAATACCACCCATCACATCACTTGGTCCTTTGCTGGTTTAAATAAGCAGTTAGAACTAAGACACAAAAGCTCCCTTTCAGATTTTAATTTTCTTTCTTTCTTTTTTTTTTTTTTTTTGTTTTTGTTTGTTTTTCAAGACAGGGTTTCTCTGTGTAGTTTTGGTACCTGTCCTGGATCTCACACTGTAGACCAGGCTGGCCTCAAACTTACAGAGATCTGCCTGGCTCTGCCTCCCAAGGGCTGGGATCAAAGGCGTGCACCACCACTGCCTGGCCTGATTTTCATTTTCATCGGTATTTCTAAGTCAATTACTATGCACATGATGGAACTGGAAAACCAGGAGTTACTACGACCAGTAGACTAGCCTACCATTCCTTCCCTCGCCAACACGGGGAATCCAACTGCTTTCAATTTATTTACCATGCTCCAACCTATGATCCATCAAAGTTGTTTTGAGCCTAATTATACCTTATAGAGGAGTTCCAACATTTTCTTTTTATACATTTTTATTACATGTATTTATTTTTGGGGTCAGGAGGATTGAACTGAGTCTTCAGGCTTGGCAGAAAGCTAAGCCACCTCTGTAGCACCTCAACAATCTGTCTGTCTGTCTGTCTATCTATCTACCTATCAATCATCTACCTATCTATCAACCATCTATCTATGTGTGTATGCATATTCATATATATACATATATATGCATATCTTTTTTTCAATTAAAAGTGACAAGGAAAATAAGGGCTAGTTATTTAACAGCCACAGTGAATGCATCTTTGGAATAAAAGAAGAATATCTTCTATTTTCAACCTTTGTACCCACTGTAGACAAGCGGTCTAGCAAAGGGACTGTATTCACCTCCAGTGTAGCCAGATGTTCCTGGGCTCCAGATGTGGCCCATGATACTGCAGCCTGAGAATTCTAATCCGGAGGATTTCCTTTCTCAAACCATATGTGCCATGAGCTTAGTATTTAACACCAAAGTGCAGTACAGTCGGGACTGGGTCCCTTCCTTTGCATATGCTGGAGCCTGAAGCCACAGCTGGAAGGATGACTTTGAACCCAGATTCTCCTAACGGCAGTGCCCAGCCTGCTTCTGTTCGGCCCGCAGCATAGAGTAGAATCTAGATGTTTAGTTTTATTATGTTTATTTTATTTTATGTGTATAAGTGTTTTGCCCACCTATGTGTATGTGTACTATATATATATATATATATATAGAAGTTAACCAGTTATATAACATATACTATATGTGTATGTGTACTATATGCCTCCCCAGTATTAGATTCCATTGGAACAGAGTTAGGGGTGATTGTGAGCCACTATGTGGGTGCTAGGAACCGAATCTGGGTCCTCTGCAAGAGCAACAAGTGCTACAAATCACCGAGCCCTCTCACCATCTCGATTCTAGATGTTTAAGGGATTGTAAAGATAAACAAGACTATATAGCAGAGACCATGTGTGGCCTGTACTCTCCAGCCCTTCTCAGGAATGGCTTCCTCCCCCTGCTTCTGTACCTGTTTGAAGCCTGTGAAGATACTGTAGGGCTGCTTCCATGGGAGGAAAAAGAGGGGACATCAGATGGGTAGACGAGTGACTTCCAGAGCAGTGGTAAGAGAAGGACTCTTCAGACACCCCGCCATACTGATAGCTTCTTTGGAATGCCACCTAGGAAATCTCCAGCCTGATCTCAGAACTGGTTGACTTAACCTCAGAGCTATTTTTAAAACAGCCCACTTTTTCTTACCGTACCTTTCACCCCATTATGTCAGCAGAGAAGCATCTGCAAATTTCTTTAAGTTTCAGGCCCTTCACAAGGGCTCCCTCCCAACCCTGAGCTTCTTTCACAGGCAGAGCCTGTCCTGAGACCATGGTCTGAGCTAAGGCACTAATCCTCCACCCTCCCAAATGAACAGCCCAGTTCTTAGAAGAAGCCGTGGAAGAAGCAGAATAATAGAATGTCTGCACTCTTAAATTCCCATTTTTAATAAAAAAATTATTATTGTGGGAGTGTGCGTGGTGTGTCTGGGTGAGTAGGTGTGGGTGTGTGCCAGTCAGGGTGCATGTGTGGAGATCAAACGAAAACTTGGCGGAGTGGGGTTTTCCCCTCAACCTCTACATCAGATCCGGTCGCCAGTTTCTTCCGACAAGTGCCTTTCCCAGTTGAGCTGTCTTACCAGTCCTCCCGTTCTTTAGGATTTCTATCAGCGTGAAAATTGTGCAGGGAATGTAGTTATTGTTATAGTGACCCCAGTGTTCCATTCCGGCCCTCCCTCTTGGTAGGGTCTCTATGTTGCCCTACCTAGCCTTGAACTCTTGGCCTCAAGCATACATCAATATCCTATAGAGTGGAAAGCCTATGCCATTGTATCTAAGCTTTTTTTAAAAAATATTTATTTATTTATTTATTTATTTTTGGTTTTTTGAGGCAAGATTTCTCTGTGTAGCCTTGGCTGTCTTTGAACTCACTCTTTAGACCAGGCTGGCCTCGAGCTCACAGAGTTCCCCCTGCTTCTGCCTCTAGAGTGCTGGGATTAAAGGCATGGGTCACCACCACCTAGCTAAGGTTCTATTTTTAAAACAATTTTTAATTAATTTGTTGAGGATTCCACACAATGTATTTTGAATCTATTTACCCCACCCAGCTCTTCCTCTAACTACCCTCTCCAACATTGCATCCCTTCCTACTCTAGGTCCTTCTGGATGGGCCCTTCTCATGATTCAGTAATTCCTTCTGCTCTCTTCCTTGCCCCTTTTTCTTCCAACAAACTGGGTTTGGGGGTGTCAAGATGACAGTCAATTTGACATATTCTCATCCTCATTCAACAGTCTGACAATTGAAGGACCAGATCACTAAATACTGTTTTTGTGACATTAGAGGTTAGAAGTATTGAACTGTCTACCTACATGTCATATTCTTTTTGAACTCTCCTAGGACAGATAATCCAATAAGACCCATGGACACAAAGAAATAAGTTCTGTGCATAATTTTAAAAGTGTGTATATGTTATCTCTGTTGGTGGAAAAATAGTGCAAGGACCAAGAGCCAATGCTCAGGGCAGACTGTGGGGTTCAAAGCCCAGCTCTGTCCCTTATAAGCTGTAAGAGCTTGGACAAAAGAATTTAATTCCTTTGTGCCTTGCCATCTTCGTCTCTGAAATGAGACTATGATGATCACCCACTCTATGGGATTAGTGTGAAGATTAAAGATTTCATATATGTAAATGCCTAGCCTAGAATAATGCCTGAGACCTAGAAGGAATAGTGAATACCTGTTAATATCAACAGTAGTCATCGTATGAGTCTACGCCTTGATTCCATTGCTGGGGATATTCATTCATTCATTCTTTAAAAGGGTGATGCATCTTGCCCTTTGCTAGGTAGGCATAAGAGTTACAAAGATGATTATAACCCAGTCCCTTCTGATCTACAGATATTGTCCTCCCCAACACACACACACACACACACACAAAATGTTTTTTTAAAACCAAGTTCCCCAGGTGGATCTCTGTGAGTTCGAGGCCAGCCTGGTCTACAAAGCGAGTTCTAGGAAAGGTGCAAAGCTACACAGAGAAACCCTGTCTCAAAAAACCAAAACAAAACAAAAAAAAAAAAACAAAAAAAAAACAAAAACAAAAACAAAACAAAAAAAAAAACCAAAAACCAAGTTCCAAGCCAGGCAGTCGTGGTGCACACTTTTAATCCCATCACTCAGGAGGCAGAGGTAGGAGGATCTGAGTCCAAGGCCAGCCTGGTCTACAGAACAAGTTCCAGGACAGCTAGAGCTATACAGAGAAACCCTGTCTGGAAAAACCAACCAACCAACCAACCAACCAACCAACCAACAAACCAACAAAAAACCATGTTCCTGCACTTGAGACAGTTATAAAAACAGACGAGTCTTGGAAATCCCATGGTAAGACAAGAACAGAGAAATACCCAGGGTCTGTTCAGCATAGCAGAACATACGAAGGGTCTACAAGGGTGGGTAGGTGGAGACGGCGTCTTCAAGAAGGAAGAACAGGAATCAGGGATGTAGCTCATATGTGAGGCCCTGGGTTTGACTGATCCCCAGCACTTCATAAACCTGGTGTGCTGGCACAAGACCAAAGTTCCAGGAGGTAGACATAGGATCGGGAGGGCCATGTTTAGATGCGGAGTGCATTTGAGGCCACCTTAGGCTACATGGAGCCTGTCTTTAAAAAAAGAAAGAAAGAAAGAAAAGAAAAAGGAAGGAGTTATCCAAGCACACTTGAGCAAAAGAGAGCAGAGACAAACTAGGTGAGGGCTTCCTGAGGAAGAGGAAGTCAAAGCAACAGAAACCAGGCCTGGAAGGAAGGGGCAGCCTGAGTCACAGAACTGGGGGAGACAGACAACGTGGAGGGCTTTAAGTGGAATGGTATGGGTAGGTTTGGTTTTAGGAAAACTGCTTTGGTAAGTAGAGACAGAAGTTCATTTAAAAGGGAAATGGCCAAGAGTACAGGCAAGGGAAGTGATTAAGATAGTAGCGTGGGCCGGGCGGTGGAGGCGCACACCTTTAATCCCAGCAACCAAGAGGCAAAGGCAGGTGGATCTCTGTGAGTTCGAGGCCAGCCTGGCCTACAGAGTGAGTTCCAGGCTAGCCAGGACTACACAGAGAAACCCTGTCTCGGAAAAAAACAACCAAACAAAAGATATCAGTGTGGTCACTGGGATGAGGCGGTATAGGCAAGCCAGGACGGTGAGGGCTATTTACAAAATGGTTATGAATACTAGTGGGTGGAAATGGCGAGTGAGAGGGAGGGAAGAGTGATGAATGGCTTGTCCACTTTGGGGGACTAAGTAGCCATTGATCCCCCCACCAGTCTGGAATAACAGGAGAGGAAGCCGTTTACTAGAAGGGATGATGAGTCTAACAGGTCTGTGTGAGCCATGGAGTTGGGTGCTGGGAACGGAACAGTGAAGCAAAATACAAAGGCTCTTTGTTTTTGTGAGGCTTTCAGTCCAGTGAGGAAGATTTACAGACAATGAATTAGAAATAATTGATAATTTACCAGTTGTGGGGTGCCGCAGATATGCACAAGTGTTAGGGGAATGCTAACTGAAAATCTTCCCCTCGCCTAGGGATAGAGGAGGCTTTCCTGGGCAAGTGGCCTTTAAATGGTTACCTGTGGAATCAGTGTTGGACAGGCAGAGAACGGGGAATGAGCAGATGCAAGGCGCGCAATCGGCATCTTGGATGCTCTGGGGGATGTCTGAGTAGAAATGTTTAGCCTGTAGCCAGGTACACAAGTCTTAGAGGCTGGAGACACGACTGAAGATTAGAGCTATCAGAGTCATGTATCCCCAAATAGATGGCAGCAGAAACACCCAAAGTCGACAATATTGCTCCACAAGAGGCACAGGATGTCCAGGATGGGAGCTGAGAGTGGACCCAGGGAACCCCTCCCTTAGGCTATGCCAAAGAATCCATAGGGGAGCAAGGCAGGAGAGGATATCTTCAAGAAAGAAACTGCCAGCTGCAGGGGCAAACAACAGTGTCTGATGTCCAGAGAATCTGATCTATTCCCAACTGGGACCACAGTAAGGGTAGCTTCAGCAAACCGTGTGGACAGATTCCCAGTGGCTTAAGTAACAATGGAATAGTGAACAGGGCCCATTCCTTCAAAACATTTGGTGGAAGTATGGGAAGATGGCTGGACAGTGGTACAGAGACAAGGGACAGTTTCTGTCCCTTGTGGGACAAACAGCATCACCATCAACAAAAACAACAAAACAAGCCTTGTCTAAAGACTAGAGGAAAATAGCAAGTCAGAGGGAGACTGAAGACCTGAGTTTGTGTGTCAGGCCTGAAGAGTCTGTGGGCGGCTCTTACGTCTACTACCTGAGAATGGGTACTTAAGAAAATGTAAAGCCTGGGAAAACCATGCCATGGCAGTGTGGGGGGCAGGGGTGGTGGTGAATGGTGCTCTCTCCAGAGGGTATGACTCTCAGTAATGCTGCAGTTGGCTTTGTAGAATTAACAAGAAAGCCACACAGATGTGAGGTTATCTCCTCAAATGACTCCCCAGCCCATTTCATTCTCCAGGATGCTGGGAGGCTCAACCTGACTCCAGCTCAAGGCTTTGCATTTCATTAAGGGGGAAACTAAGAAATTTGGTAGCATTTCCTGGTAAAGAAACAGTAGTGGCATCTCTCCCCAGAAACCCTCGGGCGAATGGGCCCACAGACACACAGAGGCTGGCTAAGAGGGCTGCTGGTGTCACTAGGACAGAGTTGGCTCCTCGACCATCTCTTCCGACAGTGGCACCTGAATGAGATCATCCTTGGGTCCCTTGCCTCTGACTTAGGGCAACTCTCCAGAACGCAGGTGCCCTTTACAGCCACTCCGGGCAGATGACAGCAGGGGCACCTGGAACCAGTTGGCTCTAAGGAGGAGAAGGGGAGGCCAAACTCTCTCTACCTACCTTCCGAGTCAACAGAGGAACACGGCATCACACCAAAGAGCGGCAAAATCTTAGAACGGCCGAAGGAGAGGGCAAATCAAAGGGAGGGGGAAACGGTCAACCAAGCATCTACACGAAGGAAAAATGAAGATGATGTGATAGGGGAGCCAGCATGGAGATCTTGGCCCAGCACCAGAGGAAAGTACGTTCTAATACGATTCCTTGTGAAATACGGGAACTAACGATCTAATCAGTGTGTGTGTGTGTGTGTGTGTGTGTGTGTGTGTGTGTGTGTGTGTGTATGTGTGTGTGAGTTTCACTGCCAGGGATCAAACGTCAGACATGCCAAGCAAGCACTCTACCAACTGAACTACATCCCCATCCCTACTAACCACTGCTAACTAGTTATTCTTTGGGATTTGGCTAGACAGAAGAGTAGGTACCAGGTAGCATTAGATGAAATACTTCTCTCACCAGCTCCCAAATATTATAGTCTCCCCAGTTCTGGCTCAATACAAGAAAAATGAGAACTCTTCTCGGTGGCCTCCTGGCTTGAATTCCTCCACACAATTCCTGGAGCTCTTTAGGGGGCCACAAAATGCATGAAACCGAATATACAATAAAGAACGTGGGAGTGGAAGGTCTGTCTGGGCACCCACAGAGGAGACACGATATTTGCTAATTCTCCCTGGTTCCAGGGGGGCCTCCTCAAGCTCCCCAGTGCCTCCTGTAGCGCTGCAGCAGGGGCTGATCTCAGGGTGCCAGCCCCGCCCCCCCCCAGGAGGACACCTGCTCAGTGCACCGAGAGAGACCTGCAGGCTGGGACACAGAGCTGCAGGAACACTGGCCATCGCCCAGGTCCCAACCCGAGGAGGGAGGCCTGGCAGATGGCAAGGACACTCATGCCCCAGCTGGCCTTGGAGCCTCCTTGCCTGGTTCAGGGGAGGGAAGAAATGAGAAGGAAAGCGGTGAAGGAAAGCAGTGTGTTGACGCTAGGTTCTGCGGCCCAGCTGGCGTAAGTGGGAACACCGGGTAAACGGAAGGCTGGCCCTCCAGGCATCCCACTGCAGGCGCAGAGGGCACTGCTGTTGTTTCTGGGGGAAGCGCCATCCTAGGGAAGGAAGCTTCCTGACACTCAGAAGTCTACAAGGTCAGACCGAGAGTCCTTCCTGACCCTCCCTCATCAGGACTCTTCCCAGCTGCCTGCCACCTGAGAGGGAACATCCTGCCGATCCGACCACAGCCAAGTTCCTTCCCTTTCATGAGAAGTCCAACTCTTACAGCTCAAACACATCGCTACCCGAGGGAGGGGTCTAGTCTGGTTCAGCAAGGAGGTAAGAGCTCCAAGATTTTGAAAGGAAATTTCAGACTAGTCAATACCTTTGGGATTCATCTCCTGGGCAAACCACTCCATGAACTCACAAAGCCTATTCAAGAAGAAAGGGATCTTACTACCCAATTATCCCCAAACCATTGGCAGAGGCAGACTTTGCAAATCATATGCCTTGAGGTTATCAACACCTCCCAAGCAAAATACTTTGTCCATGCTGGGCAATTACCTATTCTACAGAATGTCCACCTTGACCAGGGGTTCAAGATCCCTGCAGCAGTGAAGGATGTAGCTCAAAGGAGAAGTGCTTGCCTAACATGCAAAATCCTGGGTTCAATCTCCAACACTGGGAGGAATGGGGGCAGACTGGCCAATGAAATGGGCTCTGTTAAAAAGCGGATGTTCCGATGTAGCTCAGATGGTACAATGCTTGCCTAGCATGCGCAAAGTTCTGGGTTCGATCCCTAACGTCACACAAACTGGGTGTGGTGGTACACACCTGTGATCTCAGCAACTGGGACGTGGAAGCAGGAGGACCAACACTTCAAAGTCATCCTCAGCTACACAGCAAGTTCCAGGCCAGCATAAACTACACGAGACCCGGTTTCCGAAGCGGGTATGCGTGGCCGGGGAGACATCTCAGCAGGCAAACTGCTTATTGTACAAGCGTGAAAACCCAACTTCACCCGCATCAAAAGCTGGACATCGCAGAACCCGCCTGTAACCCCAGCAATGTGGGAGGGAGGCCCATCCAGCTGAAATGGTGAGCTCCAGGTTGCCCAAATAATATAGCAGAGAAGTAATGGAGGGAAGCATCCCAGCGTCAGCCTCTGGCCTCTACACATGCCTGTACAGGTAAACGTATCTGCGCATATATATAAATATATATCTCACATACATACATAGGCAATAAAAATACACATACACACACACTCAACATACACATCACACACACGCACCACACACACTACATACCACACACATACCACTCACACGTGTATACATACACCACACTACACATGCACACACGCTCTCTCTCACACACACAAACACACTCACTCACTCACATACACACATACCACACTTACTCACACATTCACACATACACAGAGGAGGGATAACTCAGCCTCAGGCACTGCAGGGCTACTGTCAGAGGTCACTGACTCAAAACATGACATGCAAGCTGCAGCTGTTGTTGACATGTTGACACCTGTGGGTAGGGAACCAAGTTCTTCATTTCTAAAACCAGCAAACAAACATTGGACCTCCAACCAAGTAACTCAGAGAACCCAGCACGAAACCCCAGCGTGCAGCATGATTTCTGCAAGCAACCAGGGTACACACAAGCAATGCCATACTAATTTATGACAAACCCTTGAATGAACGAGCCAAGTCGTTGCTTAGAGGCTCCATGGTGCACATTTGTGTCCATAATTAAGTCACAAAGAACATCTTCTAACAACTGTTGGACTTCAAAACAAAAACCAAAAAAGCCCAGCTCAGATTCTGGGAGCCATTGAGTCTAAAAGAAAAAGCTAATATCTCTCCATCACAAATGATTCCTGGGTGTGGGGGCTCACACCTGTAATTCCAGCACTGTGGAAGCAGAGGCAGGAGGGCCACCTTGAACTTGAGGATAGCCTGGACTGCATAGTGAGTTCCAGGCCAACCAGGGCTACCTAGTAAAACTGTCTGAAGATTAAAACACACACACACACACACACACACACACACACACACACACACACACACGGAACTTCAGATATCTGAATTCTCATCTGAAATTTTTGTTTTATTAACCACATTGAGCTTTTGGTCCTTCACAACACAGGAGGACGTCAGCGCCACACTAGCAAATTTGATAAAGAAAATCCAAGCCACGGGGACAAGAGCAGCTAGCATTGCGGCTCACTGACCACGTTCCAGGCAGGCATCTGACACACATTTTCCTCCATTCCATAGCATACACCTGCCTGCCAGGTGGATAGGGTTACTCCCCATTTTACTCAGGAGGAAAACAAAGCTTTCAAAGGTCACACGACCTGCTGTGGCCACTCTGCTGGCAAGTGCTGGAACCCCGGACTCAAAGCCAGCGAAGACTGTAGCCAACACATGCACTTTTTCTGCCGTGCCACAAGGCAGGAGCGTCGACCAGAAATGAAGTCGTCTCAGGAAGAATGGAAATTTACTACTCACTGTACCCCAGACAGAGGGCGAGGGAGTGCTGGGTGACATCAGACAGGGAGGCTGCTTGGGCAGCGGTGTTACGCTGGGCTTTTATTTAAATCGTTTGAAAGGCAGTCAGGGCAGGCAATGTGGGGAAGCAGTGGGTTGGATGTGTTTTACAGAGGAGACTGCGGGAGAAACCACCAGTCTCTAACAAGGGCACCAGCTAGAGAAATCTAGAAACACAGGCAGAGGGGAAAATGAGACCAAACAGGGGTCGTGGGAGGCCTCACTGGGGGATGGGCAGAGGAGCCAAACTCAGACACCCACTGGTGACTAGGGGATGAGGAGGGAGCTAGAGAGAAAGCTCCAAGGGGACACCAAGTCAGCAAGAGCAGGCAGGAGAGAGGGCAGGGAAGCCAGGCAAAATGAGGTCACTCGGGCTAAGGAAGCTTGACAAGAAAAAGTCCATGCCTGTCTCCTGCCTGGGAGAAGGGGCAAGGACTTCCCTGGGTCCTGGGAAAAGTCTTTTAATTTGCCTGTGGGGAGAGAATGGCAGAGTCATAGAGATCAGCCTTCTCCTTTCTCTATAAAACATTTTACTAAGCCCTCTCGGCCAAGGCAAACCACATCCATCCCTATCAATCAAAAACCTGCTCTATATGGTTTGTTAAAACCAAACCAAAATGAAACTAAAACAACCCAATCAGACATCACTTCAGCATTGGCTAAACGAAGCACGGCCCTTCTACACACGGAGCAACTGGGTATAAAGTAGATCTACAGTTACATATAGGCAGGAAGACAACCGTTATGTAATGATAAATAAATAATATGCCGGGCAGTGGTGGTACACACTTTTAATCCCAGCACTCGGGAAGCAGAGGCAGGCGGATCTCTGTGAGTTCGAGTCCAGCCTGGTCTACAGAGCAAGTTCCAGGACAGGCACCAAAACTACACAGAGAAACCCTGTCTTGACAATAAACAAACAAACAAACAAACAAATAAATAAATAAATAGAATATTGGTTTAAACCATGTAGTATTAAAGTGTTTTCTGTAAAAATAAGTAGCAGTTGTTTTATAAATACCTGTTCTGAAGTTGTAGAACAATCATCAAGGTATAGTCAATAATTTAAGGACAGGGAAGGTAGATGATGCCAATTTCCATTTTTTATGATCTCTATATAAGTACAGTATTTAGTATTTTACATTAGTAAAATTTTGTATTACATTAGTAGTAAAAAAAAAAAAAAAGTATTCCTGAAATAGTCACCAATAAAAAAGTGACTCCCACCTCATCTTAATGAGAAAAAGATAAAATAGCCTCAAATTTAAAGGAATGAATGTTTCTCACAAACAAAATACTTTCAACTCCTAGAAACTAAGATAATTCCCATCAACTGCGGCCTGACACTTGGATTCCTCTCCTTGCCCAGCACAGAATTTAGGGTGACTCCCAGGAGCTGGGCTTCTTAGCAGAGAGCCCCCCTGCTCATCAGGCAGCAGGGAAACCCTCCAGTGAGAGCACCAAGCAAAGAAAGTGCATTCACACCCAGCGAGCTCTCCAGAAACAGTATCTTCTCTTATCACCTGCCACCAGGAGACTCATCTTTCACCCACTCCCTGAATGAGCCCCTTTGTTTCCCCTAAAGGATCATCATATATTCATTCAGCTTACAGAACACTGAGAAGCTCGGGGCGAGTCCCGGTAAAAAACGTCCATGTCCACAGTTCCAGGAGAAACAGCTGGAAGAAGAGGGCTCCAGAAAGGGGGTGGAGGGAATGCCTAGGCAGGTGCAGATCTGTGACAGGGAAAGTGCACCTTGGAACTGTGCTTTGACTTGTAACACATTACCTTCTTTTTCAGGTGTCTCACAATGGACCCCTAAAAACAAAGGATGAAGCCCTCCCCAGGATGCTGAGCACAGGAGGAGCCCATTGGTCTGTGGACAAATACAGCCTCTGGCCATGAAGAACAAACAAGGAAGGTCCCAGCCCTTGAGTGTCTGTGGACAACCCACAGCCGAATGGAAGTGTCCATGGTCATTGCGCTACCAACCCTGGTACCTATACCACAGGCTGTTACTACTATGCTACCCGCCAAGTGGTAGGAGCTTCATCCACAGCAGAGCAGTAGAGAGTGAGCTGATAGGCTTCCTCACCACTTGACGCTTTACACCCCCCACACCCACCAGCGCTCACCGCCCCCAGCCATCATCTCCCCCGCCCCAGTCATTGTTCACTAACCCTTTCCCCACGGCTAGTCACCTCTTCATCTCCACTTGCTCCCACGGGCTCTTTCCCCTCTCCTGTTTTCCACACACAAAACTTCCCTTGACCTGTCTCAAATCATCTTCTTTCATCAAGTTTTCAGAAAAGCGGTTGGAAATCACTTGGGCTTTACTCTGGTAATTCCTGATAATCGAATTTAGATCCTCCTCCACTGCTTTCTCGAGGGTCACTGGAGCCTCTTTTAAAGCTAATGGTGCTCTTATTCCCTTCTGGGGTGATCTTTCACGTGCATGAGACTCCATTTCTTGAAGTTGGATTCCCAACGCTCCGATCTTCCTAGGTTTTCACCCTCAGCATGTTGTTACGTCATGGTCATATTTACTGGGTCTTCCGCCTCAACTAATACGTTACATGGAGGCATTACTCAAAACCAAGGCCTCTGTTCTGTCTCTCATGTGATCCCATCCCCTTCTCCATGCTAAGGGCTGGTAAACTGACATCCCATCCAGTCCCAGCCTCTCCCTGGCTCCCCAGGAACACACTGCTGAGACTTCCCACCGAACATGTCAACACGGAATTCTGTCTCTGTGTCTCCGTCCTCCACCCAGAGCTACTGCCTCTTTTTAGGCATAAATCTTCAGAAATTAGCAACGCCAAGCTCTTGGGTACCAGAGCTGGAAGACTGACTGCTCATCCACCCTATCACTTCACAATGGCACTGCGACCAGCAAGTTCAAGCCTCTCTCAAGGCTCTTGTTTTCCTCCGATCCCCTTCTAAGGTGATGATCTCACACTTGTAAAAAACTGCTTTAGTGTATTTTTTTAAATGGTGGGTGGGGCTCCCTTGACAGTAAAGTGAATATTGAAAAAAATAATAATTAAAAAAATTTTTTTGTTTTTTGTTTTCAAAACAGGGTTTCTCTGTGTAGTTTTGGTGCCTGTCCTGGATCTCGCTATGTATACCAGGTTGGCCTCGAACTCACAGAGAGATCTGCCTGGCTCTGCCTCCTGAATGCTGGGATTAAAGGCGTGCGCCACCACCACCCAACTCAAAATAAAAATTTGAAAATCTTTTCAAAAAAAAAAAAAAAACAAAAAAACCAACTAATTTTTTTGTTTTATTTGGTTTGGGTTTTTAAAGATAAGCACAGGCTGGGCTTGAACTCCTGATCCTACTGTCTCTCTTTCCCCAGTGCTGGGATTACAGGTGTGTGCCGCTATGCCCAGTTCTTTCGAATATTTCGGATGGCAAAACACACTTACTGTAAGACACTTCTAGCTTGTAACCTTTAGTCCTTTACGCAAGGAAGCCTATAAAGACGGACACTGGGACCCCCCCTCCTCCAACACGAAGTCCAGACACTGGCTTCTCACAGCTCTTGGGTTCACCTCTTCTGTGCCATTCCAACTGTTTAAGTCTCTTGAGCCCTCATTATATTTCTCCAAGATGTCCTAATACACACCCACCTCCTGTTCAAACCTTCACAGTGGATGCGAAGGTGATCCGACAGTGACATCTGTCTGTCATTGATCATCGGGGTGGACTCAACGGCTCTGGCTGGCTACTCCGGTGTCTCCTCCCTCCCTCACAGGTCCAGAACATGGTGACCTCCTTGATAAAGGGGGTTCACTCTTCGGTCAAGGGTATATGAGTAGCTGTGCTCCCCTGCTAAAGCCTCAAACACAAGCCCTCAAAAATTCTGGTGCTACCCCCAGGATCTATAAGCTCTTTCATGGTCAATCCTGACGTCAAGGGCTGTTACAGTCTAGCTTCAAGGTACCTTCGGATTCCTCCATCACCACATCATCCCACTCGTCCTTCGCCGAGGTCACCTTGTACTTCAGATTCCATTTGACCCATGAAATGCCAGCTCCCTACTTGTTTCTCAGGCTAGTGTAGAGGGCTTCTCTTGGTAAAGGCTGCCTCCTCTGAGTCCCTAGCCCAAACCAGTCTTGGCTTCCTGGAGCCCTGGAGTGTGCTGCAGGCCCGCCTGACTCTCTTTGTCTTCCTCTACAAGAGCAGGGACTGTACCTCAATTACCTCTGTCTTTCCCTGAACAGCCTAGTGCTGTGGATAAGGTGTCTGAAGAGCGGCTGCCCCTTGTCTCCCACATCCTTACATCATCATATCTGTCTTGGCTCCATGTCCTCGCTGTGTTCATGGTGAACTACTATCTTTAAAACAACCAACGCTAAGGAACTAGATTTTAAATGCTTTGGTGCTTTACGTATCAGGAGTCTGGCGTTTGACTGGCGGTGTGACCTCAAGTAAACCTGGCCTGACCTAGACTCAGCTTCTCCATCAGTAAAACGGGAATGATGATAGCTCATTCTCTGACTGGCTGGCGAACTGAGGAGTCAAGGCACTTGACGCTCCCAGCAGGCCCAGGCACATGAGTTAGGGGTTAGTGGCACAAACAAAGAAAAGCAGAAATTCAGAGTTCTCCAACCATGTGGGCCATGCGACCTTGTCAGAAGTATCCTTCTTGGATACTTCTAAAAATAGAGATTCTTACTTCAACATCATGAATCTAGGACTCAGATTCTATAGTCCTGCTTACGGTTCTAAAAATTATCACCAAGAAATAGAAGGATCTTAATGTACTATGTACCTGTTAAGAATGAATACATAGGGCCAGGAATGGCGCACTCCTTTAATCCCAGCACCCAGGAGGCAGAGGTAGGCAGATCTGTATGAGTTCAAGGCCATCCTGGTCTACAGAATGAGTTCTAGCCAGCCAGGGTTACACAGTGAGACCCTGTCTCAAAAAAAGAAAAAGAATGAATACACACACACACACACACACACACACACACACACACACACACACACATTTATGCGCACAGACATCCACCTACATAAATACTCACAGATCTACAGCTATGAGCATATGCTTATCTAAGAAATACAAGACATTGCTAGTAGTGGTCATATCAAGTAAAGCATTTGTACTACTCTGCACTGTCTGACTTCTTTTTATCATGGGTATCTGCTCATATTATAATTTCTTTAAAAAATTAGTTTTTTAAAAAAAAAATTGTAAAGGGAGGGTCCGAGACAGGGCCCAAGAGATGGCTCAGCAGGTAAAGCCACTTGCCACCAAGACTGATCATCTGAGTTCCATTCCTGGAGCCACACAACAGAAAGAGAGAATCCAGTCCTACAAGTTGTTCTCCAACCTCCACATGAGCACAGTAGCATGAGCAACTACCCCCAACACACACACACACACACACACACACACACACACACACACACACACACCCAACCAAACAAAAAGAACCTAGAGAGTGGAATCAGATGTTTTCCAGGGATGGTTCTGAGGTTACAGATATATGGGCAAGGTGCTTTGAGTA
Source organism: Peromyscus eremicus (assembly GCF_949786415.1). NCBI lineage: Eukaryota > Metazoa > Chordata > Mammalia > Rodentia > Cricetidae > Peromyscus > Peromyscus eremicus. The sequence goes on from NC_081430.1 coordinate 74,603,795, forward strand.
CACTGTATCCATAGAATGTCTTTCTTTGAGGAATTCTGATGCCTCAAGCATCAGGTTTTGAAAGAGGAAATGCGGATGCAACTTCATCTCCATCCTCTTCGCAATTCAGTGAGAAAGCATCCCTGCTGTTTTATAGACAGAGAACCCCAGTGTAGTTCGAAAAGATCACTTGCCAACCAAACACGCTGCTCACTAGACTCTGCTGTTTGCAAAGACTTACGACTGCCAGGAGTTTTTAGCTCCCCAATTCATTCTGGGTCTCTTCTGCAGAGGAGACGCAAGGCTTATGCAAAACAAGCAGAAGGCGCTCTTTGCTGGTGGAAGCGGGGTGAGATGTAAAATGACTTCCTCTGGGTCACAGTGTAAACAAAGCTGGCTCCCAGCAGAGGCAGGAAGTCTTCAACCCTGGGGAGCAAGTCTGCGTCCCTCCCCCACCTGGACTAGGCGCTTCACCTTGAGAAGAGTGCTTCACTGCCGTCATTTTCTGAGTGTTTTCTGGGTCAGAAGCAATGCGAGCAGCCGAGCTCAGGCTGCCAGTGGAATTGCTACATTAAGAGTGCGGAGCCGTGTTAACTTCTCTACTATACCCCCCACCCCCAGCTCACGCACCCCTGGTGAGAAGAGCCCAGCTGGACTAGACCAGCTGAGTATTTTTCCAGTCTCTGGGCAAAGTGACTTCACCCAGTTTTGCAATGCAAATGACCTGGTTTGTCCTCATAGGTACATACGGGTTTCTGTCTTGGAAGATACTCGCCCACTTCCTTTCCCAGAGTTCTTGGCTTGGATTCTAGGATGGTACCTCACTCCCTGCACCTGTAAACACCTCCACTCTTCTCAGACCTCCGCAGAGCAAAGGACCCTCTCCCATCCCAACGGTTTCAGTCAACACATACAGAAAGGCAGAACTGGATCTACTAACTCTATATGTAGGAGCCCAGAATTTAAATGAGACGTGAGACCAGACAGCAGGCAGAACACTACAATGCAAACCATCTCCAAACATGAGAAGGACCGTTCCCCTCAAAAGGCATAGAGCCGAGCCACCAGCAGCCAGACTACCACCAGTGACCTCTGTGTCCTGCCACAGGGTGATCACTGGTCTTCATGGCTTCCTAGACCTTCTCGAAGCTGTTTGAGGTTGACTCTACTCTCCCCCTGCACTCTCAAGTGTGTTGACGCTGTCTCCTATCATTGGCTTCACTATTACGCCCCTCAGAACACATTGAGATTCCAACCAATTATCCCGGGGGGGGGGGGGGGCTGAGTCTCTTCTGCGTCTACCTCTCTGCTCTCTGCTCCATCAGAAAGCCTGACTTTGTCCTCTACCTTTCCTTATCCTGAGGCCACCTTTCCAAAGCCTTTGAAGGCCTTCTGTCTGTCGGTTCATCTCAGACCCTACCACACATTTACAAAGGCTTCCCAGCTCCACTCACTGACTAACGGCATTCAAACACCAGACACAGAAACGGGGCCAGAGTGGGAGTGTGCCCATGACAGAGAGTTTTGTTGAAAGAAACAAAAAAAAACACTCAAAGGCCTGAGCAAGCAGAATGCGAGCGAGTCCAGCCACTGGTGAGACTCACTTTGTAGGGGTAAGGCAGAGATGAAACAGAACCAACAACAAGCACTGTAACATTATCCAACGCAGCTTCCACTCCGTGTGTCTACAGACGAGCAAACAGCCACGCAGGTTACACGTACCCAGAAAATCAAAACTTCTATAAGGGAATCTTGGAGAGTTTTTGTTTGTATGTTTTTGTTTTGTTTTCCTGAAATGTTTTTTATGAACTCTTTCCCCTTATAAAACAAATCTTATACAGATGTAGCTGAAGCAACTGCCAAAAAGCCTTCATCATTGCGTCCTGAGGGTCAGCATCAAACATCCGCTGAAAAATGAGGTAGGAGGGACTGGATGATGGATGAATACATTTTTCTAGCAATAGGCCTGTTCTGGTGATGCCTGTTAAAATCAGTTGTTACTTTTCCTTCCAATAAGTAGAATAGAGCTGGAGGAGGAGGAGGTGGGAAGAGCCCCCACTCACGTCTTAGACAGTCCTCATCACTCAGCCTCATTCATGAACAGCTAATGTCTTCCATTAGCCCGTCTTCAGAGACTTCTGTGGGCACCTATTTTGGTTTAGCACAGTGCTGAATATTCCAGAAAGCCCCTCCATCACTCCATTCAGTCAGCAGTTCTAGACTACCACCCAAGAGCCAGGGAGTCTCCATGGGAACAAGACACTGTCCGTTCTACAAAGGAATTCATAACCTAGCAGAGTCCTACACACGACCCAGCAGTGTGAGAACCAACAGAGGAGAAAAACATGTCTCCCTAAGTTAGGGTGGAGAGACCGGGGTTTCAGGGTATTTTCACAGTTGTATCTGAGGGTTTTCTCTAAGTGGGGTCTTCAGGCACACAACACACAGAGTCTGTGGCCCATAAAAGGGGGACAGGCATTCCAGGACTAGACAGCAGCAGAAACCCAGGCACAGAGGTATGAAAACACATCTCAAGTGCAGCGAAGTCACAGACATCCAAAGTGGGGAAATGGAGAGGAGATGGATCTGGGAAAGGTAGGCACAGACTGTAAAGGTCCCTGTTGGTCATTTAACTTTATTTCTTCAATGGGACTTGAACTCATGCTAGGTAAGTCTCATCACTGAGCCACAGCTACAGCCTTTCCTCTTTAAATTGTACTTGGGGACAACAGAGAACCTAAGAACTATAAAACAGTAAAATGGCTTGGCGTGGTGGCACACGCCTTTAATCCCAGCACTTGGGAGGCAGAGACAGGCGGATCTCTGTGAGTCTGAGGCCAGCCTGGTCTACAAAGCAAGTTCTAGCTAGGGCTCTTCTATAGAGAAACCCTGTCTCGAAAAAAACAAACCAACCAAACAAAAACAGTAAAATGACTTGATCAGACTCACAGCTTTAAGAATAATTCTGAGGTCAGGGTGTGGCATGGATTGAAGAGGTAAAGATGGAAAGCTAGTTATGCAAGCACACCATAATTTAGGTGGATACTGGGAGACGGAAACTAATTTGGAAATTCTGGAAGAAAAAACAAAAAAGAAGTCGGCAGCCAGGTGGATTCGAAAGCTTGAAAAGAAGAACTACGCAAAATGCTGCTGAAGTTTGAGGAGATGGGGACACAAGGAGCCATCATCAAAAGGCAGAAGAGCAGGACTGGGGATAAAGCGGAGAGCTGCCACTGTGACATGAGCAAATGATGACCGCCAGGAGAAGGCTGTGGTACCCGTCTGGGACCGAGGTGGAGGCCAAGGCTAGACCAGGCTGTGGATGCACTGGCAACCCTAACAACAATAGCTCATAGGAAGGAATGGGCCGAAAAAATGTTAAGAATACGTAGGATAGCCAGGCAGGGGTGGTGCACGCTTTTAATCCCAGTACTCAGAGGCAGAGGCAGGAGGATTGCTGAGTTTGAGGCCAGCCTGTTCTGCAGAGAGAGTTCAAAGACAGCCAGGACTACACAGAGAAACCCTGCCTCAAAAAAAGAAAAAAAAAAAAAAGAGTAAGTACTATAAAGGAGAAACTCAGCTGGCAGAGTCCAAGGCAGGCCCCAGTTTCAGAGTGAGAATGCTTGTGGGTTATGGGTGTCGGGGGTGGGTGTCGGGGGTGGGAGTGGGGGAAAGAACCCGACGGGACTGCCTGAACAATAATTCTGACTTTTTCCAAAGCAGCTTTACTGCTTTAGCTGCCTTACAACCGTGGGTATATTGTAGAGTACTAACCAACATCTCTATCCTCAGATGTCAAAGCACCATGTCGGAAGTAGGGCTCAGAACATTAATTATTTATTAAACGCTAATAAAAGGATTCAAGCCTATGAGGTTAAATCCTCGCAAATATAAAGCAGCATGTGGAAGTATGCAATTAATTACCTATCTAATTTCAAATGATTAAAAATGCAGGACTTTAAAGAAAAGAATCCTTGAAATTGAGAGTCTTGTAATGTTAACCTCCACTCAAATATGGGTAGACACAATGGTTCAAAGGCAGCACTTTGGAATAAATACATGTGGGTTCAAGTCTGGCTTTAACCTTAGGGGGTAGAGAGCTGAGTAAATTAACTGCTTGACTTTTTTTAATCTGTTGAATTAGGAAAATAATAGTACATATATGATATTATAAATACACATGAAAACTTCTAGCATAGTGCCTAGACTAGTAATAAATTCTCAATAAATGTTGACTTATTGTTACTATAAGTTCATTTCCAAGTTAAAATATGTATTCATTTGGGGCTGGAAAGATTGGCTCAGAGTACTGGCTGCTCTTCCAGATGACCCAAGTTCAATTCCCAGCACCCACATGGGGGCTCACAACTGTCTGAAACTCCATGGGCACCAGGCACACAAGATGCACAGAGATGCATGAAGGCAAAAACATATATACATAAAATTTATACACACACACACATACACACACACACACAGGTACACATAATGTCAAACATTCCGCCTTTTTGTTTAAGTCAATAAAAAATTCTAAACCACTCCCTTTTGTGTGCCAACCATGGCTTTAGGTGCTAGGAATATTTTTAAAACTAGAAAGAAAGAAAAAAAGAAAGAAAAAAAAGAATTGGATTCATTTTGCTATCTCAAGAAACTTGGCCAAATGGTATAGAAGGCAAGTTGACAATCAGATGGCAGATAATTCCTCCTGCAGCTAAGGAATGAGAAGAGTGCCCTGAAAATAAGGAGTAAACACTTGGTGCCACCCTAAGCCCTAGCCAGGGAAGGGGCCATCAGCAAGGCGACCAAGATGAGGCAATGTGTAAGCTTGAAAAGAATCTGTAAGGAAAAATTCGAGGGTAATAATAAATATTAAGGTGACATACACATACACCTTGGGAATGTCAGAGAAAGAGGGAGTTCTTGCCCAAGGGCAAAGACAAAGAGAAAAGGAGCTGGAATCGGCCCAGATGCTCATCACCCGGCTCAAGGAGACTTCTTGGCTGACGTACATCTTCCTATAATATTTACACCTTCCCCACCTGAGTTCGGCTACATGATCTAGGAAGCCAAGTAAACACGTACCTGCCCTCTAAGTGTTCAGTCTAAAAATAGTCGACCTGATCTATGGACACATTCGGGAGCTTGGACAAGTTACTCCCCAAAGAGAATGATCTCAAATAATATTTAGGTTCAGTGTGGCCACCAAAGTGATGCTATTAATACATTTTTTTTCTCTTCCCCTTGGAGATACTAAACAGTGGAAGGTAATATTAAAACTGATGGATGGGTTCCTTAAAAAAAGAATATACAATGATCCAGCAACTCTGTTTCTAGATATATATCCAAAAGGGAAAACAGAATCTTGAAGAGATATATGCATTTTTCACAGTGATATCATGTTTGTAGCAGTGTAATTTACAACAGGCAGAGGTTGGAAGCGACCCAAGCGTCTGTCTGTGGATGGGGAGGAGAGACAATGGGAGTTAGCGGATCCAGCGTTTGGGTTTCGGAAGATGAGAGAAAGCTCTAGAGATGGATGATGATGATGGCTAGAGAGCAATGTGGATGCAATTTTGCCACTGAACTGTATACTTAAAAGTTATTTAAGTCACAAATTTTAAGTCAAGCCTATTTATCACCATTTAGGAAGAAAAACATTTTAATTGCATGGTTGCCATGCCCATGAAATAACTATTCTTCATCATTTAGGGGCAAAAAACAAAAACCCAAACTTTGCTTCTGACAAGCAGATATGGAGCCTTGGAGGTGTGTGTGGCTGAAATGCAGAATGTTCCTCCTAACAGGGAAGAGGCCCTGGGTTCCATCCCTGGCCACCTGAAGACAGGGAGAGCATGAATCAGGGTATATTAGAAAGTTCTTCATCTACAGCAGTGGTTCTCAACCTTCCTATCACTGCAATCCTTTAACACAGCTCCTCATGTTGGGGTGACCCCCAACCATAAATTATTTTCTTTGCTACTTCATAACTGTAATTTGCTGTTGTTATGAATCATAATCTAAATAGCTGACATTCATGGTATCGATCCCCTTGAAAGGCCCACAAAGGGGTAGTGACCCACAGGTTGAGAACCTCTCATCTAAAGGACCACTCTCCAGTTACCATTCCCTGGCAAAGGACACCTTTGTAGCCCACTAGAAAGAGAGCACTTTGGGTAGCTATCACCTAGCAATTTTCAATTAATCTAACCCTGTGTACCAGCACCATCTATCAAAAATTACTAATAAGCAGTTGAACATGGTTGCACATGCCTATAATGCCAGTACACAGGAGGCAAAGGGAGGAAGATTGTGAGGCCACCCTGGGCTACATAATGAGATTGTGTCTCAAAGCCACAATCAAAAAATAGACGAGTTGGGGCTGGAGAGATGGCTCAACGGTTGAGAGCATTGGCTATTCTTCCAGAGGACCTGCATTCATCTCCCAGCACCCACATGGCAGCTCACAACTGTCTGTAACTCCAGTTCCAGGGGCTCTGACATCTTCATACCAGAGCACATAAAATAAATTTAAATATTTTTTTAAAAGTGACTAGTCAGTATAAAAACTTAGATCAATTATTTAAAAAAATTATAAAATAAAAATAAAACAGACATCTTTTTTGAAGTTACAAATGGAACTTCTACTTCCAATAGTCTTAGTGGGAACTTTATGTAAGACCCAGGACTGCAGTTCATACATAGCTCCTTCCCTTAAGAGTTTATTATCAGGGGCTGGAGAGATGGCTCAGGGGTTAAGAGCACTGGCTGTTCTTCCAGAGGTCCTGAGTTCAATTCCCAGCAACCACATGGTGGCTCACAACCATCCATAATGAGATCTGGTGCCCTCTTCTGGCCTGCAAGCCTACATGTAGGCAGAATATTGTATACATAATAAATAAATAAATCTTTAAAAAAAAAAAAAAGAGTTTATTATCAGCCGAGTATGGTAGGACACACCTGCAGTTCCAGCAACAGAGAAGCTAAGACCGAAGGATCACAAATTCAAGGCCAGCCTAGGCTACATAACAAGACCCTGTCTTAAAGAAACAAGCAAAGGCTCTGTGAGTAAAGCCACTTGCCACCAAGACTGACAACCGAGTCCAATTCCCTGGCCCCACGCGGTGGAGAGGAAGAACGGACTCTCCATTGTTGCCCTCTGACCTCCACACTCATGGCATGTGAATGCCCTTCCGCCACACACACCCAAATAAATGTATAAATAAAAACGAAACAAACCTCAAATAAACGAATGAGCATATTGCTTGGCTGAGCATAATTCAACACTAATAATAAAAGGAGTCTGCAGTCACCTTCAGGACAGTCATACAAGTAACAAGTGTGGAATTCCACACCCAACTGCCTGTGACACTAGCACCAGGGGATCCGACACTCTTCTGGCCTGGGCAGGAACCTGAACATACAGGCACACACACACACACACACACACACACACACACACACACACACACAAAACTCCTCAATGAAACCAGAAATCCAAAATAACAGACTCATGTATGTTTGATAAAATGTATCACCACCTCGCCGGGCGGTGATGGCGCACGCCTTTAATCCCAGCACTCGGGAGGTAGAGCCAGGCGGATCTCTGTGAGTTCGAGGCCAGCCTGGTCTCCAAAGCGAGTTCCAGGAAAGGCGCAAAGCTACACAGAGAAACCTTGTCTTGAAAAATCAAAAAAAGAAAAAAAAAAGTATCACCATCTCAATAAATGGTCTTTTTATTTTGACATTTGTTCGGGCCCCAAACAATCGCATCATCACTGACTTAATCTTTTTTCTCTTACCCTCCCTCTCCAAATCCCATCAAGCCTGTCTTCCAGAATCCAACTACAGAGTACCATCTCCCTCGCCCCTTACCTCACCTGTCACCTGGACCGCAGTCGTTTTCACTGAGCTCCCTCCCTGCTTCCACCTCCACAATCAGTCCTCTGGATGCCGGATAGAACCTCTTTAAATACAAACCTGAACAGGTCACTTTTCTGGCCACAATGTCCAGTGACTTCTTATCTCACTCGGACTAGAGCGAAAACCTGAATCTCCACTCCTAAACACCCCATGACCTCCTTTCTCCTTTCTTTCGGATCTCTGCTGAGATGAAATCCCAGCAGTCCTTTGCTGACTGCCCACCTCACCCAACAGAACCCCCCACCTCTCTCTCCCTCCATCCCTCCATCTATCTAGATCCCCCCACCCATTTGTTTCTCAAGGCAGGGTTTCTCTGTGCTGCTCTGGCTGTCCTGGATCTCTCTATGTAGACCAGGCTGAGATCCACCTGCCTCTGCTGGGCTTAAGGGGTGTGCCACCACCGCCCGGCTCAACAGAACCATCTCTTACTCCCTTCGTGTTGCTTAATTTTCCCCTGTAGCACCTGATATCATGATCTACCTATTGGCTGCCTGTCGATGTGATTTAATATGAGTCTCTCCCAGTGAGGACGTGAGCTCCATGATGTAGAACCCCCACCCCCATGCTCACTGGTGTACCCCCTTGAGCCTAGAATACGTTTGGTAAGTAAATAAGAATATTTTTTGGAGATTAAAAGAGGTACAAGCCCATAGCAGCTGACGTCACCGGGAAAACAAGAAAATTTTGAGGTCCCAAATGAGGTAGAAGTATAATGGTGCACAGCAAACTTGGGATAAGGGATTAGAAAAGCCAACGCATAGACAAACACAGAAACCCATCATTGTATCTATCTGTGGTGTCTGCTGGTGGGCCATTATCTTGTGCTTTCCCCTATCATCACCGTATCCTCTGTAGGGCCATTCTTGAGGTTTTGTGGGTATGTTAAAGTGTAAATACGGCCACCAGCTTCTCTATGCCTCTCTCTAAAACCAATAAACTCAGATGGAAAGTTCCACTGAAGGAAGAAAGCAATTCCTCTTGGCCAGGAAGCCCAGAATATTCAGTTCTCCCATGGAGGGAACCTGGAGAAGGCTCCAGCAACGGAAGCAGAAAACTGGGTGATAGACAGACTCAGCTGTCAACCACTGGGGACATTTCTAATTCAGTCCCCCAACTCTAAAGGACGGATAATGAAATCTTCTTGTGTGGTCATTTTAAGATAAAATGAAGTGATAACAAAGACATCCTAAAAACTGAAGGGACTAAACATTGAGTGCTCACTCCCTTGCTTTAGGATAAATGCACCTTCTACCAAACTTTAATTCACTTTCTCTTCCCACTGTTAAAGAGCTTTGTCCAAACCAGAATCTGGTCAGGTCCCTGCGACGCACACAATTCCAGGTAAACAAAGACACTGATTTCAACATGAACTTGTGAAGTTCTTCAGCAAACCAACCCTAAATCATTTCCATTGTGTGGTCACATTCCAGCCACATGGAACTACTCATTCTGGAATGTAATTATGCTCTACTGCCCATCTGTGTGGCACCACATACTTACAACCCTGCACCATGACCTTCCCAGCCTCCCCTTTTCTATAGCCCTTGACGTTTTTTAAAACCTTCCTGAACACCTAACCTGACTCAGATCTTCCTGCCATGGCCTTTGCCTGGGAACACCATTTTTTTTTTTTTTTTTTTTTTTTTTTTTTTTTTTTTTTCGAGACAGGTTTTCTCTGTGTAGCTTTGGTGCCTGTCCTGGATCTCACTCTGTAGATTCACAGAGATCCACCTGGCTCTGCCTCCCAAGTGCTGGGATTAAAGGTGTGCGCTACCACAAAGGTGTGCGCTACCACCCCCTAGCTGGTCTTGTTTTTTTTTTTTTTATTTAAGATTTATTTATTATGTATACAACATGTATGACTGCAGGCCAGAAGAGGGCACCAGATCTCATTACAGATGGTTGTGAGCCACCATGTGGTTGCTGGGAATTGAACTCAGGACCTCTGGAAGAACAGTCAGTGCTCTTAACCTCTGAGCCATCTCTCCAGCCCCTTGGGAACACCATTTTTTTTCCCCAAGCAGTCTACCATGTCATTGCCTGTTTGCAGGTCTGCCTCCTAGTAGTGAATGGACCTCCATCTGCCCCTTCTCTGTGTCCTTGATCATATACCAGTGTGAGGTACACAGTACCTGCCCTACATTCGCTCTCTTTTAATATATCTCAATTGCTTTCTCAGGCCTTTCCAGTGAAGGCTCCGTGACCTCTGACTCAGGGTTAGGAAAGGTCTTGTCTTTGTGCTCCTGAGGGAACTCCCTGGAAGATGAAGCTGATTCACTAGTCCTAAGGGAAGAGTCAAGAACTGAGCACAGGGACAAGATGAGGTCCCAGACCTCATTCCCATCCTCCTAAGTTAGACTGTAAATGCACCTTGCTTCCTCTGAAACGCCGTGAATTCTCACGTGGGAGACGCCCATATTTATGTCTGGTACAAATAGAAAAGATCTTCAACTTATTCATTTTCAAGACTATCCAAGTTTCTGCTTCTTTCACAATAGTGAAAACTTCGGAGCTGACTATAATTCAAAGCAATTATTGTTCTTTGACTGTCAAGGTGCCCTGTTCCTCTTTTCATAAATATGCTGCAGGATCCCAGGCCAATTCAATGCAAAGTCTTTTTTTCTAGGCCCCATTCCTACTCATTTGCTAAATTTACAGCATTCAAACGAAAGAAAGGGAACCTACTTTTGCCCCACTGTTAACATGATATATGTCTGAGTTTTAATTGCCCTTTAATTATACCCTCAGCCAGGTCTGCACCGATATAATGGAAATAAAGCATTATAGCAAAGCCTGAGAGGGCCTTGCTGAGGTAGCAGGAAGACAGCTTTGTAATATTTCCTGCAACCAGAAGGGAAGAACAAAATGAGAGGTGGCCTGGGGATGTCAGAAGCCAGCCAAACAATTCACTGAGAAAGCACTCTGTGACTGTACTTCAGCCTTTAAACTCTGTGAGCTGAGCTGCAAGGCTGGTGGTCCCCTGGTGATTCGATGCTCAGCCAAAGCTGGCTGAAAATGGAAGAACTCAGACGGCTTGGCTGTGAATGAAGAAATAAGCAGAGCGACAAAAGGAAACATGCTATGGCATTTTCTAAATATTTACCACCGGGAGATGTCTATTCAGTGAGAGGAGCCAGCTCTGGCAGTGAAGTCCCCTGACTGCTTCCTACATTCTCCTTTGATCTCCAGCTCCACCTTCCAAGTCAAGAGACCTACACCTCCTGGGGCTGTCAGAGGAGAGACACATGTCTGATAACCCCAACAAATGCAGAGTGGTGATTTAGCGCACCTAGCAACGTATGCACCTAGCAACCTATGCGCTCTTCCTCCCATATTCCTTCCCCACAACGGAGTAACCAAAAACATCTGCCCGTCAAGACCGGGAGTCCAAACTACTCTATAGACAAAACATCCATGCACAAGTATCCTGTATTTCTGTCTTACCACATCTGCCTGCGTGACTTCAGAGCCCAGTATCCATGGGCTTCCCTGCCAAGCATCATTATAAAATCAAATTTCTCATCAGCCCACATAATAGCTATTTTCCTTCCTGATGCTCCCAACTCAATTGATAAGTGTTAATCTGGAGGTTGGGAGTGATGGAGAGTGCATCATAGACAACGAACAAACGTGATTACTTCAAACTGCCCACTGGTCATGTTTTCTGCCTTTACATGTCTTGGGCAGAGTTTGATTTTGGACAGAGTGTTTGACTTAGAAATAATATTCTTCAAGAGCAATTTGGTGATTAGGTTAGATTAAAAACAGGTATCTGGGGACTAGAGAGATGACCCAGCAGTTAAGAGTGTGTACTGCTCTTGCAAAGGACACAGATTCTGTTCCCAGCACCCACAAAGGCTCACAGTCCTCTGTAACTCCAGTTCCAGGAGATCCAATGCTCTCTTCTGGCCCCATATAGTACCAGGAACACAAGTGGTACACATATAGACATTTAGGCTAAATATTCATATACATGAGAAACAAAAATTTTTATCAAATAAACAAAAAACCAAACAGGTACCTGATAATCCCAGTAGTTCTTTCTCATCCTCCAGAAACGCTATATAATAAGACTTGCCTTGAGATGTGTACTGCCTGTAGATAATGTAATGTGCAATCCTTTTATATCAGATAATGCACATATACATCTACATATGTTAACAAGCATTGGGGAAATTAGAGATCAGCATTTAATGATTACAAAGATATTCTCTTTTCCCTAACCTAGGATGTTTTCATTTTCTTTCCCGGTTTTGAATTTCACTAAGCTGTAAATATTGGATATTGAAGAACGCTCTTGCTCATCTTCCCCAAAGGAATGAAAACCTCCATGGTTTGAATGGACAGAACTGCCAGAAACAGACCTCATTTGCCATGGGAAAGAGAGAAATACAGGGAAGAAACGGGTTAGAATGGCAAAAAAGCAAGGAAATAACATAAATGACCAGGTAAGTGGCAGCCAAGGCTCACCTTTAAGCAAGCGATCACATAAATGGAAGGCTAGATTCAGTGACCTCCAAGGTTCCTTCCAACCCCAATCCTGTTTGCCTCATGAATTTTTTATAGTCACCCTCTGTCCCATCACACTGTCCCTGTGCATCATCAAGCCCTTCTGGCCACTTCCAGGACTCAAAGGAAAATCTGTTTTGTTTTGTTTTTTAAAAATCTGTGTTTGACTATTGCCAAAATTATAATTCTGTCCTTGAAACAATGACCTGAAAATAATAGGCCAGGCTAAAGAACTTTCGAGCAAATAAATGGCTCAATACTGCCTTGAGGTAATATATTTTAGACTTCTCCGGTATAAGCACAATTACAAATTGAGGCCCAAGGAGTAAAGAATGCTATAGCAAATCTGCCCAAGCTAATCCACATCCCCTGCCCAGTGTCTAATCTTAAAAAGACACCAGAGCAAGCAACAGAGCCTGAATCCTGGCCTCATCTCATCTCTCATCAGCTGTGTAATGCAGACAAGTCATTTAATTCCCTGAACCCATTTCCTCACTTAAAAAAAAAAAGTATTATTATGGTATGTGTGCACATGTGCATGGACACTTGTGGAGGTCGGAGGGCAACTTTGTGGAGTCCATCACCAGACTTGTACAGCCAACACCTTTACACACTGAACCATCTCACCAGCCCTGTCTCTGCACTTTTTAAAACAAGATACTATGAGTGACCTTGCAGAACTGACAATTAATACAACAACATAAAGCAATCTCTGGTCATTCATTCTTTCTCTCATTCGGTCCACAAAGACTGCTACCACTACCAGCCAGCCACAAGGACATAAAAAATAGTCAAAATGAAAGCTCTTATTCTCTCTATTTCCCGAAAACCAACTATTTTCCAAAACTGTGGCAGACTAGATTCAAAGCTTTCACTCACACCTAGTTTGCCTGAAATAGTCATGTGTATTGTGTCGAACGTGATGGCAGGTGGGAGTCAGCCTCCAGTTATGCCTTTTCCCCCCAAACTAACAATCCAACAGGTGTTGCTTCTACCACACCTTCAGAGCACTTGGAAAAAGCAATGGCCGGAGCAAAAGGCAGTATCCCAGCTCTCCACTGGGCAAGTCACTCGGGAAAACTTGATAGGCCTGTGCTGCAAGGCCCAGCCTGAATGCCTGGAAGTTTTTGGGTGCTTTCAATTCCATGAGTGGACTCTATGTCTTCTGAGAACTCAAGATTAACAGGACTGGCTCGTTCCCAGCCACCACCACTGGGCCACTGATAAATCGAGGCGCAACAGTAGAGGGGTCCATCTGTGCTTTACTCAACACTAGAATTTGATAACACTTTGTATAAATGGCTGGCCTTTGGAGTCAGTTCATTTCAAGGTCGGTGGGCTCTTCTCTGTTGTAAATTTACTATTCCTTTCGTTAGCTAGTTCCCAAGCCTCTGGGGGTGCTGAGCAGCATATATTAACCAACATTTTGCATTTGTAAGAGTTTCCCAGGGCTCATTGGAAAAACATATAAAGTCTGATCCTGGAATAGGAAATGACGACCCTGGGTCATTGTCACAGAGCAGTTAAAAAGAGAATTCTAGAATAAAATTCTGAGCTATCTGTGAAGCTAAGGGTAGCCTAAGAGAACAGCTTAAATGATATGCCTTTTTTTTTTTTTTCGTTCCTCTCCCTCTGAAGGCTCCTCTCATTCTGGAGCTGTCTGAATCACCTCCCCTTGGAAACCGAACTATATACATCCTGATTGCCACAGGCAGGGGTTTTGCGTGGCTGCCTCCGAGCGTGGAGGTGACAGCCATATCCTCTCCCCACTGAAGTTCTCAGTAAAAGAGACTGTCACTGTATAATCCCATCCCACCGCGCCGGATGCATCTAAAACAGTGGCTCCTTTGCATTTTTCCTTCAGTGAGTTAGGGGTGTTATTAACTCCTAGCACCTCTAATTGCTCACTGAAAACAGTGGTTTGGATATTAATAGGCTATAAATCAAGGCCCTACCTAAGGCTTGTTGTCACGGAAACTGTACTCAAGCCTCCGAGCTATTTCCCCTTTGGGGAGTCTGGGGAAGTTGGTGGGACTTGAGGACTGTGTTAAAGCTCTTATTTCTTCCACTTTCTGCTATTTCTGTGGACCAAGTTGTTGGAACTGGTACGAAGGGGACGGGTAGAGTGGGCAGTAGACGCTTGGAGAACAGGAACTCAAAAGGGCATGGGACGGGTTTGGGGGGGGTCCTTGACGTACAGTTCTGGGACACTTGATCTTTCCCTTCTCGGTCTACACAGGGCCACCCTGCACGTCCTGCCCGGCATCCGGAGGCCCGGCCCCCTCTGCTGCCCTGAACTGTCCACCCAGCCTTGGCGCTGGGCAGCCGGGGAGCGAGCTAGCCAAGTTCCAGAAGAGGATCCGACACGCCCGGAGGTTGAGAAGCCAGGCAACCGGAGGCACAGGCGCGGACGAGTGATAGGCAGGATCACCCCCGCCCCCCCTTGCTCCCAGGGGAGGGTCCTGGGGGAGGCGGCCGAGAACACGCACACCCCAAACCCACTCCCAGCGCCCCAGGGCAACACTCTACTAGCCAGCTTCCCAAAGCTAGCGCCCCGCTCGCCCAGCGCCTGCGAAGCCCACGCGGATTCCCGCGTCCCGGGGTGACGACTGCCGCAGCCGCCAGGGCCTCCAGTGCTCCGCACCCCTCCCGCTCCACGCTTGGCACCCAGGGCCAGGCCCCCACAGGGCCGGCGCGTCACCCGCCCCCTGGGCCCCCGTGCTCCCCAGCGCTGGCTCCGGGGCACCCAGCTCCCTCCCGCCGCGCGGCCCTCGGGGACTCACCTGCGCTGGGGCTGAAGCGGCGGCCACCCCGAGCCCGGGGGCGGCGGCGCAGGGGGAGGAGGGCAGCACGGGGCTCCTGGCACAGTGGCCGCCGGGCGCCTGGTGCTGCGGAGCCGCGGACCCGCCCAGAGATATAAATAACATTATCTGAGGAGGGACATTCCTGCCGGGGGACATCGCTGCTGCCGGGACCAGATAGTCCCGCGGCGGGGGCGGGGAGGCGGGGCCGCAGCCTCCCGCAGCGCCAGGCCCGCCTTCCCCACCCACTCCTGCACCTGCCAATCAGCCTGCGCGCCCGGGGGCACCTGCCCCGCCGCTAGCGCCGCCGCCGCCTGGACCAGAGGCGCCCCGGTCCTCGCTCACCTCCCCTGATCCCGCACACCCCGAGCCCCTAGCCTAGGGAAAAGGGCTCGACTCTGCAGCTCGGGCCTAATTCGTGCGCCCGGAGCTGCAAGCCTGGCGGCGTAAAGGAGTCCTCCCAGCCTTTCCCGCCCTGCGTCCCCGCAGCCTAAAGATCTGGTTTTGAAAATACATCGAACGACCCCGTTTAGGCCGTAGGGTGGGTGGATGAGGAGGGCTCCCGAGCTGTTGCGCCCCTCCTGAGATCGGTTGGAAGGGACAGATTGTTCCCGTGGGCCGGTTACGTTAGAAAGCGCGCTCCCGGCCGGCTACAACCCGCTGGTAGTAGGAGCAGACGCTGGGAGCGCAGGGGGTGGGCACTGGGCCGAGGCCCCCGCCCCCAGCCTGCGGGCTCGAGGCCGCGATTCCAGCTTTCAAGCCTAGTACTGTCCGGGAGAACCAGGCAGGTTGGTGGCGCGCAGCTTGCAGTCGCACATTGCAGGGGCCGTAATCAACAGGCAAGTGGGCACACCAGCCCACCTGAACCTTCCTGTGAGCCCGGGTCTCTTGGCAGGACTTGGCTTTCCCACTGCAAGCTTTGGTGGGGTGGGGTCCAGTAGGCCAGAACCAAGGGTGCCTAGGAAGAGCCGTCCGTAAGGCATCTAGGATCGGCTAGGGAGAGTGATAGAGATGAACATGGGCGGCTTGCAGGGCAGGCTGTTTCCTTGACTTCTCAACAATACAAGGTCATCGCTCTGTAAGGTTTGCTGCGTGCCTTGCTGTACCTTTCATCATTTTCTTGTTTTGGGGTTTTTTTTGTTTTTGTTTTTGTTTTTTCTCCGCACACTGTGCCTAGGATGATCTCTGACGGACTATCAACCCAGGTAATCACAGGTATATTGGAGACAGCAGTGATGATTAAAAAGAGCATAGATGCAGAAGGAAGTTTTAACTTGGATGCTCCCAGGAATTCTTAAGAAGAAACAGCCTTACTCGTGACTTGTTGGCTTGGGTGTATAATTATGCTGTTTTCCAGGATTCATCTGCAAAGGGTGTTCAATTGCCAGATGTTCAAGCTTAGCTTGAGTATTAAAGGTACGCAAAAGATATTTCACTGCCTGCTGCAGTCACACTTTTTGAGAGTAGGTATTTGGACAGTAAGGAATGCTAAATGGTACAAAATCCACAGGTATTACAAAGCCACAGGACCCTCCACTTCCTCTTGCCTGAGTCCTTATTACATAGCGATTCCCCTAATGGTACTAGTATTCTAGGGAAGAGGACACAATGGCCAGGGTCACCCTAGAGGTTAGCAATAGTCCTCCTCCCCCTTTCCCACCGTTGAATGACATCTAGAATCCTTTGTGGGCAGCTGGGGCTGGGGCTCTTCAGTAGAGCCCACGGATAGCACTCCAAAGGCCCTGGGGCTCCTCAATAATATATATATCCCAATAATAAACATCCCAAATAATTTGTTTTGCTTGTTATTGAGTTAAAAAACTGTCCTTTTGAGAACCAAATTCTAGCAAAACCAAAAAGCAAATACAGGCCAACTTCAAAAGCTGAGACTTACATATCACAAGTAGAAATCCTTGATCTATTTTTTGAAAGGAAAAAAAGGAGGAAAATTATGTATTTATATTTTTTAAACCCTGTGTGATTAAACTTATTAAATAAATTCATGAATCCCAGAATTGCAGCTTTGCTGCTACATAATTTTATATTACAGGAAACAGATCATTCTTAGCTATAGGGTTGTGGCTCAGAACTTAATGGTCGCACACACATTTTCCTTTGGAGCATTCAAATTTTTAATTTTCAACCACAAATTTAAAAAAAATTAATATCATGAAAGCTCCAAAGCAGCTGACAGATTATCCCCAAGATTTTACAAACTGGCGCATCTACTGAGCCTATCTCCACTTTAGTTGAACGATAAATAATTCAATACAACCTCATTTGCTGCAGATCCTGTTATCCTGACAGCATCCCCAAATGCATCTCAGCTAATAGAGTTACAGTGAAGTGATAAATCAGAACTGGTGAGAGAGGAAGTTTAGAGGTGTAGAGAGAAAGGGCATTGCCCAACAAGGGACTGTGAAAAGGGGAAAAAGGAAACACTGATAGACCGGCTCACTATCAAGGTCATGATTGAAAAGGAGAGCCTTCAGGGAGCTTCTCCGAAGATTATAGACTGTCTTTAAGAACTCTCTACGTGAGATAAAGATGGGCACTCAACTTCATTGGTCAGGGGACTGTGCCTGCCCATGTTGGCACCTTGTACTACTTCCTTCCAAGCTTCCCAGTTAACCTACAGCTTTGGAAGAGTTCTGGGACCAGAAGGGAAAGCATGTACTTAAGACTATAGTAGAAGCTGTCAGTCAAGGAGTCGGGGGAGAGCCTCAGAGCCTGGGTCCCCAGCTCTAGCTGAAGGCAATAGGTGAGGCCCGGAGGATGTAAGTAAAAAGTAAGGACACTAGAGGCATCTAACTACAGGGCAACTTTCACTGTTCTTGTTATCATTCTCTCTCTCTCTCTCTCTCTCTCTCTCTCTCTCTCTCTCTCTCTCTCTCTCTCTCTCAGTTCTTGGAGAGTTTCTTACATGTTTGGATCATATATCCCCCCAGCTCTTCTCAGATCCACCCCCTCCTTTCCCTACCCACCCAATTTCATGTCCTCCCCCCCCCCGCAGCCCTTTACTCTGTGCTCCCCAAATAGTCTATTTTTATTGAATCACAAACCGAAGGTATTTAAATAAACCACTTTGAATTAAACATGAACATGTATATTAGAAAGGTACTCAAAAGCAAATATCAAGGCAAGCCTGATCAGTTCAAATCCTTAGCAACAATAATGAAGAAATGAAGAACTCAGGATTCTAACATGTATTTTAACTCATGATTCTAACATGGGCTTTAACTGAGCACGTTTCAGGAAATGAAACTGGGTTCTCCTTCCCATGTCTGGGATTACCCACGGGCGCCACATCCTTCAGAACTTGCAAAGACAAAGAAGCAGTAAGGCTAATTGAAACGGCACGCCGTTGAGAACCAAGAGAGGCTGTGCCCTGGGCAGCAAGCCTTTGCCTCCGAGTGCCTCAGTCACAACTCCTGGTTGCCTGTGTGGTCTCCTAACGGCCCTCCCACTCTCCCACTCCATTCTCCTTCCACACAGCAGCCAAATTCTTCTCCAGGAAGGAAATCAGATCAAAGCCATGATTACTTTCTGGATATAGTTCTGAGCACTCGGCATGGTCCATGACACCTGAGACAAATTTAGTAAAGATATGATAGCCAAAGGAATGAACAAGTCAAGAAACTTACAAAAGAGGTTGCCATCTTGGAGACCAACCAGAGAAGTAATTAAAAGACTCCCCCCAACCCCACCTCCAGCTTATATATATATTATATATATAATACGTGATTTTTTAAAAATGAGATTTCCTTTCTATTTATGTCAAATAAGGTTACCTAAATGAATTCACATCCTCTGAGAGGTAGTTGATGAAACTGCGGCTGAATTTTACCAGCTCCTCCACCACCTCAGCACATCCATGCCTAACTTACCGTCTGTGGGCCAGAACAGAGGTTGGTTAATTAAAGAGTTCTTCTGCTTATTACTACCCCCCAGCTCACTTACAGGTCTTTCCTCTTCCTGTGTCTCACGGATACCAAAGTAAAGCAAACAGTGACGGTTCAGGTGGCGTTTGTCTCATTGCTCTACTGTCTCGTACCATAACCCTCAGGCAGTCACCCCATTCCAGTCCGCATGCTCCAACATTCCTAGATCTTGAGCACACAAGACTAAGGCCATAGGAACGTAGATCAAAGTGTGTTATAAGGAATTTGAGTTAATGTTTTGACATTGACTACCTTGCATATTCCACTGAGTAGATATTCTGTACGTGGATAATCAGGAGAACCTGATCCCCAAACCTATGTCTTCATCCTTCATTAATATTTATCAGACAGGAACTCAGACCACAGGGAGAATTTATAATTTGAAAATTGACTTTGAGGTGGCTAGAGCGGGTAAGAGCTTTTGTTGTTCGTACAGAGGGCCCTGTTGCTTCCCTGTACCCATGTAGTGGTTCACACGGTGGTTCACTCCCGTTTCAGGGGAGCCAATGCCTTCTTCTGACCTCTGAGAGCACCAGCCATGCATGATCATACAGGCAGGCAAAACACTCATTCACATAAAATAAACTAATTTAAAGAAATTGCAATTGAGTTTGTACTAAAGAATGATAGCTACCCTACCGTGTTAACAATTCAACTAACTAAACAATTTTCTGTAGATGTGATAATTGCTGCCAACATAAATGGTCTTGTTAATTGTTTTGTTTGCAAGTAAGCAGTTACCAAATTCACAGTATTTTTTTTTTCATAATATTAACCAAGACCTTTGGGAAAATTTCAATAAAGTTTAGAAAGAATCAGCCATAAAAAGCTCCATTACCTCTGCAAATTAATTTCACTTTCTATTCTGTGGGTTATTTCTACAGCTGCTCAGCTTCTGTTTGAATATTTCCTCAATGTTTTGAAGTCTATAAGAAACAATAATTCAGCTTAAATATGATGTATTTTGTAGAATACATACAGGATATAATTGGTTCTTGCCAGAACCAATTTTTTTCTCTTCTTTTTCATTGACAAGTTCTATTTTATTTATTTGTTTGTTTGTTTATTTATTTATTTATTTTTGTTTTTTCAAGACAGTGTTTCTCTGTGTAGCCCTGGTTGTCCTGGAACTCAATCTGTAGCCCAGGCTGGTCTTGAACTCATAGAGATCCACCTGCCTCTGCCTCCCAAGTGCTAGGATGAAAGGCGTGCGCCACCACCTGGCGGCAAGTTCCATTTTTTAAAAAGTTATCATTTTCTTTCTCTCAAATGTTTTATTTGATTTCATGAAATAAATTGCTACTATTATCTTCATTGTTGGGTCAAGAATCTTAGCGTTTAAGTAATTTCCCAAAGACAACATGAACTCCAAATCTCATGCTTGTTAGACTTATTTCTTCAGGAAGTAGTAATTCAGGGTTTGTTTGTTTGTTTTGAGACCTAGTTTTACTCTGTCGTCCAGACTGGCCTGGAACTCACAGCAGTCCTCCTGCCTCAGCTCCCAACCTGCTAGGATTATAGATGTTGACTCACATGTGACTTTGAGTCTTAAGTTAACAGGTTCTCATGACACTTAATTCAGAGGAACCATGTTGCAGTCTCCTACTTGAAGTCAATGCTTCATTCAGAAATTTAGCCCCAAATTATGCTGAGCACGTGCACGGTAACAGCTCTGTGCTGCATATCCTCTTCGTACAACCATCGAAATTATCCAGATGTGCTTCATTCAGCCTCCAGCGCCACACCTTCCAGACAAACCAATCAGAAGCTGTGAGCCTTCTCTTGGAAGGTCTTGGAAGCTGGCAATAAGCACTGGTATTCCACCACTGACCCAATCACTGCCTATTTTCTTGACTACCCTTCACCTCCACCAAGTGCTGCCAGAAATAAGTAGATATTTGACTCATAGGACTTCAGGTGCCTGGGACATCTCCTGCTGGCATCCCAAAGACTATAATACTTTATTGCATAAATAAAAACAAACCTTCAGAGGCAAATGACCTTGGGAGGAGTTAGCTTTTAACATTCAGCCTTTTGGTAGAGGAATAAGAAAGAAAACTCAACACAACTTATCATTTAATAGCATTTTATAGTCAGTGTCAGAGTAGGCTCAAAATACAGGTAGGTAAAGACTCAAAAGGCTCTGCCTCCCCGTAAGCTCTTGATGCCTCAATTTTTAGCCACAAAATCATGACATTGAACTACCTACACTCTGAGGACTCCCACGGCTTGATCAAGCTTTCAGTATTTTACATCTGTACTAAGAATGTATGAAATGTTTATCAGTGAAACTGTTGAAAATAATGAAAAAGTGTATGCCATGTCAATATTCTTCAAAGTGGAATTTAAAAAAAAATTGAGGTCAAAATTGGTTAAAATGATGTTAAATACAATATGTGGGAGCCCATAACCTTGGAGTGGATACCGGTACTGGGCCCAGCATTCTAACCAATGTAGAGCTGAAACAGCTTTGGTTGGTTGCAGGAAGCCTTGTAAGAAATAAATCAGTTGCCGGGCGGTGGTAGCGCACGCCTTTAATCCCAGCACTTGGGAGGCAGAGCCAGACGGATCTCTGTGAGTTCGAGGCCAGCCTGGACTACCAAGTGAGTTCCAGGAAAGGCGCAAAGCTCCAAAGCTACACAGAGAAACCCTGTCTCGAAAAAACCAAAAAAAAAAAAAAAAAGAAAAAGAAAAGAAAAAGAAATAAATCAGTTAAACTAAACAATTCGCTGGCCGAGCGACTAAGCTGTAGCCCGTTGTTTTCAGGGCCTCACTTCCGTTTTCTCCCTGCGCTTGCTGGCTAACAGCGTCGGCCGGAGTCTCAGAACCTTCTCTGGTCCTTGGAACTGCCTGGTTTGTGCATCAAGTTTCTTTTGTTTTGCACCCATGAACTCTACTAAATTTAATTGGTCTGCACACGTCCCCTTTTAACACCAATTATGGTACATGCGCACACACAAAGAAATGTTAATTTAAGTGGGGGGTGTAGTTTTATAGTCACTGAAAAGAGGAAATGTCATGATATGTTATTAACTTTTTAAAAAGGGCTCCAAGTGGGAGCTGGAGAGATGCCTCAGTGGTTAAGAATATTTATTGCTCGGTCATGAGGATCAGCGTTTGGATCCCAGCACCCGTGTGCCGCAGCTCACACATGCCTCTAACAACAGCTGTAAGGTTTTCAACACCTTCTTCTGGCCTCCATGCACATGTATGCACTTGCATGCCCATGCAGGCTTGGGCGCGTGCGCGCGCGCGCGCGCGCACACACACACACACACACACACACACACAGAGAGAGAGAGAGAGAGAGAGAGAGAGAGAGAGAGAGAGAGAGAGAGAGAGAGAGAGAGAGATTTTGTTGGAGACATAGTTAAATATAGCCACTCCTGTAGCTGTCATTCAAAAGTTGTGGCAGGTGGTTGCACCACCCCGTAGGAGGTCTCCACGTGGGACGAAAGGTCTGTGGCTAAGCGGCTAGCGTGCTCTGAGGGCTACTTCCGTGGCTGACTTAAATGATTTGTTCTACGGCGTTTGCTCTTCACCAGCTGCATCATGCCTTCCTTCTCCGAAGAAATACCATCATTCTTTTGGGGGATCATCCGCTGGACTGAGCTAGAGAAAGCACTTGCCGAAGGAAGAAGCTATGCCTACAAGGAGAATTTCTAAGACCCAGACTCAGCCACTCAGAAAGTCTACTGGCCCTACGTGCTAAGCGCTGATCACAGCAGGAAATAAAAAACGAGGCAGTATAAGTCAAAGACAGCCCATAAAGAGGGCAGTATCTTTATTAATTTACTATGTGTCTTAGCCTGCTCTCTGAAAGGCTTTTAAAGGAAACATTTTAACCTTTTTATTTATGAGTAAAATCCTGAACCAACTTTCCCGGCTGGCTTATGTAATGTCTAACGCTTACAAATCTGTCTTAAGTTTCTTTGCTATGGCTCGTAGTGTCTGGTGTGGTGGGGAACACTGATAGATGGGCACACACAAACATAATATCGGGGAGTTTAATAGTCGACACAAGTGTGTAGTTGCTTTCATTTACTCTAGTTTACTTAGCAAAGCCATGTTACAATGACCACAGTGTGACCATATATCCCCTCTGCCCAAGGCCATTCAGGTTTGCCTCTGCTATTCCACCATAACCATTAAGTGTTGCCTTGCACGCTCAGATGTATGATGTAATATATAATGACCTTGTTCATCAGCTGCCACTCAGAGGCTCCCTAGTAAATTTTTGTATGTAGAAAGTGAGTTGGCTGTAGTCATAAATGAATGACAAGAAGATAACCACTCAGTACAATGCTAAGATTACCTTATTAACTAGTTGCTAGGTCCTAGCAAGAACAATTTATCTCTACATAAATTTAAGTCAACTCTGCCCTCTACTGTCTTCTGACAGTATTATGACGCTGTTCACAATGGCTGATGGCTGCTTCTGTGGATGTTTAGAGTGGTGGTCCCCAACCTATCTACAGCTATAGTAGCTTTTTAAAGTCTCTAACTGCTTGTCCTGAACCCCACACCAGTTAAATCAGCATCTCTGGTGGGAAGACCCACGTACCAAGTGTTTGGAAGTCCTCCACTTGGCTCCAGTGTGCAGACCAAGCTAAGAACCATTGCTTTAAAATGTCAGGTCAAAGAGTCACTTAGCTCTTTGATTCTATAATTCAGATTCTACTATATGCCTAATCAAATCTAGTTACATTTTGAAGATTTGAGAAAAAAATAAGAACATTGGGGCAAATAAAATCGCTCCTGGGAAATTGACATTATTTTCCTCCCTAAGGGATGATGTTTTCCCTGGTGTAAGTTTTCTTTTCTTTTCTTTTCTTTTTTTTTTTTTATTTGCAGTGATGATAGGATGGGACCTACTAGAAGATGAGTCAATTCCGGCATCAGCCTTGGTGCCACAGCTCAGCCCTAATTCTTTGCTGATGAAATTATGTGCCGAGGAAGCTCCAGGATAGTCGAGAAAGTCAAAGCAAAAGGATGGAGGCCAATGAGGATGGAGATGGAGGCCTATTGCGTTAGATGACTGCTTCTTTTTTCTGACCATTCTGAGTCCTGTTAATGGGGTTTTGTCATATGGAAAAGGCAATGATGTGAAAGCTGTGGAAATCTGCTGGAGTGGAAGCTGCACTAATTAGAACTTTAACTAAGTGAAGTCACTAGGGAGGACTGACTCCAAAGGGAATAGGATAGAAAGACACAGAAAAATCATTAATAATAAGCAAGGGAGAGGGAGAGCGAGCGTCTGCGGAAATGTAACCGAAAAGGAGATGTCTCACAGTAAGCTAGTTCACTTCTCACTCCTTAGTCCTCAAGTTCACCTCCAAAGCTACCGGGTCCAGGGTCCGAGACGTGTCCTGCAGGAAGTGATGTCATTCTTTCTAAAGCAGACTCATAACTGTGGGAGGCACCAGAGAGTCAGTGAGAGAAAGGAGGGTTCCTTTTAGAAGTTGGACACTGAGCAGCTGGCTAGAAGCCTTGTGTGCCATCAGCAGAGGCCCTCGGTGCCAAATGGAGGAGAGCAGAACGGGATGGAGGGGGCAGAGGGCTGGGCCTTCAGACAGCCTTGTGTTTGCTGTTGCCCGATGTCATTCTGTCCAGCAAAAGGTAAGACCTGAGGTGAGTGGGATGGTGGTAAAGGCTTGGAAAGAGCATCAGGAGCTAGCTTGAAAGGTGCCCTCTGTGGCCGATTCTGATGTGGAATAATTATTGAGGCTTTCAAAGATTCCTTTCCAAGTAGTCAGTAAGCACAAAGCGGAAACAGCTCCATAGACGTACTTACAAACACATAAGAACTCCCAGGCGTGGGGGCTCATGCTATAATCCCACGACTTGGGAATATAGACGTACTTACAAACGCATAAGAACTCCCAGGCATGGGGGCTCATGCTATAATCCCACAACTTGGGAGTATGGGTAGCATTGCTGTCGAATCAAGGCCAACTCGGGCTATGAGACCCTGTCTCAAAAAGTGAAAAATGAATAGTTGTTACTCTTTTCTGGGTGACAGGCACCATGAGTATCTGATGAAAGTTAGGAACACTCTCCACCAAGAATTCTCTCCTGGGGTAGGGGGGGAGATGAATATTTATACTCAAATATATAGTTTTAAATATAATTATGTCATTTTGCTACTTAAGAAGTCTTGATTGATAAAATAGCCCATAAATGAACTTAATAACATTGCTGTAAATATGTATTAAGATCATAAAAGCACATAAATCTGTGAATTGAGCATTCAATAAACTAGATAAAATGATGAAAAGAGCCTACCCCTAGCAACTTGCAGTGAAAACATGTTTTTTTTGTTTTTTGTTTTTATTTGTTTGTTTGTTTTGTTTCATCTTGCTATGTAGTCCAGGCTGGTTTTGAACTCAAACCAGGCACTGGATTACAGGAATGTGCCACTGTGATGGACATTAGCATATATTATTCTCCTTTTTAATGATTGATTTCTATTTTTGTGTGCATTGGTGTTTTGCCTGTATGTATGTCTGTGTGAAGGTGTTAGGTCCTCTGGAACTGGAGTTATAGACAGTTGTGAGCTGCCACGAGGGTGCTGGGAATTAAACCTGGGTCCTCCGGCAGAGCAGACAGTGCTCTTAACTGCTGAGCCGTCTCTCCAGCCCCAACACATACTATTCTTAGAGTCTTAAAAAGGACACTGACACTACAGTAAAAATAAAAGTGAGCCGGGCATGGTGGCACATGCCTTTAATCCTAGTAAATGGGAGGCAGGAACAGGTGGATCTCTGTGAGGCTGAGGTAGCCTGGTCTACACAATGAGTTCTAGGTCAGCCAGGGCTGCAAAGTGAGACCATGTCTCCAAAAGAAAGAAAGAAAGAAAGAAAGAAAGAAAGAAAGAAAGAAAGAAAGAAAGAAAGAAAGAAAGAAAGAAAGAAAGAAAGAAAGGAGGGAGGGAGGGAGGGAAGGAAGGAAGGAAGAGAAAGAGAGAAAGAAAAAATAAAACTGAATAAATAAAATAGAAAATAAAAATAAAAGTATTTGGGGCTGGAGAGATGGTTCAGCAGTTAAGAGTAAGAGCCATGGATGCTCTTACAGAGGACCTCCCTGGGTTTGGTTCCCCATGCCTACTTTTTGCCCATAACTCCAGTTCCAAAGGATCTGATGGCTTCCTCAGGTATCACACCCATGAGGCACACTTGCATACATGCAGGTAAAACCCTCATACAAATAAAGTAAAAATAAATCTTGAATAAATCAAAACATTGGGTCTGGAGAGATGGGTCAATGGCTACAGCACTTGTTGCTCAATCTGAAGGATGGGAGTTCAGATCTAGAACCCGCACGAATGGTGGTTGTGGAGTCCTGCTTGCAATTCTCAGAGTTCAGATCCAGAACCCGCACGAATGGTGGTTGTGGAGTCCTGCCTGCAATTCTCAGAGTTCAGATCCAGAACCCGCACAAACGGTGGTTGTGGAGTCCTGCTTGCAATTCCCAGCTTTCACAGGCAGGGCTTCACCAGGGCAAGCTACTAGCAAGACTAGCCCTACCTGTGAGCTCTGGGTTTTGTTGAGAGAACCTGCGTCAAAGAGCAAGGTGGAATAGAAATCAAGAATGATTCCGGACAGCAGCCTCGAACCTCGACATGCGTGTGAACCCACATGTGCCTTCACACATGGACACCCTCAGAGATCTGCCTGCCTCTGCCTCCCAAGTGCTGGGATTAAAGGCGTGCACCACCACCACCTGGCTAGCCATTTTCAACTGCTGTCCCAACAGATCATGCCCTTAGAGCCCACAGTCACACTAAGGGTTATACTCAATATAATGTAACCTGTGCCGCCTCCTCCTCTGTCTCCCTCCTCCTCCTCCTCCTCCTCCTCCTCCTCCTCCTCCTCCTCTTCTTCCTCCTCCTTTTTTTCTGTGCAAAAATACATGCCTGTGTATGGAGGCCAGAAGACAACCTTGGATGATATGGTCCTCAGGAATGCAATTTAAAGCTCCTCTAAAGCTCACTGATTAGATCAAACTGGCTGCCAGGGAACCCCAAGGGTCCTCTTGACCCTGCTTCTCCAGTGTTGGGATTGCAAGCATGTGCCACATCTGCCATTTTCACACGGGTTCTGAGGGTCATCTCAGGTCTCATTCTTACAAGCAAGCGCTTTCCTGAACCTTCCCCTCAGCCCCTACGTATCTTTTTAATATCTTCCTGTAAGCTATATTCCTGCTCTTCACTTTTTTCTCTTCTTCTTCTTCTTCTTCTTCTTCTTCTTCTTCTTCTTCTTCTTCTTCTTCTTCTTCTTCTTCTTCTCTTCTTCTCCTCCCCCTCCCCTCCTCCCTCCTTCCCCCTCCCCCTCCTCCTCCCTCCTCCCTTCCCCCTTCTCCCTCCTCCCCATCCTCCCTCCTCCCCCTCCTCTCTCCCTCCCCCTCCCCCTCCCCCTCCTTCTCTCTCCTTCTCCTCCTCCTCCTCCTCCTCCTCCTCCTCCTCCTTCTTCTTCTCTTCTAGCTTATACCCTAACTCTTCCTTTGGGTACCAACTTAAGTTCCACCAGATCCCTAAGCTCTCCACCATGTGCCCTCACCACAGAGAATTATCCTGGCCCCTAAGTTGCTAAATGTGACGCCTGTACATGAGGTAAGCATATATCACTTAGGTGGTGGTGTTTTGGTGTTGAAAGGGACACAATTATACCTAATCCAAAACCTCCATCAACTTGGAGCATACATGACAAACCAGGCTATATGATCGTGCTACCTGTATAGTATTTATTTACCACTCTGAGAGTGTTACTTGGCAGTTTTTGTTGGTTTGTTAAAATACGTGTATGTATTTAAGTGTGTACACCCTTCTTCCTCATGGCCATAAGTCATCTGAATCCAGACCACGTATTTTCCCTGTTACCTAGTCCCTGTCCTGTTTCTTACACATATGATACACTAAAAACTATTCGTATGATGATGTCTTGAATCTATTGTTTAGAAATGAAATGTGAGTTGTGGGTTTTCAGAAGCAGTAAATTCACCACCCAATGCTCATGCTGTAGGAAGTGAAGCCCCTTGTGTTCCTAGAAACACTGACACAAAAAATGTCCTCAGAGTTTTGATGAAGACTAGGCTGTGGCCGCCAGCAGGTGGTCTGCCTCGCTGCTTTGTTACTTAGTAATATCCTTGCTCTGTATCTCAACAGCACCTTCTTCTTCTTCTTCTTCTTCTTCTTCTTCTTCTTCTTCTTCTTCTTCTTCTTCTTCTTCTTCTTTTGTCTCTCTCTGTGTAGTTTTGGTGCCTGTCCTGGATCTCTCTCTGTAGACCAGGCTGGCCTCGAACTCACAGACATCCACCTGCTGGGATTAACGGCCTGTGCCACCGCCACCCGGCTCAGCGCCCTCTTTCCATAGCTGTTACTCTGACGACTGCTCCAAGCCCGGGGCTTATGTAAATCACATCAAAATAAAACCATATCTCAGGAGATGCTACTAGTGTAGCTAATGAACCCCAAACCAGATACTGGGGAGTTTTGATTTGCTTGGCTTATTTTGCTTAATTAACAGCTGATCACCCTCACTCCCACCCCACCTACCCCCACCAGTAAGCAGGGAAGGAAGGGGATAGAAGACCAGAAAAAGAAAGCAGACAGAATAGTGCAGGCGCTGAAAATAGACTAGAACACAATCCAGAAAGGGAAAGAGCTAATTGGGACAGAAACATGTCTTAGGAGCAAATGCTCAACGGGAAATGAGAAGATCATCAGATCAAAATCCGACATGAGGTAAGCCAAGACCGAACTCTTGGAGGGAAAATCTACCAATGCCTTAACTTCCTCGAATCCCCCTTCAGAAGATGCCTAAGGAGCACTGGCAGCGTTCATCTGCCTTTCCTGGGAACAACATTCGGAGATTTGCTTTCCACTACTCCACACTTCAGTTCCCAGAGAGATTTCATCTGCAAACAGCGGGCCCAACATTTTTATTTCTGTGTAGTAGAGCCTCGCAACATGAGCAGGCTCTAGTCAGATGTTCTAAGTGCCAGCCTCTGGAACTGTGGAGTGTGGCCCCGCGTGAATGTTGAGGACCACAAACGATTTGGCACCAGCGGAGGGTTGCTGAGCAACTTTTAGCTCAAAATCAAACATGTGGGGCTGGGGAGATGGCTCAGTGGTTAAGAGCACTGACTGCTCTTCCGGAGGACCTGGGTTCAATTCCCAGCACCCTCATGGCAGCTCACAACTGTCTGTAACTCCAGCTCCAAGGGGATCCGACACCCTCACACAGATATACATGCAGGCAAAACACCAACGCAAATAAAAAGAAATTTAAAAAAATTTTAAAAATCAGACATGTAATGAATCTGGGGTATCGCTGGAGGTGCTAAGCTGTGTTGTATCATGTGACCTCACTGCATTGCTGGTTCTCAGGTTCGAGCAGACTGCATGCTTTGCGCCAACGCTGCCTGAAACACAGCTACACGTCACTGACTGCGGCGTCTTCACTACGCATATTTTCTGACGTTGAAACATAATCGTTTAATTACAGCAAACTAAACCTTAGATATGTTCTACTGTCCTTTCTCAGAAGGTGAGTATGAAATTAGTATTACATCGGATTTTACTGTGACAAAATGTTTGTTTTTTCTTTTTAAATCTGAGGGTTGAGGTTATAGCTCCGTTGGGAGAGTGCTTGCCTAGCAAGCAGAAAGCCTCAGACTCAATCCCCGGCACCATATAAATTGGCAGTGGTGGTGCATGTGTGTAATTCCAGCACTCAAGTCATCGAAGGCAGGAAGATTGGAAGTTCAAGGTCAGGCTGGAGCGATGGCTCTCTTCCAGAGGACCAGTTCAATTTCCCCGCACCACAGGGCAACTAACCGTTAACTTTTGTTCCAGGGGATCCAATGCCCTCTTTTGGCCGCAGTGGGTATTGCAGGCACACAATGCACAGATTTAAATGCAGGGAAAACATCTACTCACATAAAATTTAAAAACAAAAGAAAAAAAAAAAGGAAGTTCAATGTCACCCTTGGCTGCAAAGGGAACTCAAAGCTAGCCTAGAATACTTTTAAATTTCTTCCCAAGCCAGGTGGTGGCACACTCTTTTAATCCCAGCAGTTGGGAGGCAGAGGCAGGCAGATATCTATAAGTTCAAGGCCAGCCTGGTCTACAGAGTGAGTTCCAGGATAGCCAGGGCTACACAGAGAAACTGTTTTGAAAAGCCAAAAAAATCAAAAAATCAGTCACTACAATATATTGTGATCTCTGGGTTTTCTCCTCCTTCCCTAGAATCTGAGTCTCTTGAAGATAGTACCCCAAACATAAATTATATTAATTAAATCCTCAAGCTTTAACATTACCATATCACTTCTTCCATGTGTATTTATATTTTGAATATCATATATTTTTTTGAAATGGAACGCTCTCAGATGCATGTGTCTCGAATATTAGCTGGCTGCAAAGGGAGAACAGAAAAGCCACTGTCAGCCATTACCAACTCTCCTTCAGCTCCATGCAGCCGGTGGTTTTTCTGTTTGTTTCCTGTTGCTGTAACAAAACACCCAGGGCCGGGTGCCTTAAATGAAGAGGTTTATTTGGGGATCCAAGAACAGGGCTCTGCTTATTATCTATTCATTTCCATGGTGGGCTTTTTGGCGACATCAAAACATGCCAGATGCCATCATTTTGGGAGTGTATGTAAGCAGGAGAGTTCACAACATCACAGGAAGCAGGAGATGCAGGGTCCAGGATCACTCTGTTTTGTAACACCCTGCTAGCAGAGTCCCACGGGAACGTCATCTTCCAAAGGTGATACTCCAATGACACACCGTCCGCCTCTCCTCACTTCCTAAGGATTCTGCTGCCTTCAGCGTCTCCACACTGGAACTAATTGAAATCAAGAGGTGTTGCTAACCTTCCAGGAATGAGGTGACAAGCTAGACTCCAGGTTTATAGAT
The DNA here is from genome assembly GCF_949786415.1 of Peromyscus eremicus. Taxonomy (NCBI): domain Eukaryota; kingdom Metazoa; phylum Chordata; class Mammalia; order Rodentia; family Cricetidae; genus Peromyscus; species Peromyscus eremicus. The sequence continues at coordinate 74,634,861 of NC_081430.1, forward strand.
CACTTCCTAGAGAGCGATAAGGTGTTGCATCACATGACATCAGCGCATACTGTTCCCTTGGCCTTGGGTAAGTGAAGCACGGAGACATGACAGCAATACATTCTCATTCTCAGTGATTTATTGACGTTTCATTGGACTTTAATTCTTTTGTTGCTAGGCTTTTTTAGAGGTGGGGTCTTACTAGGTAGCCCAAGCTGGCCTGGAACTCACTATGTAGCTCAGGCTAGCCCCCAGCTGGAGCCTTCAGCTTGTAGCCATGTCTCAGCCTCCCAAGTTCTGATATTATAAGCATGAGCCACTATGCCCAGCTCAAGCGTTTTGTTGTTGCTGTCTATATTTTTGTTTTTCAAGACAGAGTTCTCTGTGTAACAGCCCTGGCTGCCCTGGAACTTGCTCTGTAGACTGGCCTTGAACTCAGAAACCTGCCTACCTCTGCCCGGAGAGTGCTGGAATTAAAGGCATACACCAGGACCACCTGACTCAATCATTTGAATAAGTATTTTATTAGTTTATAAAATGAATTAGCTGTGTGTGTGTGTGTGTGGGGGTGCACATGTGGGGTAGCTCATATGTGGAGGTCGGAGAACAACTTTCAGAAGTTCCTGCCTTCTCCATGAGGCAGTGCGTCTTGTCTCTGCTGTTGCCGTGAAGCCCAGGCTAGCTTCCAGCTGATTCTCCAGTTTCTGCCTCCCACCTCACCAGAGGATTGCTGGGATTCCAGAGTCGTATCACAGATCTGGAATTTTACGTGGGTTCTATGGATTGTATTCGGGTCACTGGGTTTGCATGGCTAATGCCTTTACCCACTGCGCTATCTCTGGGTCTCCTAAAAAAGAAAAAATAAGAATGTACATATATATATATGCATATATACATGTATATGTATATATGTTTTTGTCTCAATGCTTTTTACAATTTATTTTCTTTCTAAAATTCAAGTCCACTTTGAGAACAAGGACAGGGAGTAAAGTCTAAATGAGACATGTGGAATGATAGATAGCTACGGAGTTTGAGGCCAGGTGGTAGGAGGTGAAACCACATTCAACTTTTGTAAACAATGAGAAAAAAAATAGTTACTGAGTACTGGGTATGTGTCAGACATCATGGGGAGAGCTGGGAAACAAGCTTCCGTTCTCATGGAGTTCACATTTACGCGGTGAGCATGATGCCATAATAGGACAGTGAACAGAGGGTTGTGCATCACATAGAATGGAATACGTACCGTATTTGTCTTTTGGGGTCTGGGTGATCACACTCAGGATGACTTGGATGCTCAGACCCCATCTATATGAAAGAGCTGATGTCTGAGCCGTGACTGAGAGATTGGCTAGGAGTTCTAAGCAGAGGGAAGGGTGCGTAAAAGCCTCGAAAGGAGACTTGTGTGCATTTGGTGTGGTTAAGGCCATGAGGAAATTGAATAGACTAGAAGCAGAAAATGAGGATGGTGGTTTGAACAGGAACAGCCCCCAGGCTCATCTATTCGAATCTTGGTCATCAGTAAGTGAGTAGCACTCTTCGGAGGTGTGGCTTTGTTGGAGGAAGTGTGGGTGGGCTTTGGGGTTTCAAATGCTCAGGCCCCGCCCAGTGTCTCTCTCCTTCCTGCTGCCAGTAGATCCGGTTTGTAGAACTCCCAGCTCCTTCTCCAGCACCACCATGTCTATCTGTATGCTGCCATGCTTCCCACCATGCTGACAATGGACTAAAGGTGAAATGGTAAGCAAGTGTGAGAGCTGAAGTTACATGTTAAGTTTTAATGACTGTGACGTAGAGATCCATGAAACAAAAATGCCTCTGATCTGCAAGGCCCTTGCCCAAGGACAGACATTTCCTAAAATGCTGGAGGCCATTGTTTATAGGAAAAAACAAGCCACATGTTTTCACTCCCCTAAACAAGTTTGTTTGACCCGTATGCACCGGATGTGTTTGATCATGTGTGGGCGGGAGGTAGATAGGCAGGAAATATGTCAGGATATAGGCTTACTGCTGATTGGACCTGATGGGAAATGCAATGAATTATGGGTTTTCTTTCTTAGGACCTTGCCATACTTGATTCTGGACTATTTCTTGGGAACCTGGGTATGGACCTGGCCAAAGTCCATCCACCAGGCCAGTATTTAATTAAAGCTTGCTTCAGATTTGGCTTTAAACTGTGGTTTTATTCTCGATCAATGGGATTAACGCAAGCCCCAATTAAATGTTTTCCTTTATAAGAGTTACCCTGGTCAACATGGTGTCTCTTCACAGCAATAGAACAGAACTGTGGAACAGCGAGGCATGGAGCTGCAGAAGTAGACAGGTCAAGTCTTGTTTTGTTTTTGTTTTTTATTGTTGTTGTTGTTTGTTTGTTTGGACAGGGTTTCTCTATGTAACAGCCTTGGCTGTTCTGGAACTCATTTTGTAGACCAGGCTGGACTCAAACTTACAGAGATCTGCCTGCCTCTGCCTCTCAAGTGACGGAATTAAAGGCGTGCGCCACTGCAGCCCCGCAACTGGCCACATCTTAACAGCCTTTAAATGTGTAGCCAAGAATTTGATCTTTCCCTGAGAGAGCAGGGAATCATGGGATTTTAAAGTGGGACAATGGGACTTATAATTACTGTTCCATTCTTGGTGCTATCCACCATGGTTGCATAACAGTATACTTTGGGCCTTGCAAACCTGGCCATGAATTCCCTCTGGTTCACAAGGAGGATTTTGTCAGGAAAAGTGCTCAAAGAGCTGGAAGCAGTGTTGTGAACCCCAAGTAACATTTTCAAAGGGTCTCTGCTTTTTCAGGGCCTGAGGTAACTTTCCAAGGCCATGTCCTGGAGGAGAGTAGCCATTTGCTTGCTCTCTCTCTCTCTCTCTCTCTCTCTCTCTCTCTCTCTCTCTCTCTCCAGGATCCTCTCAACATGCTCACTTTCACTATCCACTTGCACAGAATCATTCAGGTACACATTCCCTATCATCCATGTCTGTCTGACACAGATTCCCACTTCCTACAGGCTATAACATTACCAATTCCCTTTCATAACTTACTAGCCTCTTTTTTTTTAACCACCTGAACCTTAAAACTGAAGTTTTTGTTTGTTTGTTTGAGACAGGATTTCTCTGTGTAACAGTTCTAGCTATCCTGGAACTTGCTTTGTAGACCAGGCTAGCCTTGAACTCACAGAGATCTGCCTCCCAAGAGCTGGGATTAAAGGTGTGCATCACCACCGCCTCGCTAGAGTTTTTTTTTTTTTTTTAACATCTATGAGTCACATGTAGATTCTCATATACCTAAAACATTTGTGAATCTTTTTATAAAATTACCCTGGGAGGGAGGTCCGTTTATTACTGTGATTAACTTTACAAACAAAATAACTGTAGTTCAACCACTAAACAAGAGTATAGTTTCCCTGTTACTGCAGTACGGCTGAGGACTGGAGAAATGGCTCTTGGTTAAGAGTTATTGCTGCCCTTCTAGAGGACCCTAGTTTGGTTCCCAGCATCCACAACGGGCAGCTGATAGCTGCCTAGAACTCCACCTCCAGGGGATCCAACATCCTCTTCTGGCCTCCTCAGACACTTGCACACATCACACCACACCACACCACACACACACACACACACATACACACACACACACAGAGAGAGAGAGAGAGAGAGAGAGAGAGAGAGAGAGAGAGAGAGAGAGAGAGAGAGAGAGAGAGAGACGGACAGACAGAGACAGACAGACAGAGAGAGAACAAATCTGAAAAAAAATAAACTTTTAGCTCTATATCACATTATTTCTCAAAGACATGCACCTCTCTCTAGTTGAAGTCAAAACCACCCCTTTCTTCCTCACCCTCACCTCTAAATTCTTTAGAATTTTGTGCCACAGTCAGTCACTTTGGAGAAAATTTCTGCCTGCTGGCCCTTCTACAGTAAGAGCTGGAGCCTCTTAGATACACTCTGCCAGACTCTTACACACCCAGATTCTCCAACAATTCCAGACTCCTCCCTCAGAGTCAATACAGACAGGATTTTAAAAAACAAAAACAGGGGCTGGAGAGATAGCTCAGAGGTTAAGAGCACTGGCTGCTCTTCCAGAGGTCCTGAGTTCAATTTCCGGCAACCATATGGTGACTCACAACCATCTATAATGAAATCTGATGCCTTCTTCTGGCATGCAGGCATTGTTATTTATTAAGTGGCACTGTTTACCATGTGAGAGAAGCCATGAGGCACAACAAAACCTATCGTAAGAGTTTATTAAGGGAAGGGAATAGAAAAGATGTGCATAGGCCTATGGAATGGCTGTGCAGGAATAGAAAAAAAAGGAATAGATGGAACCTACTTTTATAGGTCTCCCCCACCACATGTGCATATAGGCTTATGTAGCTACGCCACACATGTGCATAGATTACATGATCATGCTGCACACAGATTACGTGATCACTCTGTGCATGGATTACATAGGACGTAAGGTCCTAGGATGACTAAGCATCTTTCCTGGCTACTGGACAGCTTGTGCTTGGTCATGTAGCTGGGAGAGTAGCTAGGAATTCTAACATTCCAAACTCTTTGTTCTTTTTTTTTTTTTTTTTTTTTTTTTTTTTGGTTTTTCAAGACAGGGTTTCTCTGTGTAGCTTTGCGCCTTTCCTGGAACTCGCTTTGGAGACCAGGCTGGCCTTGAACTCACAGAGATCCGCCTGCCTCTGCCTCCCGAGTGCTGGGATTAAAGGCGTGCGCCACAACCGCCCGGCTGCAGACTCTTTGTTCTTATAAAAAAAAAAAAAAAAAAAGGTGGGTGAACAGGAATGGGGTGCCATGTCTCCTGAAACTGCTCCCAGCTGATTTAGTGGGCATCAGCTAACTTTTAGGGGTAGGAAAGGGGGCTTTTGAAGTAGCTGGATGTCCTGAGGTAGTGGATTGTCTTCTGCTACTTTGAGAATTGTCCATCGCCTTTTGCTGCTTTGGGCTCTGTGGAATTGTCCGTCACCATTTGGATCTGACTGTTTGGGTCTGACAAAGTACTGGTGAGGCAGAAGAGAAAGTTTAGAAAAAATTTTACCTTGGGGGGGATTCCCCAGCAGTCCCAGGGTGAGGGAGGGGGTCTTGGGACCAGGAAAGTTTGAATTATACTTATCTGAAGTGGATCTGACCTGTACAGGTAGATTCAAGCTGGCTCTGGAATTCGAAAGCATTTTTAAACATATTAAGAAGCAGCCATAGGGAATTTAAAATCTTGAGCTGGTAGCCATGATGTTATAATGTTTAGTACTCTGCTATCAGAATTTTATTGGTTAGTGTTAGCAAGGGAGAGAGAAGTCTGGAGCATGCTTTTTTCTGAGATGGTCAGAAATAATAGGCTTAAATCCCCTAAGGCTCTGGAGTGAGAGAGGATACTGAGCTTGGGTAATGTACCTGGTAGGGTCTTGCAACTGGATAATAATAGGGGGATGGTGCCTAGCAATAGAAGGGTTCTGGGTGTCCCAGACTTTGGGGTCCACCTGAGAGGCTGGTAAGGGAAATGAAATGTTAGAGCTAGTAGACTGGGTGGCTAGAAGGAGGAGAGGAGCTGCTGATGAGTCTGGGGTAAGTCAAATGGGGGGAGCAAATGAAATAAAAGCTTCTACCTTAGCTAGAAAATCTCTTCCCATTAGGGACACAGGGCAGGTTGGCACAACTAAAAATGTATGTGTCAGAGGAATGCTCCTGAAAATACAATTAGGTGGTGGAGTCTGGTGAGGTAGGTAAGGATGTCCCCCTACACCAACAATAGGGGGATGAGAATGAGAAGTGGGGCCCCAAAACTCCCTCAGGACTGAGTAAGTGGCTTCAGTGTCCAAAAGGAAGGAAATGGATCACCCTGATACTATAATGGCTACCCTTGGTTCCCTGTGAGAGATGACTGTGGTCAGGCGGGGAACAGGACACCTTTAATCATCCATCACCAAGCCTAGGAGATCAGCTGGGGTGTAAGGGAGCAGTCAACTTACCAATGTCCCTCTTGGTGGCACTTTGGACAAGGCCTAAAGGTGGCCAGCATCGGGCAGGACAGGCACAAGCCCAGTGGTCTTCTCTACCACATTTAAAACAGGGACCTGGAGGCCTTTGAGCTGCCAGTTGGATAGCATGTGCCAGCATTTGGCAGTTCTTTTTACGGGCTTTCTCATCTCTCCCATGGTACACCTTAAATGCCACGACTAAGACTTCTGCCTGTGGGGTCAGGGCCCCTCTCTCCAGACACTTGAGTTTAGCCCTAATGTTGGGGGAGCTCTGCAAGACAAAGTGGGTCATAAGGAACTGTCTGCCCTCTGGGCTCTCAGGATCTAGGATAGTATATTGAAGGAGAGCCTTTGTAAGATGTTCTAAAAAATGAGACAGATTTTCTTCCTTATCTTGAATTATGTTTTTAAGCTTTTCATAGTTTACTAGTTTGAATGCAGCCTTATGAAGGCCTGCCAGGAGGCAAGTTGTAAACCAATCCCTAGCTAGAGAGCCACCTGGAATATTGTAATCCCAACTGTGTCCTGATGGGGAACCACCTTGGCCCCAGGTAGATGGGCAGCATTAGTTTGATGAACCTCATCTGCATGTATTCTAACCTATTCCCAAACTCATCTGCACTCCTCAGGAAGTAGGTTATTAGCAAGTATCATATATATATATATATATATATATATATATATATATATATATATCATGAAAGGTGAGGCTACAAGATTGGGTAATATATTGGAATTGCTTAATAAAGGAAATAGAATTAGAGGTATGAGAGCCCAGGTTTTTTTTTTTTGTCTGAGAAAGTTCCATGAGGGAGAAAGGAACATACACCTTAACCAACCCATCCACCCTGGCCACCTCGAGAAGGGATAATGGTTGCCGAGTTGGTCTGACTGGAGTTGGGTTCCTTAGCAGCTCCAGAACAAGTGACAGGAAGAGTGAAGGTGGGAGACAGAGTCAGGCAGTTGGAGCAGCTCAATTACAGAAAGGAGCCAAAGGGACAGATACCCAAGGAGCAGGGGTGGGAGGTGGGATAGGCAGAGGTTCATTAGCAGGGTCCAGAGCAGTAGTGAGAGTTTCCTCAGATTCAGGTTGCACAGCTAGGAGCACGTGGGCAGGAAAAAAGGGAACAAGAAGGGAGGGTTTAGAGCTTAGATTTAAAAAAAAAAAAAAAGCTTGGATATAAGGTAACTCTTTCCATTTGCCCATTTGCTGGCAGAAGTAAGATAATTCCTGTAAAATATTGGGATCCAGTGAGCCATTAGGTGGCCATTTTTATTGTTATCTAAAGGATATTTAGGCCATTTTTTCAGTGCACAGGCAGACAAGCTTAGAGGTTTGGAAGTAAGGTGTAGACAAATGGTCTTATTAAAAAAAATATGGAGCCAGATATAAGGGTGAAAGCCTGAGAGAGATCAGGGATATAGGGAAAGCCACCCCTAATTTTACCTCACCAACTCCCCAGTTTCCAACAGTCATGACTTCCTGTGTACCCACGCCTACATGCCTTGCTGTTCTGCCATCTAATTTGCTCTCTGTCTAGCTACATCACTTCCTCTTCCTGCTCAGCTCTGTCACTTCCTGTTTGTCTGTATAGACCTCCAGACCTCCACAGTTAACTAGTGTTGGAATTTAAGGCATGTGCCACCATACCTGGCTCTGTTTCCAGTGTGGCCTTAACCACACAGAGATCCTGCCTGCCAAGTGATAGAATTAAAGATTTTAACATTACATGACTTCTGTGTTGTGGCTGGCTTTTTCCTCTGATCTCCAGGCAAGCTTTATTTATTAAAGCACAAATAAAATATCACCACATTTTCCCTTTTTTATCTAATAAAAAGTAAAATAATAATAATAGTTATAACTAATACAAGAAAAACTATGTACAATATCCATATACAATATACACAAGCAATAAATACATCAACAATGTCTAGTCCATTCGCATTTGACAAATTCAGAGAAAATATTCCATTATCTATCCTATTTTGTTGGGTCCAAAATGTACCTAATTCTCTTTCTATCCTATCTTGTATAACCAACAGAAAATGATCTTATTATGTCTTTAAAACTTCTACACTTAACACCTCTTAGTGAGTTTCTTTTCTGAATTTCTTAACAAGGAAAACTATAACTATAATTATCTAATCTTCAATTCCTTCCAAGAACTGAGGAGGAAATAATATTACTTAGTAAAACAGGAAGTGCAAACAAGCGACTTTCAAAAAATGAGTTATGACAGAAACAGCCAGCTTCCTGGACAGTCACCCGAGGTTTCTCTCCATTAATACCATCAGCATAGCATACAATTACAATTTTTGGAATGAATTGTAAGGACTTTGAACCACTTTACTTAAAATTTCTGATTTGTAGCCTGCCTTTCCTTGTTTGTTTGCATATGTATAAAATTTACAGGCTCCAGATGTGGGTGTTTCCTGAACAATGTGAGGCAGAATCCAATCAGCTCTCTTTATAAGTTGAAGTCTATCATTTTTGGGATTTTTGCTGTTAATCTCTCCCAAAAAATTACTGCAAGCTTTTTGTCAAGGTTCACTTTCTGTCCATAATTTGTCAATGTCATCCTCAGTTAAAGGTACTACAATTTTTGCTGGGTCTATTCCTGCTAATTGACAAAGTCTCAGTTTTCCTTTTAAAATCATCTCATAGATCTTTTCCATATAAGCTTTTAATTTTTCACTCTTTTTATTTGATAGAAATATCCATTCCAATATAATATCTTCTCTTTGCATTAAAATTCTTGTAGGAGATAGAAATATCCATTCCAATATAATATCTTCTCTTTGCATTAAAATTCTTGTAGGAGAATGCTTAGAGGGTAAAATAACCAAAATGCAATCAAGCTTTGGATCCACACAATCCATATGTCCCTCCTGTACTTCCTTATCCACCAAGACCAATTAATTCTCTCTCAGCTTCAGCTGATAATACTATTGGACTATTTAAGTCCTTTTCACCTTATAAGGTTTTGAACAAATTACTCAGTTCATGATTGTTTTCTTCCAATAACAGTCCATGGATAGAAAAAGTCTCCAAATAATTTTTGAAAGTCATTAAGAGTCTGTAATCTGTCTCTTCTAATTTGTACCTTTTGGGGTCTAATTTTTTGTAGGCCTATTTTTATATCCTAAATAATTAATAGAATCTCATCTTTGTATCTTTTCAGGAGCAATTTGTAATCCCCAACAAGGCAAAACTTTCTTTACTTCCTCAAACATTCTTCTAAGGTATCTGCATTTGAATCAGCCAGTAAAATATCATCAATGTAATGATAAATTATAGATTTAGGAAATTGTTTATGTATTACTTCCAATGGCTGTTGTACAAAATATTGGCACAGTGTTGGGCTATTTAATATTTCCTGTGGTAGAACCCTCCATTGATATCTCTTTTTTTTCTTTTTTTTTTTTTTTGGTTTTTCGAGACAGGGTTTCTCTGTGTAGCTTTGCCCCTTTCCTGGAACTCGCTTTAGAGACCAGGCTGGCCTCGAACTCACAGAGATCCGCCTGGCTCTGCCTCCCGAGTGCTGGGATTAAAGGCGTGCGCCACCACCGCCCGGCCCATTGATATCTCTTAACTGGCTGAGAATTATTATTTAAGTAGGCACTGTGGAGGCAAGTCTTTCTCTGTCCTTTTCTTGTAAGGGTATTGAGAAGAAACAGTCTTTTAAATCAGTAACTATAAGGGGCCATTCTTTAGGTAGCAGAGTAGGCAAAGGAATTCCAGATCATAGAGAGCCCATTGGCTGAATTACCTTGTTAATTGTTCTTAGGTCTGTTACCATTCTCCATTTACCAGATTTCTTTCTTTCTTTCTTTTCTTTTCTTTTCTTTTTTTTTTTTTTTTTTAGACAGAGTTTCTCTGTGTAGTTTTTCATGCCTGTCTTGGATCCAGGCTGGCCTCTAACTCACAGAGATCTACCTGGCTCTTCCTCCCAAGTGCTGGGGTTAAAGGCATGTGCCACCACTACCCAGCAACCAGATTTCTTTTTAATAACAAATACAGGAGAATTCCAAGGGCTGGTTGATTCTTCAATATGCTGAGCATTTAACTGCTCTTGTACCAGTTCTTCTAAAGCTTGTAATTTCTCTGTCATTAAAGGCCATTGCTGTACCCACACAGGCTTGTCCATTAACCATTTTAAAGATAGAGCTGTTGGTGTCTTTGAAAGATCAGCAGTTGTTGTGCCTTGCTGGATGGCCAGTGACTGTTCTTTATAAAACCTCCTAATATTTCTCTCAGAAACATGTGTTAGTTTATGGTTTGTTTCTGAGGTTGGATGAATGTTAATCTGGGTATTCCAGTGTTGTAATAGATCATGACCCCATAAATTCATAGCTATATTAGTCACATATGGCTTTAATTTTCCTCTCTGTCCTTCTGGCCCTATACATTTGAGCCATCTTTTGCTCTCTTTCACTTGAGATAATGTTCCAATCCCTAACAGCTGAACATTTACCTCCCGAAGAAGCCGATTTGGATGCCAAAATTCTGGTGCAAGTATTGTGACATCCACACTGGTGTCTACAAGACCTTCAAAGAGAATGTCACTTATTTGTATTTTTAATTTTGGTCTTTGCTCATTTATAGAAGTTTGCCAAAAAATTAACCTTATGATTTCTCCTGAATTTCCTGTTCTCTCTGCTATAGATGTTTTATCACTCTGATCAGTCTGGTTTATTCCAATAGTCATTTGGTGATTTAATTGCTCGGAGAAGGGGCTTCTTCTCTGATGGTAGGAAAGGTATGAACTGAATTTGCCATGGGGGCCTGCGTGAGGCCCCTCAAGGAGTTTCCTGATGGCAGAGGATTACCTTGTCTGTCCCTTGTTGATGTGCATTTGTAGAAATGTATAGTACAATATGACAACAATATCCTTAATTTGTATCAATATACAAAATATCCTAAACAGAGGTAGAATAAACATACAGTATGACAAATATAATTTTACATTTGTATCAATATATAAAAATATTTCAAATGGAAGTAGGAATGTATGTACAATATGACAAATATAGTTTTGTATTTGTATCAATATACAAATTATCTTAAACAGGAATACAAAAATAATTTTACATTTGTATCAATATACAAGATTCCATGCCAATGCAAATTATCTAAAGCTGATAGTTACTAAATTAGTTTACAGCTCTGGCTATCTTGGATCATTTAAAAATTTAGTTACATTGCTTTATTTATTTTGCATTTATATACATATATATGTGGATATATGTATGCTATAGTGTACATATGAAGTTGAGTGGAAAGCTTGTGGAAGTTGGTTCCTTCTCTTCTACCACGTAGGTCTGGGAGATTAAACTTGATACATCATCAAGCTTCCTGAAATGTGTCCTTACCCACTGAGCCATCTTGACAGCCATATTTTTCTTGTTTTTACTCTTTCTGAGTGATCTGTTCCCTATATCATACATTTCCCTTGCCCTCTGCTGTGGGATGTATGGCAAACGTGTTGCTGATTAATCAATAAAACACTGATTGGCCGTTGGCTAGGCAGGAAGTATAGGCGGGGCAAGGAGGAGAATAAAGCTGGGAAGTGGAAGGCTGAGTCAGAGAGACACTGCCAGCCGCCACCATGACAAGCTGCATGTGAAGATCCTGGTAAGCCACGAGCCATGTGGCAAGGGATAGATTTATGGAAATGAATTAATTTAAGCTATAAGAACAGTTAGCAAGAAGCCTGCCACGGCCATACAGTTTGAAAGCAACATAAGTCTCTGTGTTTACTTGGTTGGGTCTGAGGCTGTGGGACTGGCAGGTGAGAGAGATTTATCCTGACCGTGGGCCAGGCAGGAAAACTCCAGCTACAGCCCTCCACTCATTAATTTTCGTGGTTCATGAGGAAAAGTGAAGAGTAGGAGGAAGAAGCAACAGTAGTAGAGAAGTTGGAAGAGAAATAAATGGAGGAAGATGAAGGTCTGGAAACACAACAAAAGAAATTGGAGAAAATGTTTTCCAAAAAGAAGAATTGATAGGAGAAAATATGAAATTAAAATGGATAGGTGCTGAAGAAATCATGGTGAGGTAATCCAAAGTCTGTTTAAAAAGCCAATGAATGTCTCAAATGCATACAACTGCTAAAGAACTACCTAAGTAATGTCAAAACTGGTAGTTAAATCAGTAATTGGAAAAAAATTTATAGTTTTATGAAAACTTCTCAAGAAAATTAATGATCTGTAAACTAACTGTGAATTCTACTTAAAAGCACAGTAAAAGTACCTGTGGAGCAGGATGATGTGTCTTTGGGCATATGCCAAGGAGGGGCATAGCTGGAGCATATGATGGATTTACTTTTGTTTTTTGATGATTCTACATACTGATTTCCAGAGTGGCTATACAAATTTGCATTCTCAGCAACAGTGATGAGGATTCCTCTTTTTCTCCAACCCCACCAGCATCTGTTGTCCCAGTTGTTTTGTTGATCTTAGCCATTCAGACTGGGCTGAGATGAAATCTCATGGTTTTTTTTTAATTGGCATTTCCCTGATTGCTAAGGATGATGTCTTAGTTACTCTTGTATTGCTGTGAAGAGACACCATGACCAAGGCAAACTATTTTAAAAAGCATTTAATTTGTGTCCTGCTTACAATTCAGAGGATGAGTTCATGGTAACAATACTTTTATCCCTGAAAAGTTTAATATGGTAGACTGATATCTGTCTAGACTGGCTAAAACATAAAGAATGAAGGTTATAAGAAACATAAGAACATAGGTAAAGGGAAAACATTACAGATATGACTCAAAATAATGAAACAGTATAACTTTAGGCAATAGGTTTAGAAATGAAGATTTATTAAAACATATGTTTATGACTAAATGTTAAAATAGCCATTTAATGTTCTTGAAATATCTTTGTATTAAGCAAAGTCAATAAAAGCAGAGCAATTTATTTTTCAAGGGCATATAAATATTGTAACAAGAAAAACAATTTACTCAAGATGTGTTTTTGGAAACAACCATTAACATGAGGGCTATTTGATAGTATGAATGCAAGGATAGTTTAATAATTGAATATGTCAGTGTGAATGAACACATTGACAAAAACAAAAACCACACTTAACTAAAACAGTCAAATAAAAATATCTCATCGAATCCAGTATCAATTATGAATAACTAGAAAAATTTCATAATCCCTAGTATAAAGATACTTCCTTATCTTAAAAAGTCAGTAAACTATCAACACATAGCAGCCATACTGTTACAACCTTAGATACGTTCCCTTTAAAGTTGTGAACAAGACAAAGCATCATCTATTACTAATATTAATCTGTATTTTATGGATAACCTACTTTAGGTTTTCCTAGCTAAATTTATGACAAACTATGAATTTAGTACATACATACCATCTACATACATGTTGTATATACATACATACAACACACCCACATGCACACACAATGTGCGTGCACACACACAGACACAATTTATCTTTTAAACTGTTTTAGTGAGAATGTCTTAGAAATTCTGATTCATTTGCTTTGGGTAAACACTTAGGGGACCTGCAATTTTAAATGGTTATTTTATGTTCAGGAAAGTTAGGTGTTATTCATGACTCTCCTGTCTCTTACAACCCCAAGCACAAATATGTATGTAGCCTACTTTCTAAATACTGGGTGAATTAATCTACTTTTTCCATGTTATTGTAGTGTTCACAATTCACTCTGATGTTACTCATCGTCTCTATTACCACAAAATATTTCCATTCTCCCAGCTTCTAGGTTTACCAAACTCTAAATGATCCTTCACAGAGAATGTTAAACTCCAGCTACTTGTCAGAGAATTAAACATTGTTTTATGTGTAGTGTAAGCACACGTATATGTGTGTCATGTGCACGTGCACATGTATAACTGTAGAGGCAGACGTAGGGACTAGAGGTTGACATACCTCATTTTTGAGACAGAATCTTTCACCAGAGCTCGCTGTTTCATTTAGGATGGCTGGCTGGTCAGGGAGCTCAAAAATCTGTCTGCACATCCCTTGTCCCGGCCCTGAGAACACAGACGTGTATGTCACCATCCCTAGATTTTACATGGACAGGGATCTGAACTCAGATCCTCATGCTTGTGTAGAACATTTCATTCATTAAACCATCTCCTCAGCGCTTGTACAAAATGTAAGACAAAAAAATTGACAGGAATTCCCTTATATCAAATCCTCCAACTACTTCTTAACACTCAGGCAAATTCTTTAAAGAAAAGAAGATGGCCTTGGTATCCTACTCATTTCTGCATTTGGCATTTTTCTAGTACACTATACCTTATGAATTATAGTTGAACAAATTACTTTGTATTACGAATAAGATATATTACCTCATTTACTTCACCACTTGAACTATATTTTTATTTCATACTATAGTAATATAGGTGTTTTTTTTTTAAAAAAAAAAAAAAGCCTACATTGAGTGTATTAGTCAGGGTTCTTTAGAGAAACATAACTGATAGAATTTATATATATGCAATTTATTAGAGTGGCTTACAGGCTGTGGTCCAACAATTCCAACAATGGCTTTCTCCTGATGGAAAGTCCAAGAATCTATTGGATTCTTGTTCTTGTTCAGTCCATGAGGCTGGATGACTCAGCTGATCTTCAGGATGCACTGGAATCCCAAAGAAGCAGGCTCTAATGCCAGTGAAAGAACGGACTTGCTAGTAAGAATGAGGGCAAGCAGGCAAGGAACAAGAGCTGCCTTCTTCTGTGTCCTCCATAGAGACCGCCACCAGAAGGTGTGGCCCAGATTTAAGGTGAATCTTCCCATCTCAAAAGATCTGAATTTAGGGTAGGTCTTCCCACTTCAAATGACTTAAATAAGAAAAGAATTTCTCTTCGGTATACCCAGCCACTTCGGTTTTGTTTGTTTGTTTGTTTGTTTTTGTTTTTGTTTTTGTTTTTTAAAGACTGGGATTTATTTATTTATTTATTTTTGGTTTTTTGAGACAAGGTTTCTCTGTGTAGCTTTGCGCCTTTCCTGGAACTCACTTGGTAGTCCAGGCTGGCCTCAAACTCACAGAGATCCACCTGGCTCTGCCTCCTGAGTGTTGGGATTAAAGGCGTGTACCACCACCGCCCGGCCACTTTGGTTTTAGTTAATTCAGGATGTAGTTAAGTTGAAAAGCAAGAACATCCATTCCATTGGTCATTATTATGAAAATAATAGCAAATATAAATCTTAATCACCATTAAAAAGTAAAACACTAAGTATTGTTTCATTAGACTAAGAGGCCTGCAAAATGACGTGGTGGAGAATGATGCTTGACTCTCAAGGACATAAAATCAATTTAGTCCTAGGACCAGAATCTGATCTCCAGATTCTAAGATGTAAAAGGAGAGAATACTTACAATACAGTTATCTATTGAACTTCATGCACCAGCAGGGGCAAGCAAGCCTCCATACACATCTGTCAGACACATGATAATTTTTAATGAAAAACATTTCTTGTACTTTAATTTATATTCATTTTAAATGTGTGTATTTGAATTTTTCAAACAGCTTTCATTTGCCAAATCCTTTAGTCCTTTCTAGTTGCTAAAGAAATAAAAGGACTCAGCTGTCCATTCTTCCATATCAGAAGGACAGACAGGAGCAGAAGCAACCAGGCACTCTCTGGTGAGGGTACTGAACACACATGAGTACTAGGTCCATGTATATTGGCTCAGGCTGGATGCCAACCAATCGGGGCCACCTTGTGATCCAGCTGCAGGGAATATTCCACCACGGACCCTCACAACATCTTGTAATCTGACCTGACTCCTTCCTGCCAGAGGGGTGCCATCTCCTAGGCTCACTGAGCATATGCCAGCCCTTTGGCCATGCACATTAGCTCATAGTGAGTGCCAATTTGTGGGCACCACCCCATGAGCTGTGAACCCTTATGGGGAATCTGGAATATTCTACCATGTGCCCTCATTCGCTGCTGGCTCCTTCTTGGGTTGGGATAGATTGGGGGTAAGGATAGGAAGAGGGCTGTTACAGCCTGGGCTCCCTGAGCAAGCCAGCAGGTACCACATGAGATGCTCACAGGTGAGGTGTGTTATCCTGCCCTGCTAGACTTAGAGGTGGCTCCTGCTTTCATCAGTGTTCCACCACATAGGCTCACTTCATCACATGAGAAATTATCAGTTAAGTTGTGCCCTCATGCCCTGCTTGGATCAGTGGGCCCTATGCCTGCACAGAGCACGCACTGGGTCCCACTGCAGCCCATGTGTTTATTAAAGTGATTGTAGCTGGAGAATTTTTCTCCAGCTCCCACCGCCAAGTCCCGCCAGTCCTGCCAGTCCCGGAGCCCACTTATAAAATAAACTCACAGACTCTTACATTATTTAAACTGCTTGGCCATTAGCTCAGGCCTATCGTTGTCTAGCTCTCACTCTTATATTCAGCCCATTTCTATTAATCTATACTTTGCCACGTGGCTTGTGGCTTACCGGTACTTTACATCTTCCTTGTCTTGGCAGTGGCTCCAGTCGGTCTCTCTTTCCTTCCTCCTTCCTCAATTCTCCTCTCTCCTTGTCCCGCCTATACTTCCTGCCTGGTCACTGGCCAATCAGTGCTTTATTTATATAGAGCGATATCCACAGCAAGTGATTGTGGAATTATGCAGGCTAATACTGGAAGCATTGCAGGAGCCTAGTACTAACAGGAAGCCTCCTGCTGGGCAATTGCAGGAGATGGCCCACCAGCGGGATGGCCCCTGCCCAAGGACAGCCTGCTGCTGCAAATGCTCAATCCCACTAAGTAGAAGCAGCCCTACTGAGACAGTAGAAGTTTCCCAGTGAAGGGGAGGCCACAGGTTGTATTAGAGGAGTGAAACTTTGGTGTTCAAGACATGCTGGTTATGGTGGTTTGAAGGAGAATGGTCCCCATAGGCATATAGATTTGAATACTTGGTTTCCAGGGAATGACACTATTGAATTGATTATGAGATGTGGCCTTATTGGAGGAAGTGTGTCACTGGGGGGTGGGCTTTGAAGTTTCAAAAAGCCCATTCCAAGCCCAGAGTTTCTCTCCTCCTGCTGCCTGTGGACCTGGATGTAGAACTCTCAGCTATCATGTCGGCCTATGTGCCGCCATGTTCCCTGCCATGACGAGAGTGGACCAAACCTCTAAAACTGTAAGCAAACCCCAATTAAATGCTTTCTTTTATAAGAGTTGCTACGGTCATGGTGCCTCTTCACAGCAGTAAAATACTGATCAAAACACTGGTCTTAAAAAACAAAAACAGCCGGGCGTTGGTGGCACACGCCTTTAATCCCAGCACTCGGGAGGCAGAGCCAGGCGGATCTCTGTGAGTTCGAGGCCAGCCTGGGCTACCAAGTGAGTTCCAGGAAAAGGCGCAAAGCTACACAGAGAAACCCTGTCTCGAAAAAACAAAACAAAACAAAACAAAAAACAAAACAAAACAAAAAACCAACCAAACAAACAAACAAAAAAAACACTGGTCTTTGTGCATGCCTTGCTGGCCTAGGGACAGGGGTGAATTCCTGTGTCTTGAGATCCCCCTTTTATAGCCTTTGGACTGCACGAATAAAGGAGGCAATGTGAACTGTGCAAATTTAAAGTCTCACAATGCTGATGGGAGATCTCTAGGAAGTGGTGATGGTGGGGGGTGGGGAGCTGGGAAGGGGAAGCAAGCAGACCAATGACCAACTATTCCTTATTCACTGAGGCTTCCCGCAACCCACTTCCCCAATGTCTACAGCTCCTACCTTGCAATTGCTGCTTCACTGGTATCCATGAGAAATGTGCTCAACATATCAGAAAGCTCCTGTTTTGGATGGTGACGTCATTAGTATGTTGCCTGGGAGCACACACCCACATTCACCTGCCGCTGACTGTCACCCCTCCAAATGCATCTCATCTGAGCAGAGACTGTTTTCTGTTCCTTCATGGAAACAACTCCATAGAACTGCCTTTAAATTAAAAAAAAATACTCCATGAACATCAATCAAAGGAATGGGGAAACAGGACAAAGGTGGTTACCCAGGGGGTGTGGATTTTCTAAGACAAACCTGCATGTTCAGAGTGTCACTCCAGAATCTCCCTTTTAACCTCACCCTGCACCTGCTAGGCCAGGGCTCTTTCTTGAGCTGTACGCAGAGAGATTTGAGGTGGAAGAGCAGCATAGGCGAAATACACACAGGACTCATAATAAGTTTCTTCATTCTCCATTATGCCAGAAAAAAAACATTTCATGTTTCAATTTATTTGAAGCACATGGTATAATATTAACTGTATTAAAAATGAATACTTGATATGTGACAAAGAACTTTTTTTTTACAATATAATTGTTCTATTCATTGATAATGTCTGCTAATCATCCATTGCACCAACATGATTAAAGTTGATCATCAGGATGTAAATATTGGAGAACGGTGTCTAAGAGGGCTCAAACCCATGGGGTGTCATCACCTGCTGTGGGCCATGGAATGGATTCATCAGAGATAAGGAGACTCTTGAGCACTGCATTATGTGATTATATTTCTCATTATTCACAGAAAATAAACTTGGCACCAAAGACCTCTAACCAGTGTGGCCCAAGATTTGTTTGTCAGAAGAGAATATTCCAGGTCTCTGTGGTCACAGGAAGAAAATCTTAGATGTTCTTGTTTATAGGGATTATAAACGAAACTTCACGAATAGCTTGGAAATATCTGTGGAATCTTGGCCATCAGGGTTATTTCTGAAATTCCTTTGGCAAAAAAGAAACTTCCTAGGGCAGAAGCAGAATGCCCAAGGACCTTCATGGCCTGGGAGGATCCATGGGGCCCTTATAGCCACAGGGATAATTACAGAGGCCATATTGCGTAGAGGTGGAATTTCTGCATCACCCTCTAGTAACATGGGAAAATTTGAGGTTCCATTGGTTTTAAAGCCCACCTTTATCAGAGACACAAGATCTTAGGGCTACTTCTTAAAAGAGGTTGACTTCAATAGACTCCTTCATCAGAGAGGATGCACATGAAGCTCCATAGGTACAAAGGAAAAATCTTAGGGACAAAGGCCAGTTTACGGGGCCATGGATTCATGGCTTATGCAAAGCTCACTGGACAGAAGACCCAGGCTGAGTCCAACTTTTTAAAAGGGTAAAGTCATCGACACCCTTTAACACTAAAGGGAGCTTTAGTTCCTTTGTGCCAGACAAGGAAGATCCGAGGCCACAGTGTGTTGGGGGTTACTTGCTCCTCTTCTTCTTCATACCAAGGAGGGCTCAGACCTATCCCTCAGGCACAGGTAAGCAGAGGACCTTTACTTTCCAGTCAGAGGTGGGAAGTCTGATGGCCTTTTAGGAAGATGCGGGATGTAAGAAGGCTGTGTCAAGGAAGAGGATTTTCTGAGCACATCCTGAGTAGAAGGGTCATGTCAGAGAGGCCTGAGGCCAAGAAAGAAAATATAACACCCTTTTCTTCAAAGAGGAAACATTAGAGGCCCCTTAAGAAAAATGAAAAGCTTTGAGGCCTCTCTGTCACAGGGTGAAACCCTGAGGTCCATGGGTAAAGGTTTAGGTCTAAATCCTAATAAGAGTAAAAACTTAGCCGGGCGGTGGTGGCACACGCCTTTAATCCCAGCACTCAGGAGGCAGAGGCAGGTGGATCTCTCTGAGTTTGAGGCCAGCCTGGGCTACCGAGTGAGTTCCAGGAAAGGCGCAAAGCTACACAGAGAAATCCTGTCTTAGAAAAAAAAAAAAAAAAAAAGAGTAAAAACTTCCTGACTATGGTGTGCAAAATCCTTTGGGCCCAATGTGAATGTCTCTGACCATCTTGCACATTGCAAGGACCAGACACTGCCACCTCAGCTACCACATCATCTTGGCAGCAGGAAATGTTGTGAGCATTGGGTTCTCTATGCCCTCATGACAGCCCTAGTCACACAAAGATTTGGGTCTTCCTGGCCTCTGTTCCACAAGAGGGATTCTGCACAGCATCCAGTAGTCCCTCAGCCCTGGAGAGTTACCTTACCCTTCTCCTACCAAAACCTTGGCTGTCAAATCATACCTCTGATTCCTCCTCATGATAGCTGCACACAGTATCTTTGTCCAAGTGAGTTCTGTCCATCCCTTCTGAGACCCTGGCCAGACTTGTTCTTTCTACCAGCTAGGAGTTTTCCACCCCACCAAGAGCTCCACCTGCCAACCCTCTCTCCTCTGGTTCTGCTCAGTGTTTCTATGTCACCATTGTTCTGCATGGTCTCAGTGCCCAAAAGCTCATCCAGCCCCCATGAAGGCTTAAGCCTGTTCCACCCTAAAGCAAATTGTCTTGTACATACCCATGCTTGTACCTAGAGAGGAAAGCTGCTCCCAGCTTTCACCAGAAAGGGCTGATATTAATCAGAAAGGCTTTCTTAATCAGAAAATGCTGCCCAAGTTGTAGAGTAAAAGCTAAGCTATTGGGCTTATTTCTGAATAAGGAATTTACAACTCCCTTCTAATCTCAGGGAACATTATGGGAGGAGGGGCCAGAAGCATGTAAAAGCCAGAAGAATTGCTATGAACAAATCATTTTCTAGTCTCAATACAACTATTGAATTACTTGCAACTCTATTGACTGCACTGGGATCATAGAGAAGAAACACCAATAATAACTTAAGCATGGCAGAGTGGCTCCTGGCACCCCATATTTTACCTCTGTAGTACTGGATTTTGATGGATTCTGAAGAGAAACCACTGTCTTCAGTTGTGTGCCCAATGCTGAGCCCACCAGGCTCTGACAGATATCTATAAACCCATGGTCACACAGAAAGCCCCGGTTAATTTCAGTGAGTCACAAAACAATGATAGTCATGAATGTGTTATAAGATCATGGGGAGGCTGGGTGGATGGGGTGTCTTAAGGAGTGGAGGGTGAGAGTGGCCAGTATGTATTGTTTACAGCTGCAAAACTATCTGGAAAGAAACTTCATAAAAATATTCAGAACCAGAACTAGAAGCCAGTATCCTGGAAAAGGCTGTTGCAGAAATGAGAAAGGCAAAAGAGTAAGAGAGAAATCCAGAGGGGAACCTTACTGCAACAGAACCCACTCCATTGATGACAGTAATAATTCACTCCTGAAAGTGAGTCTTCATAACCCTCTCCTTCCAATTAGGCCCTACTCCCATGCAACAGCATTTTGGATCAAATTCTTACATATGAATTTAAGCATTCCATTCAATGAATAACTGGGGCAATAGTGTTGATATCATGAACACTTGACAATAAGAGTTTAAATGTGCCGGGCGGTGGTGGTGCACGCCTTTAATCTCATCACTTGGGAGGCAGAGCCAGGCAGATCTCTGTGAGTTCGAGGCCAGCTTGGGCTACCAAGTGAGTTCCAGGAAAGGTGCAAAGCTACACAGGGAAACCCTGTCTCGAAAAACCATAAAAAACAAACAAACAAACAAACAAACAAACAAACAAACAAACAAAACAGAGTTTAAATATCCTTTAAGTAACCTTTTAAACACAGCATTAGGATTGGTGATTTGGCTCAGTGGTAATTGCAGCTGTTCCAGATAAACTGTGTTAGAACCCCAAGATGCACATGGTAGAAGAAAGACAAGACATCACAACATGTACTTCTCACTTCTATATGTATGTCATGACACATGCACACTGCACCAACACACTAGATAGATAGATAGATAGATAGATAGATAGATAGATACATACACACATACATACATACAGCATACATACATACATAGATGCACACTGCACCAACATACTAGATAGATGATAGATAGATAGATAGATATATAGACAGATAGATGATAGATGGATGAATGGATAGATAGATAGAAGCATACATATAACGTCCATGTACATACATACATACATGCATACATGATAGATGACGGAGAGACAGAAACATACATTAATATATACACACACATACATACATACATACATGATAGATGGCAGACAGAGAGACAGATAGATGTTATGATAAACACTAAATCATGGTGTCCTTACTTCTCATACCCACACTGAGCATAGTTTTGTACCCCAATTTGGGAGGCCTGCCCTTTTCTGAAGAGAAAGGAGGAGTGGATGGGGGGACGAGGGAAGGTTGGGGTGAGTGCCTGGACGGAGAGGAGGGAAGGAGGGGAAACTGATCAGGCTGGAAAAAATTAACTAATTAATAAAAATAGATTTAAAAAAGAACTGTTTAACTAAAAAAGATATAAAAATTGGACATTCAAACTACAAAAACATATACAAAACACTGAACTTCTTGTTCAATGTCCATTTGATATAGACTTGTTTAGTAGCTGGGATTTTCTTTGTTTCTGGCTATTTTCAGGTACTTATACCTGGAAACTCTTCTGTTGTTGTTTGTTTTTGCTCTTTTGAGAACCACCCAGCTCCCAAATAAATCACACACAGAGGCTTATTCTTAATTATGAATGCCCAACCTTAGCTTGGCTTGTTTCTCACCACCTTTTCTTAATTTAAACTATCCATCTACCTTTTGCCTCTGGGTTTCTCCCATTCTCTTACTTCTGTAAATCTTACTCTTACTCCATGGCTTGCAGTGTAGCTGAGTGGCTGGCCCCTGGAGTCCTCCCCTTCTCTGGCTGCTTCTTTTTCTATTCTCCTAAATTTCTCCCTCTATTTACCCTCTCTGTCTGTCAGCCCCACCTATCCTTTCTCCTGCCTTTCTATTGGCCGTTCAGTTCTTTATTAGACCATCAGGTGTTTTGGACAGGCAGAGTAACACAGCTTCACAGAGTTAAACAAATGCAACATACACAAAAGTAACACACCTTAAAATAATATTCCCCAACACTCTTCCTTATATTTTGTTATTGCTTCAATTATTACTGTGTACTTCTAATTGGTACTTATAATCAACTAGACAGCAAGGATCCTGAAAGTATTTGTGCTGCTGAAGATATTAAGTCATACACCCTCTGCTCTAAGATCCATCTTTTTAAGACACATCAATAAGAAAAGGATCTTTCAGTTGACATCAAAAGAAATTTTCTGCATATGTGTTACAGTTGTGTAGCTTGGTCCTATTGTGGGACTCTTGACTATGGGAACAGGGGCTATCTCCAACACTTTCACAGGCTTTTGGAACCCAACTCCTCATTCTGGGTCATCTTGCCCAGCCTTGGTGCATGGGGAGGTGTTTAGTTTTACTGCAACTTGGTATGCCATGTTTTGTTGATATCCATAGGAGACCTGGCCTTTCCTGAACAGAAACAGAGGAAGAATAGATTGGGGGTGGGGGGTGGGAACAGAGTGGGGTGGGGAAGACTGGGAGGGGAGGCTGTGGCTGGGATGTAAAGTAAATACATAATAAATTTATTTTTTAAAATTGTCATTAGGTGGAAAAACTTAACACACCACAGGAAACAGTTTTGCACATAAAATATATATTCATGTGAATATTGATTAAAATGATTACATTTGTAAAATAGAATTACATAGCAGTATGTCTTTGAAACAAAAGGTTGGAAGATATGCACACATTGTGAGTCCCAAATAGAGTAGAACATGGATAGCGTTTAAGCACTTGGTTTCTGGATTTTAATGCCAGTAGATGATTAACTTAACAAGAAAATATCAAGATGTCCCTCTTCTAAAGTTAAAAGAAAGCAACACCACCAAGAAGAGAACAAGAGCAATCAAAACAACAACAACAAAGTAACCATATCATTTGTGGCATCTTCAGGAGGATATGCAGTAATCTAAACATTGTTCCAAGAGTGTGGCTGGTGTCTGTGGCTTTTCCAGCCTCACAGGTTGGTGTTCAGCCATCCAGGTCTGGGCACTAAAGTTGGGACCACTCCATTTCTGATGTTCTGTTGAATGCCATGAAGATTGATGACTACTGTTCCAGGGTCTCCTTACTAGTGTTGAGCTGTGAGACCTCAAATCTGAGGAGAGGAATGTTATATTGATGAGCTTGAGAATCCCCAAGGCCTCTTTGTCCACATTATATAAATGAGATGTCTCTTTGGTAAGAGTGGGAATGTTGGACACCTGCTTGGTCAGAGGGTAAAACCAGAGGCCATTTGGATATTAGTATAGACATCTTACATAATGGGAGAGGAAGGTCTGAAGTTCTGTTGGCCAGAGGTGGAGTTGGATACTCCATTAGTATGTGTGAGACAACCTTGGTCAACGGGAGACCTTGAATGTCCCCCAACACTAAACAGAGATGTACAACTAGGGATCAATGGGTCAGAGGTGAGAGGTCTGAAGCTTGCCAAGAGGCATGGGGAAGAAATGAGAACTCAAAGAACCCTGGGGAAAATCCAAGGCCCCCAGAGTCAGAGAGGAGATGTTTGAGGGCCTCTTGGAGAGAGAGTAGAAATCTGAGGTCTTTTTATAGAGCTAGAATAGTATGTTGGTCTGGGTAGAGGTGGAAATGTGCATACCCACTTCTTGACATGAGATCAAGGTCCCAGCTCACCTCAAACAGTGGAGCACATTCCAGGTACTGCCTTATCAGCTTCCAGCTCTTCTTTGGAGACTCAAACATCTGTCCACCGTAGTGAACATGTGGCAGGGCAGGCAGCAGTCTGAGATTTTGTCCAAAAGTCTGCGCGATAGTCTCAAGCTAGTTCTCCTTCTCAAGAGTATGTTCGGCTGCCCAGGTCTAGGTATGAATGATGAAGGCCACATTATATTGTTTTCTGCCTTAAGGCAGTGGGCTTTGGTTCTAGACTGTACTTGCTACTCTTGGGCTCTGATACTTTAAGACTAGTTGGTCTGGAGAATTCATTGGGAAAGAAAAAAATGTTCTAGGACCCCATGTTTGCGTGGGGAATGTCCGAGGCCCCTGAATCAGAAGAGAACCACGTGAGGCCCTCCTTGGGCAGAAGGGTATATTTGAAGACAACTTGGGCAGAAAGAGAAGATCCGAGGCCCCCTGGTAAAAGAGAGACAGTAGATTGAAATGCCTTTGGTTATAATGGAATGATCTGTGGCCCTATTACATAGACCCAGTAAGTCCACTCCCACAGGGCGTATTCAGGTCTGAGAACCCTTTGGATATTGGTGGACTGTAGCTCTATATTAGAACAGGCAGGTCTGAGAACCATTTGGTCAGAAGACAAATATTTGGGGTATACTTGGGGAGAGAGGAGAGTCTAAAAGCCACTTCAGAAAGAGAGGATACTCTTAGACTTCTTTGGGTAGGTGAGGCATATCCAATTTCCCAGTGGGCAGAAGAGGAATTTCTGCTATCACTTTGGGAGCAGGTGAAAGAGCCAAGACCCTTTAATGTAGAAGGATGAGATAGGAATACCCAGAACTGAATGGAATGGTCTCAACCTCTCTTGGTCATATGTCTGCTGCCCTATTGGGCAGAAGCTGAAGGTTGAATGATACTTTGAGAATTATAAGAAGTTCCAGTCACTCACTCCTTCATCGGCACCAAACTTGAAATCACAAACTAGATTACACATCTTCTGAATGTCCATATCAGCACTCTTAGAAGTCTTCTAAGAGGCTGCATGGCAGTAGTCTCTGATTTGGTGTCTTTGTCTAGTATATGTCCATCCATACATTCCTCAGCATGTAGGGCAGGACTTCTCTGTCTAAGGGACCAGAAGGAAGACAGTGTTTGGGTTACTATCATCTTGCTGGTCTTGTGTTCTGGGACCTCAGTCCAGAGTGCTCTGAGATCACTTTGGTCAGAACAGTACTTTCCAGGCCACCCAAATTAGAAGTTGTAGATATGAAATCCACTGGGCAGATGGTGAATATGTGGGCTTTCCTTGATCACACAGGCAGGTCTGAGGCACTTTTTATTGATGTGAATGTCTAAATCTCCATATGTAAGAGAGGGGAAGGACCTTGGCACTTTGGACAGAAATAGAAGTACTATTATGCCCTTTATCAAAGAAGCAATGTGGCAGACTTCATGGGAATAAGGGAAAATGTTGATGCACCCTGGTCATAAGGGGAATTTCTGAGACATTTTGTGCAATGAAGGTCTATACCTGTTTGTCAGAGGGGTAAAATCTCTGGCTGTATTCAATGAAATAGGAAAGAGTATTTTACATTGAGCATAAAGTGAATACCTTGTGGAGCAGAGGAATGCCTGGAACTGCCTGGTCAGCTTCCAACCTTTTTTTTTCAGTATTTAGAATATCCATATCTTTTGTGGGTCATGTGGAAGGTCGGGTATCCATATCTTTTGCGGGCTATGTGGAAGGTCAGGAAACAATTATTGCATTATTTTCCAGCAGGTTGGAAAATCCTCAGTCTAAGAAGCCTTTGGTCAGAGAGATAAGCCCAAGGCCCCTTTGTTCAGAGAGGTCATGTCTTAGATTGTACATAGCAGGGAGAAAGTTGGATGCAATCCTAGACAGTTGGGAATAAAGCGGGCATACATAGTCAATAGAACAAGATCTACGGACCTCTTACAAGAGGTGGTGGGCCTGAATCTCCCTTGGGAAAAAGAGGACATTTTCAGGCCAACTTGAGGATTGGGAGAAAATTTCTTCCTCCCCTAGACAGAGGGGGAAAGACTAAGTCTTTATGAGTAGAAGTGGCGTGTTTGTGGCTCCCATGTACAGAGGGAGAGAATATGAAAGAAAGACATTTTCAGAGCTCTTGGAAAGAGGGCAAGAATTTGGTGGCCACTGAAACAAAAGGAATAGTTCTGATGTCCCTTTCAGAGAAGGTGTTAGAGGTGAGACATATTTAAGTGGAAGTGGAAGGTCTGAGCCCTCCTTCTTCTCAAAGGGGATGATTGAATCCTTGGTCAGAGCGAGCACATTTTGAGGTCCTTTTTGCCTGGACGTGGAAAGTCTTAGGGCCTTGGGCATATAGAGATGATCTCTGGCCCCCTCATTTGTGCAGCTTAGATATCAGGCCCTCTTGGTTAGAGAGTGTGCATTTGATGTCTTCTGGGCAGAAATGGATGGTGTTTAGGAGCTGAAGACTAAAGCAGATGTAGGGAGAGTAGCAAAGTCACCAACCATGTAGAGAGAAGGGAGTGTCCCAGCCTACCTTGTGCAGTGGAGGAAGGACTCCATCACAGTGTAGAAGATTCACATCTCCAGGCACACTGTGGCAGGCCTGGCAGCAATCTGAGCATTATTATCAGTCATGATTGGCAATCTCAGTCTCTAAGTCCTCTTATCACCAGCTATATTGGTGTGTACATGAAGAATGCGACCTCTTCACTTTAGTGACTAGAATGAAGGCAGATGACCTAAGTTTCAGGCTCTGTCAACTCAAAGCAGAACAAAGTGAAGTCCCTTGAGTTACACATGTATTTTCCTAGTGGTCATGGTTAGAGGGAGAAGATCTAAGGCCCTCCATTAGAGGGATAATTTGGAGGCCCACGTGCACATGGGGTGTGCTCTGAGGACCCTTTGATCCTGATCCCCTTGGGAAAAATGGAAATTCTGAGATTGCTATAGTAAAAGACAGTCATTCTTATGTCTGTCCTTGGACGGAGGGGGAAGGTCTGGGGTATGGTAATAGCAGAAAGGCCTGACAACCACTTTAATCAAAGTTCTGATAATCCTTCATCAAAATGGCATGATGTGTGATGCCTTGAGAATAAGGACAGTTTGGGGAGCCCATATTCAGAGGGGAAACTTCTGAGGTCATTCTGAACTGCCTTTCTTAGACAGAAAATGTTCGGCCATGTTTAACCAAATAGCAGGATCCAGTCACTCCACTGTGCAGAAGGGAAAAGCCTAGCTTACCTTGGGTGGTGGGAGAATGGTGTGGTTTTACATCATGTGTTTCCAACTGCTCTTTTCACCTTCCATTATCCATATATTACACTGACTGTTGGGAAGAGTACAAGAAGCAATTACAACGCGCTTCCAAAAGGATGTGTGATTGTCTGGACTTTGATGCTTCCTCGAGGTTGTATTGATCTGTGATTATCCATCAGTAAAAGATGGGAACATTACAGAAGACAGTTTCTAACAACCATTTCTGGGCAGATAGAATGACTATTAGTTTTAGCTTTCTATATTTTGCCATCTGATCTAAACCTAGAATCTTGTGAGGTCCCATTGGTGACAAATGTGTTTGCCTAGCAATCTTGGTTACAGGGATTGACACTAAGGTAATACAAGTTCAAGGGTCACATGTAAGGTGCACTTTGAAGGCAAGGAATTGTCTAGGGCCTCCCAAGGTCAGAGGCTAGATCTGAAGCTCCATTGAGTATAGAGTAAAGGAATGAGACCCCCTTGGCCATGGGAGCCAATTCTGAGGTCTCATTCCTCATTGTGGCCAGACACTTGTGGGCAAAAATGGGATCTCTGTAGTCTTTGTGGTTGAAAGGAGGTAATCATAGCCCTCTTTAGCACTACACTGAGCTGCATGTGGGCAGATCTTATTCTCACTTGTACAGAGGGAGTGGTGTAAGGAATACTTGGTCTGAGCCCTCTTTAGTCAGAGGGAAATGACTTAGGCCCACTTGCAAAGAAACTGAAAGTTTGAGGGTTTTTTCCACAGAATGAGTACTTGAAACCACCTTGGGCAAATGGGGAAGGTCTGCAGTAGGCTTTGTCCTGGGAGGGAGATTTGACATTCTCTTCAACTAAGTAAAAGGAGTGAGGTAACTTGAGAAGAGAGGAAGAGCTGGGCCCCTTGTCAGAAAAAGAAAACTTTGACCCCTGGTTGGGCAAAGGTATGAGCTGGAAAACCCTTGGATGGAGAGGGGAAGTGCCATGCACAGTTCTGTTGAAGACGGATGTCCCTGCAACCTTATTCAATGAAGGAAGGTCCCATCACTGCACTTCAGCTTCCAGCTCTGCTTTAGAATTTCCAAATCTTGTGTTGAGTCTCAGAGAGTTTGGGAGGCAACCAGCGCCTTCTTCAAAGAGCCTGGATGGCTGTCCCTGGCTAGGTTGCCTCTTCTCTTACTTTGTCTTAGTCCATATCTGGGAGGCAATGATGGGGCCACCTGATTTCTAGTGATGGGATTGAAGAGCAGAGCATAGGATCCAGTCTCTAAAAATACACTTAGGAACTGGGCCCTCAAACCAGAGTGGAGCAATGCATTTCCCTAGCCACCAAGATCAAAACTGAAATGTTTAAATCTCTCTTATTTGGAGTAGCATATGTTGGAGGTGCTTCAAAGACTTAAGGGGATGCTTGAGGATTTGTGAAATAATAATAATACAAGGCATGATGCAATATTATTCAAAAGAGAATGTCCAATGCCATCTTGAGAATAAAAGGAATGCCTGAGTTTCCTTGGGTTAAAAACAGAGGTTCCTATTCCCCCTTAAACAGGTAGGTAACATATAAGACCACATTGTTAATGGGGGAAGGGTGGAGGCTCTGTATGACGCAGGGTAGTTCTCATGACGCCAATAAACAAGGAATGTGTGAGGTCTCGTGGGAATAGCGGAGTTCTGAGACCCTCTCCTCAGGAATGAGAAGTCATGAGACCACCTTCTGAAAAGGAGAAACCCTGAACATCTTTGTTCTCAGGGAGGGGGCCCCCAGCCATATTTGATAAAATAGGAATATGCAATTCACCCATGGTCAGAAGGGGAAAGTCCCAGGCTATTCTGGGTAACGGGAAAAGGTCCTGGCTCTGCCTCACTAGCTTCCAGCTATTTTCCCCAATACAAACATACAAACCCTGTGTGAAATCTTTGAGAGTCTAAGGCAAATCTCATAACAGTTTTCCAACAGGGTAAGTGGTTATGCAAGCATTGGTGTTTCCTCAAGGTGTGTTGAGCTGAACATATCTGTGGATACAAGATAGGAATAGTGTATTTTCGATAACCAATTTTGAGGCAGATGGCTTGAGAGCTGATTTCATCTTTCTATCTGCTGCCTATGATCTAAAAGCAGAAAGTTGTGAGGTCTCATTGGTCACACATGTGTTCGTATGGCTATCTCTGTCAGAGGGGTCAGCTCTACAGCAATCTTAGTTAATAGGGGTATGTGTGACGTCACCATGGAAAGAAGGGGAGCTCCGATGGTTCTTTAGACATAAGGGTGGGCCTAAAGTTGCAAAGAGCAGAGGGTAGAGGTCTGAGACATCCCTCGGATACGGGGGACAGTTTTGAGTGCCCTTTCCATAGAGCTTGATTTCCCAGATCTCCTTTTACAGAAACTGGATGTTTGAAATCCTCTTGCTGGATAGAGGTATATAATTGGCCCACAACCTAGTGGGAAGATCAGGAATGTCTGAATCTTGTTTGTGCAGAGTGGTATAATGCACTTTTGGGTCTGACACCCCTTTAATGAGAAAAGAAAAGACTCAGAGCCACTTGGTAGGAATGGGAATATGTATATAAGGACCATGTAACACAAAAAAAATGTTTTAGGCCCCGTTGGGAAAATGGGGTTTAGAACAACCTTAATCTTAGGAGAGTTCTGACATCCTGTTCCACATACTGAGAAGGAATAATATAGTAATAATAATAATAGTAATAATAATAACAGGAAAAGTGGAAGCTCTGAGCCCTATGTAAGAGAGAAATCCTCTGAGGCCCATTGAAAAATGAAGACAGAATCTCCTTTGGGCAGAGGGTGAAGGTGCCATATACACTTCTGTTGAAGGTGCATATCCCAGGTACCGTATGAAGTGGAGAAAGTTCCCAGCATTGATCATGAGCTTCCAACTCTTATTCAGAGTTTTGTATCTTCATAGTTTGTGTTCATTCTGGGAGAGACAAGGCAGCAACAACCCATGTCTTCTTCCAAGGGCCCGAAGGACTGTCCCTGGCTAGGTTGTTTCCTCTAGTTTGTGTTCAGCTGTCCTGATCTAGGCAGAGATGTTGAAGTCATTCCATTTCTACTGACTGGTCTAAAGGCAGACACCATGGGTTTCTATGCTGCGATTGCTAAACTTGGCCTATGGGACCTCAAACCAAAGTGGACTGGTACCCCTTGTTTATAGAAAGAGTCTCTCAAAGACCTGTACCTGATCAGTTCAATGTGAGACCCATTTGGCCATATGTGGAAAGATGTCAGGCCCCATTCTTGAACAGAAGAAAGGTTTGTGTTGGTAGGGTTAGTAGGAATGAGCAGAAAGGTCCTAGAATACTTCATGCAGAGGATGAAGCTCCCAGGTTACCTTGGGAGTTGGATTGAAGGTGCGGGCAATACCTTATCAAGTCCAAACGTCCTCATACTCCAGAACACCCTTGTGTTCTGGACTCTGAGCCTTGCTTGCCAGCACTCAGAGCATTTTTCTTATAGGTTGGTTGGTAATCCCTGGCTCTGCATCCTCCACAAGCCTTTCATCAGCAGCACAGGCATGGGCAACAAAGATGGAACTGCTCTGTTTCTGTAGAGAATCTTAAAAGTAGAAGGTGTTTGATCGGGGATCAGATTTTTACAGTCATGTCCCAGGATATCCATTCAGAGTGATCTGACATCCCTTTGGTCATTTGGGATTGCCTGGCCACCCAGGTCAGAAGGGAAAGACTGAGACCTCAGTTAGAGGAAGAGAGCTGAGGTCTCTGTGGATAGAAGTGGTTTCTCTGAGGAAGCCATTGTCAGGGAGTGTTGATTTGAGGTGTACTTCAGAAAAAGATGAACATCTGAGAGAGTTTTCATGTCACTGGCCCAGTCTGTATTCCCTCAATCATATGAGTTTGTATCGGTCCCCTTGAAATGAAATGGTGTGTCTAAAGTCCGCTTGTTCAAGGAAAGTAGAAATGTAGCCAACTTCCTTGACAAGGTATTATGTCAGAGGTTCTTCATGACATCAGTATTGGGCCTCCAGTTTACCTTGCACTGAAGGGCAAATTTGGGATCCATTTATTAAGAAGAATTGCTGAGGCCCACTCCATAATATCAGGAAGTGTGTGGCCCCCTCACGCAAAATGAACACCTAGGCTTCCTTTGGACAAACTGGAAAAATGTAGGTCTTCCTTTGTTTCAGGAGGAAGATCTCCTAAATCAAAGGGAGAAAGAGTAAGTACCGTTGGGGAGAGAGGTGTTTCTGAGGCCCATGTGACAGGGGAGATGTGGTCAGAGTATGAAAATCCCATACAACTCTGAGCAAAAATTAAAACGAATACCATACCTCATAAGGTGCCAGCATTGCCTTGCCTTCTAACTCTTCTCCACAGGTTAGGATGTTCATATCTTTAGCTGAATCTGCAAGAGACCAAGCATCAGTACCAGGATTCATTAGCAGCTTGGGTAGGAGCCCCAGTGTGGTTGACTCCTAAGAATTGTGTTCAGCCAACCAGAACTGGGTGGGACTGATGATTCCACACTATGACAGGTAATTTCACTCAAGGAAGTGACATGGGTTCCAGATTTCCTTGGTCTTCTTCTGTCAGCTCTAACCAGAGTGACCAATGCTCCTTGGTCAGAGGTGAAATATCACATGTGCCCTTGCTCAGAGGGGCAAGTTCTGAGGGCCCTTGGTGTCAAAGGGGAGATTTTAAGGCCTAAGTTATCAGATCAAAAAAATAATAAGGTTTAGGAAAGGAGACAGATCCCAGACCTTGTTGGGCAGAGGAGAACATCCCTGCTTACCTTTTCTAGAGGAGGAGGGTCTAGACACTCCTAGTCAGTCTCCAAATCTTCAGTGAACTCTAGAAAAATCCTTATCTCTGAGGACTTGTTGAGGCTTGACAGCAACCAGAGGGTTCTTCTGACAGGTGGGGCTGTTCTCTACTTAAACTCACGATAAGCTGCACAGGTGTGGATGTGGAAGACAGTCATCTTTCTGGTGAGCAGCTTGAAAATAGATGGCCTTGGGTCCAGGGTGAGGTTTTTATTCTTCTGTCATGTGATTTCAGTCTAGCGTTCCATGAGGTTCCTTTGGTGGTCAAGAGTGTATTTCCTAGTCACTCAGGTCTGAGAGAGAAGCTCTAGTCTCTCTTAGATGTCTGGTAGACCAGAGTCAGCCAGGAACACAAGGAGAAGCTCCTGTGTTTTCTTGGTAATGGGGTCTCAGTTTCAAGTACCTGTCAGCAGTGAAAATATTTGAGACAGGGCCAGCTCTGTAACTTTCTTCATCGAAGGGGCATGTCTCAGACCCCTCCAGTACAGACAGACAAAGTCTAAAGTTTTCTTGTTCAAAGAGGGTGTGTTACAGCAGCCCTGCTTTTGCATATCTTGAAAGTCAGGGACTTCTATGGTTGGAGGAAATAAGTCTATGGCCCTCTTCAGAAGATGTTCCAGTGAGAAGTAAGTCTCCTGAATTAGTGAGATAGTTTCTTCTCCGGGGGCATATCTAATACTCGATGGAGTTATTATCTGGAGGTATGAATCCTCCTGGTTCTGGAAGGATAATTCTGAAGCCCCATTGTGACTTTGCATAAATTCTATGGCACATTGATTTTATAGGGGTTGTATTTGTGTCCCTCTTGGGACACTAAAGAGGTCTGTGGCCACTTGCTTCTCAAGTTATATATCTAAGGTCCCCTTCAGTCATTGAGAATGTGTTTGACACCCTTGTTCTGAAGTGGTAAGTATGAGGCCCATTTGTCAATTAATGATTGTCTGAGGTCCTCTGGTTCTCAAAGGAAAGGTGTGTCAATGTCTCTTGTCAATTAGTAAATGTCTGATGTCCTCTGCTTCTCAAAGGAAAGATGTGTCAATGTCCCCTGAACACTGGGGAATGGCTGAAGCTTTTGATGTTGACGAGGTAAACCCAAAATCCCCTGAGTTACTGGGGAAAGTTGTGAGTTACCTTGTTTCTAGACAGATAAGACTGGGGCTACCTGGGCCATTGGGGAGGGTCTGAGCTCCCCTGGTTCTGAAGGACAGATCAGAAGTCCCCTTGGTCCAGACAGCAGTTTGGAAGACCTGTGGTTCTGCAGTGGTAGCTGTGAAGCCTGCTTGAGAACTGGTGGAGTGCATTTGGTCCTGATTCAGAGGAGATGTGCCTGAGCACACCATGAGCCCCTGAAACAATTTGAACTCCACTTCAGACATTGGGGAAAGTATGAACCAGGAAGCTAAATGCACTCCACTAATTCTCAAGCAGGCTTCAGACCTACCACTTCAGAACCACAAACTGCTGTATGGACCAAGGGATCTTCTGATCTGTCCTTCAGAACCAGGGGAGCTCAGATATTCCCCAATGGCCCAGGTGGCCTCAATCTTATCTGTCTAGAAACAAGGTAACTCACAACATTTACCAGTAACTGGGGGGTGGGGGGGTTGGATCTACCCCCTCAACAACAAAAGCTTCAGCCATTCCCCAGTGTTCAGGGGACATTGTCACACCTTTCCTTTAAGGGCCAGGGGGCCTCAGTCATTCACTAATTGCCTTCTGATTCTGAAGGAATAAGTCTGAGGCCCCTTTGTCAGAAACACAATTTGGAGAACCCTTGGACAGAGTGAGAATATTTGAGGCACCCACAGACAAACAGGGAATTTTGAGGGCACCATTCTTTGGAGGCAGAAAGTCTCATGTTGGGGAAAGCAGAAAGGTCAAAGAGTTTGATGGGGAACAGGGGCACATCAAGAGTCAATTTGGGGATTAGAGAAGGCCTGAACATTTCCTTATCCAATCTTCATGGGAATCTAGAACATCCATGACATGCAGGGCAGGCAGCAGTGTGATCAATCTCCAACATGCTAGGAGACAGTTCCCAGCTAGGTCTCCTGACCAATTCAGCTACCTACTTCTGAACATGAAGGGCATGGGCTTCTTTATTTCTGTTGACCAAGATAAAGGCATATATCCTGGGTTTAGGGTGCTGCTGGATACTCTTAAGCTCTAGGAATCAGGTCCTTTTATTTTTTTCACAGAGGTCATGAAGTCAGATGACTGGAATAAGAAACACCCAGAGCCTCTTAGGCAGAGGGAGTTGATCTGTCCCCCGCTAGGTCAGATGAAGTCAGTCTAGGGCCACATTAGTCAGTAGGAACACATACTGTTCTCAACGGGTAATAGATTGTGTAGCATGTTCTAGGTAGAAACTGTGACATATTCTTAATCAGAAGGGAAACACCTGCCTTGCTTATGGTCAGGTGGGTCTATCTGATGCCTTGATGTGCATCTGAGGGAGCCAGGAATGGAAGTCAAAGGTTTAACAGCTGTTTGATGACAAGGAAATGTTCTAAACTCCCGTTGTTCATGTGGGGCACAGAGTGGAAAAATATGAGTCCAGCTTGTGGATAAGTAGATCTGAAGATGTCATGGTAAGAGAGAGTAGGGCCCAGGCTCCCCTCTTGAGATGAACATCTTAAGAACTTCAAGTTGACAGGCTTGTAAGGTCTGAAGCCTCCATGGGCAGAAGAGAGTATGTGGGAGCCTTCCAAGGGCAGAAGTTGAAGTTCTGACCCACTCTTGTTTAGAGGGCACATCTCTGAGTTCCCTTTGGTCACAAGGAGCACATGTGAGGCTCAGCTTGTTAGATTGGGTATGCCTGAGGCTCTCTCTTTCAGATTGAAACATTCTAAGACTGCCTTGAACAGGATGACCATGAGAAATTCTGAAGCCCCTTTGGTCCCGTTGAGAAGGTCTGATACCTGCTTGGGGGGAGAGGTTAGAACTCCCGCTCCCTTTTCGTAGCGGGATCCTTTGGAGACTGCATGAGATTGAATATGAATATCTGTGGCCTCCTAGGAAAGAAGGGTCACGTGTAGGGGCCCCATATTCATATTGGAAAACTGTGCCTGTCCCTTGGTAAGAGAGGGAAGATCTCAGGTCCCCTAGTTGAGACAGGGTATGTCTGAATTCTTCTTGGACAACAGAGAATGATGTGCCACTCGCTTTTGGAACTGGTGAATATATGTTGAGTCCCCATTGGACAGGATGCAAAGCCCTGAGCCCCTCTCTGGCACTAGTGGAAGGTTTCTGTACCTCTAGGACAGAAAGAAAGAGGGTTTTGTCTAAAGTCCTCCTTGGTAGAAATAGAGTGTCTGACATCATTGATTTGGGGTGATGAGGAGGGTATGACACTCCCATTGGGACTGTCTCCATCCAGAGATGAGTTGAAGCTTTCTTGGGCTGCAGGGGAAGTTTTGATGGCTTCTTGAGTACAAAGGGCATCTCTGAGTCTTCTCCTGGTAGGAGGAGAAGTAGTATGGCTGGAAGTCCCATGGGGAAAGGTGGAATGTCTGAGATTCTCTTCATGAAAGGGAGTAATTCCCAAGCCCCCTTCTGTACAGATGAAAGGTTCTATGTTCTCTTGGGGAGTAGGTTTTGGTTTCTGGTCCCTTTTGGCAGATGAAGAATGTCTGAGCTGACTTTTTGACAAAAAGAATTGTTTACAGCCCTCATGCTCTGAGTAGGAAGCGTGAACATCTGCTTTGTCAGAGGGGGCCTTTTCCAATTTGGTTTTGGTAGATTTGGAATGTCCAGGGATGCCTTGGGGAGATGGAGAACTTCTGCAGCCCTCCTCCTGAGATTGTGAGGATCTGCAGTCTCCCCTATCAGAAGGAGAATTGGTGAGGCTCCCTTTGGGCTCAGTCTTAAGCCTTACACCCCCTTTGTTGGGAATGGAAACTTTGCCCCCCTTTTTGGGAGAATGATGAAGTTTCAAGCCGTCATCTTCTGATGAGACAGATTTGAGGCCTGCTTCTTTAGAAGCATGTCTCGATTTTGTTTTCTTGGATTTAGAATGTTTGGAGTCACCTCATAGAGAGGGAGGATGTCTGAGATCTTCTCTAGGAAGGGAACTAGATCTGAAGCTCAACTCTGATGATGTTGGGAGTGGAACACTCCTCTGAGGAGTAGAGGTAGGACTTGAGTCCTTTCAGGCCTACATTGAAGATGTGAGCTTACCTTTGGCAGAAAGGATAGATCTTAACCCATGAAGTTCTGAAAGGGGATATCTAATACCCCTTTCAGTAAATGGGACGTGTCTTGATACATTTTTGGTACAATTGTAATGTTTGGGGCATATTTTTTGAACAGGAGAATGCCTTGGGCATTCTTTATGAGAAAGAATAGGAATGAAGTCTCCAGGTGCACAAATGGACAGTCCTGGAAACTCTGTGGAAAAGCAAGATCCCACAGCTTCTTGGGTAGATGGCATAGGTTCTAGAGGCCCTTGGCTGGTTTGGTGTTTTCCGGAGTATCATGGAGAGATGTTGATGGCCCCAGATTTCCTTGAGGAGATACAGAAGGGCCAAGAGCATCTTGGTTAGATTTCAAAAGTCTCAGAGCCCCTAGCACAGATGGAAAAGATTCTAGAGTGTCTGACATTGATTCCAAAATTTTACAAACCTCTTTGGTAGACGACAACATTTTGATTGTCTCTGGAGAAAGTGGGGGAAGGTTTCAGAATCTGCACAGAAGGAAGTAAAAGTCCTAGAGAATCTTGGGAAGGTGGTGAAATTTCTGTAATCCCATGGGTAGAAGATGTTATTTTCTAGAGTACTTTGGGTACATGGCAATGTTCCTAGTGCCCCCTGGGCAGATTGAGAATGTCCAAGATCTCCTGGATCAGATGATGACTGTCGTAAAGGCCCTTGATCCAAACAAGTGCCTGAAGCCTCTTGGGATGACAAGGAAGTATCTGGAGACCCTTGAGCAAATGATGAATGTCCAAGAGATTCTTGTACTGATGTGGACTGTCCCAAGCCCCTTTTGTAGACAATGCATTTCCTAAATAGGTTTTCTGAGGTGGTGAATCTTCTGGAGTTGTTTTTTTGTTTTTTTGTTTTTGTTTTTTTTTTCACCCAAAGACATTTACTGTAAACTGTGGTCTGTTAGTGAAGGTTTTATAGGCCCAGTTTGAGATGAGGCAGATTTCACAGGCCCTTGGTCAGATAGAGAATGTTCCAGAGTTTCCTGGGAAAATGTTGGTGATGCCAGTATCACTTGGTCAGATATTGAAGGGTCCACAGCACCTTGGGCAGATGTTTAAAGTTTCAGTGCCTCTAGGGCAGATACCAAAGTTTCTAGAGACCTTGAGATATATTTTAAATTTCTATAAACCTCTTGGTAAGGGGGCAAAGGTTCTGATTTCTCTAGTTTAAATTGTGAAGGACCCAGAGTCCTCTCCAAAGGAGCCTGGATTCCTAGAACACTTTGAGCAGATGGTGCAGACTCTACAGACCCTTGGATAGATGATGATGTTTCTCTAGCACCTTGAGTAGATGATGATGTTCTTAGAATACCTTCTGAAGATTGGGAGAGTCCACAGTCTCCTGGAGCAGATGAATATGCTAAAGCCTCTTGGGCTAAAGAAGGGCCAAGATCCTCTTGGGAAGATGTGTAAGTTTTTGGAGTCCATTGATCAGGTTGTGAATGTCCTATGTACTCTTGTGTTGATATGGAAGTTCCCAGAGTCCCTTGGGCAGATAGTGAATCTCCTACACATCCTTTCTGAGATGGTAAAGGACCAAGAGACCCTTGGTCAGCGCTAGGCAATTCTGGACACAATTGGGCTGCTAATAAAGATTCCAAGGTCCCTGGTACAGATGGAGTAGGTCCTACTGAACCTTTAGAAAATGGAGAAAATTGAAGAATTTCCTGGAGATATTTTGATGATCCCTGAATTGGTTGGTCAGAATCACAAGGGCACACAGCACCTTGGGCAGATATTGAATGTCCCAGAGAACCTGGGAGAGGTGGCAAGGTTCCTAGTGTCCCTGATGAAGCTTCAGGAAATTTAGAAACCATCTGGGGAGATGGCAAAGTTTGTGATGTCTTTAGAATATGTTGGAAAGGTACCAGATACCCTGGGGAATGAGGCTGAAGTGCTAGAGTACCTTGCACATCTAATGAAGCATCTACAGTTCTCTGGACAGAAGGTGATGTTTCTAGACTATTGTGGGAAGATAGCAAACTTTGCAATATCCCTTGGGCAGAGGGAGAAAGTCCACCTCCTGGGACAGATGGGAACTGTGCTACAGCCCCTTGATCATAAGAAAGGTCTAGCACTTTGGGGGAAGATGTGGAGGTTTCTGGAGACCCTTGAGCAAATGATGAATGTCCTAGAGACTCTTTCCCCTGGGAAAATTGGGAAGGTCCCTGAGTTTCCAGAGAAGGAGACTTGAGTCTCAGATGGCCTTGGGCATATGGCAAAGGTTCTTTATTCCCCTGGCTAGCTGGTGAAAGTTTCATAGCCCCTTGGGCAGATGTCGATGTTCCTAGAACACCCTGGGCAGATGGAGAAGATCCTAGAGTCACTGAAGTAGATGGTGAAGATCCCAAATCCCCTGTTGAAGAATTGGATATCCTTGTATCACCATGTGTACATGTAGAAACTTTCAGAGTTTCATGCGAAGACAGGCAAGGTCCTTCAGCTTCTTGGAAAGATAACAAAGGTCCTGCACTCACTTGAACAGATAAGGAAATTACCAAAGGCCCCAGAGAAGATGCTGTAGGTCCTAGAGTCCCTCGTCCAGATGAAGAAATTACCATGTGCCCTTTTGAAGAAGGCATAGATCTTGAAGAATCTGAAGCAGATTGATCTGTTTGTTGAACCCTTTTGGCAGACTGCAAAGACTCAAGAGGTGTCTGGGAAGAAACAGAAGGTTCTAGAGTACCTTGTCCATGTGTAGAGAGATCTAAAGTCCCTTCTACAGACAGGGAAGGTTCCCAAATACTTTGGGAAAAAAGGAAAGGACTCAAGTTTCCCTGGGTAGATATGGAAAGTTCCAGAGTCCCTTCATCATATACCACACGTCCTGGGGTAGCTGTAGAAGTTTTGCATGCACCTGATGCAGATGATGAACATTGTGGAGTCTCCCAGGGAGATGGCAAAGGTTCTAGAGATGCTTGCTCAGTTATAGAAATTCTCGGAGACCCTTGGGCAGATTTCAAAGTTTCTACCATCTTTTGGGCATGGTGGGTATATTCCTGAGACACTGGGGTAGATGGTAAATGTGGTACTGTGCTCTGTGCAGAAGTGGACTGTGAGGCTGTACCTTGTGTGTGTGAGGAAGTGATTGAAAGCCCTTGAGCAGATGGAGGATGTCCTGCAGTCCTTTGTGTAGATGTAGACAGTCCCATAGTCCCTTGTGTAGATAGGCAGGAACCCACAGATCCTTGAGCACAATGAGGAGATGTGTGACTCCCTTGTTCTAAAGAGGAATGTCCCAGGGGCTTCAGGGCAGATATGCAAAGTTGGGTAGATAGCAAATGTGCTAGATCCCTTGAGACTGATTGCTTAGATCCTTGGTCATGTTGCAAATATCCTATAGTCCCTGAGGTAAACGGCAATGACCTTGTAGTCCCTTGGACAGATGGTGATTTATCCTCAGATTCTACCACACAAGACAAGTGGCCTAGCTTACTTTGGAAAGATGTTGGTGGTCTCAGAACTGATAAGGAAGATGTCAAATGTTCTAGAGACCCTGAGCTGTATGAGAAAGAACACGTTGTACTCTGGACAGATATAGAATGTTCCTGAGGTCCTTGATTAGAGAGCAGAGATGGTAGAGGTCTTGAAGCAGATGGACAGGATTTCAGACCACCCATGGCAGAAGGAGAATTTTCCACAGATTCAGAGTTAGATGGTAAAATTTCAAGCGCATCTTGGGCAGATGTCAAATATCCATGAGTCTCCTGATGAGTTGAGGAATGTTTAAAAGCTCCTATGCTAGGTGGCAAATGTTCTAAAGCATCTTGGGCACATTGAAAATGTCCTTTAGTCTCTTGGGAAGATGATGAGTTTATCAGAGCCACTTGAGCTGGTTCCAAAGGTTGTATGGTCCCTTCTTCCAATGTAGATGGTTCTGGAGCTCTTTGGACAGACAGGGAATGTCTCACATCCTCTTGAGCAGATGGCAAATGTCTGAGAGTTCCTTTTGCAGATAAGGAATTCCCAACAGGATCATGGTCAGATATCATAGATCCTGGGAACCCTGAGACATTTTTCAAATACCCTGCAGATCCTGGGGCATGTGAATATGTCCCCATATCTGCTCCCACAGATGACAATGGTCCTAGGGTTTCCTGGGAACACAGGAAAGGTACCATATCACCGACACAAGACAGAGAATATCCTTGAGTTCCTTGTGTGGACTTGGGATTTTCCTTAGGCTCTTGTGCAGATAGGAAATGTCCCACAGACCCTTGAGCAAAGGGCACAGGTACTATACTGCCTTCTGAGGATGAAGAAATTCCTTGATGCCATTGTGCAGGTGAGTGTGAAGAAGTTTCCAGAGCCCCCTGAGAAGGGGAAACATGTCGCACAACTCCTTGTTCTAATGAGGAAAGTCCTAGATCTTCTGGCAAGTGGGGCAAATGTCCTGAATAACTTGTTGAAGATGAAAAAAATTCCTGAGTCCCTTGGGCAAATGGCAAAAGTTCTTTTGTTCCCTGGGCAGACTGGAAACAACACAGAACTCCTGGGGCATATGGTGAATGTACTAGAGATCCTTGGCCAGGCGATGACGTTCCTAGATACCCCTGCTTAGATGGTGATGGTACCAGGGAACCTGGAGGGGATGGCAAGTGTTCTGTAGCAGGAAGGCAGGAGGCAGAAGGATCTTTAGATGCTTTGGAAGACATG